>NC_056726.1:1515099896-1515289896 GCF_019279795.1 Protopterus annectens | reverse complement strand
AACTCCCCAAGAGATGTAGACATCCTACAGAAAGGCCTCACTGAGACCAATGACTGGTGTTGAAACCATGGCCTTAAGCTTAATGCCATAAAAATGCATTGTCATCCCCTTTGTGAAAAACTTAGTTCCCACTAATTACCACATCGATGGGAGCCCACTGAACACTGAAGGCATTATAAGAGATCTGGGGACACAGGTTGACAGCACCCTCTACTTCGACCACCACATTGCCACTGTGGTCAGAAAGTCCTTCTATGTGGCACATCTCATTGCTAAGGGTTTTTCATTCAGGAAGAAAGAGGTCATCATCTCTCTCTAATCTTCCCTTATTAGGCCAGTCATTGTGTATAATGCCCCATTTAGAATGTAACTCACTAGACACATGCAACAGCTGTAAAGGTCCCAAAAGTGCCACACGGAGGATCTTAGGCCTTAAACACATGTCCTTCACAGACAGACTCAAAAAATCCAGCTATTCTCTGTCTCATATCATCTACTAAGAGGTGATCTTTGCTTGACTTTCAAAGCCATGTCTGATCCAGCTCTTTTAGAAATGCTACATCTAAAGAAATCCCAATCCCTCCACACCACATGCTTCAGAGACCTCAACCTCATTACCACAATCAACAGAACATGCTGGAAGGACAGGTTCATAATCCAGAGACTGCCCATGCTCTGGAATAGACTTCCCATACATGTCAAGCAGAGCACCTCACTGGCCCTCTTCAAGAGAAATCTTGATGAGTGGATGGGAAATAGAAAGTTCACCTCAGGGATCACTCTAGTGGCTCTACTTGATAGAGACACTGGAAACTAATTTTGGGCGGCACGATGCCGGGGCACTTCTATGGACTAGGCTTGTAAAGGCTCCAGGGCCATTAGCCTAGTACACACTTATGAACCTATGAAACTGTGGTAAAGGCTTTAACAAGGAGGCAAACATTCCACAGATACGTCTTTCAGATCATATCCTAACCTATCTGATACTACAGCATGGATTACAATGCCGAATGTAACAGTACAAAATCGAAAACAAATTTATGCAACTGGTACCATGGCAGAGTGGGACATGCATCTGTATAACTAAACATTCATCACACATTACAACATATAAATCTATAAATCTATTTATATGCAGTGTGTAGTGTTGAAAAGAATAAATAAATAAACAACATGAAGTAACTTGCCTCGTTTACCTTGCCGAGCGTCTGCGACTGACCGACCAAAATAAAAACATTCGATGCCAGGATTGACAAGCAGAAGTTCAGCAAAATAATTGATCGCTCAGACTTGATAAACCTGTGCAGATACAAGTTAAACATTTTTTAAATCAATGTATATAACAAGAACAAAGAGAAAAGCGACTTAAAATAGAACTTGACAGACGATACTTACATCCTACACTCTGGTTGCCTTACATTATAACATTAAATATGCAAGTGTGTTATAATTTAACAATTAAAATAGAGACATACTGGTTGGCAAAATAGCATCCCTTCACCCCTAAGGTGTGTCAGTATTCCTGCTTACTGGATGAATTTGATCATTCTGGTTAACAACCTTTCTCACTGCATTCACAGATCATTTTTGTACCTGTCTAATGCATGCTTGCCCTCTCTCATCAGATTTGAGGCCACAACTCTTTTTAACTTATTTGATCATCCCAAAGACTGCCCACACTTCTGTTTTCAAACTATACATTTGTTTTGTCAAAAATCTTTATTAAAAAAAATTCTGTCCAATTGGACTTTCTTTATTTACTCTTGATATGTGATCACATGGTAGGTTTGACTGGGTAGGTGCCCATTTTCAGTGGATACCGGCAAAGAAAAGCTTCTAAGAATTAAAAATGTATTTTAAGAACAATAATTTTACAGGCTTCAAATATAATACAAACATATCTACAGTTTTAATAATTATACCAAATTAGACATAATGCAATAACATTGGTTAAAACAGATGCAATTCATATATGACAATAATTTAATAATAAAGAAAACTTAGCCAATTTAGAGAAATTAAAAGTAAAATTACTACAATACAAGTTAGTATATTTTTTTATTCCAGAACACTATCCAGAAGTACCCCATCCCAGAGTAAACATGTTTTTTTTATTTTATTTTACCTGCTTTGCTCACTTGCTATATGAACCCTGCTGCATAACATGGGCCACCTTTATCTTTCACCTTATTGACCATATTGTTTTTTTACATTTACTACTATTTACCTAACCATATCAAAGTCGCTTTCAAAGTTTTTGGTTCTTTAAACTTTCTCCACTTCAGTTTTCTCAGTATTCCCCTATGTGTTCACTAAGTGAAGTCAGATATATAATTTACACTAATGTTAAGAGCTGTTGCAATTCTAAATTTTCCTCTTTGCAAATCTATAATGTCACATGTTCTCTTTTGCCACAACATTGATTCAGGTGAAAATATCAGTTTCTTCCTTTGGAAGATGTGCATTTGTTGCTAGTCAGTCAGGATGTTATGTACGAAGACATTACATTTTTTTTCCCCATAACAGTAATCCTTATGATAGCTACTAAAAACTTGCCTTTCTTTGTGGTGGATTCCACAGCTTTCCACCTTATTCTCGAAAATGTGCTTCATGTCATAATTCACCGGGGTGGGGATAACAATTTGTGAGTAGAAGTGCAATCCACTCATGAATAAAACTCGTGGAGTTTGTACTCCCTGATTAGTGTTCTCCATTGACAATCACCACTGGTGCAGTTTCTATTTGCCCTCTGCCAGTGACAGCACTTGGTGTGGTATTTCTCTTTCTCTTTGTTTCTGTTAGCCATGGTGTTTGTACACACACTTTTCATAGTGTGAGGAGATTAAAAAAAAAGTTTTGCCAGGTGGATGATTCAACCAGTTTTTTTTTTTCTTTTGCAGTTGAACCTTTACAGAGTTTTTCCTTGGCTGGATATAGACTAACTCTTGGAAGGACACCCATCCAGGCTGATTACTATGTTACTGGGTCAGATTCTTTGCCCGGGCTGTGACAGTCTATGCCCATAGCCACCTTTCTGTTGTCTTTGGTAACGTATTTCAGCATTTTTATAATCATCTAAAAATCTCCCTAATCTGAATTCACACTGCCTTCACCCATATCATATATCTCATTAGTCTTTGAGTATCGAAAAATTATTTCCCTTAGCATTGACATTTTTCCTGCTACTGATACAAAATGGGAGATCTTTTCCCTTGAGAAATACCTCCTAGATCATATATCATAGAATGCAGCTCCTGATTTCAGCTCCCCAAAATGACAACCCCTGAGAGTTTTTAGATTATTACATGAATTGAGTTTACATTTCTCTACTTTTTTTTCAAATTTTCAGTGTGTTTTTTCTGTATACAAATGGGGGGGGGGGGGGTGACTACCCACATGAAATGGGTTTGATAGGCCTTCCCTTGAAAAAAAAATGTAATTTTGTTACAAACAGATTTAGTAGCTGAACTGTTTGATGAGTTTGACTTGCCTGGTTTGCTGTCGGGTGGTATTGCATCAACTTCTCATCTAGCAAAAACTGACAGCACTATAGCTTCTGGCATGCATTGTTCGAAGAACTTATGTGAAGATAGAAATATTAAAAGAATAACTGGATTTGCTTAAAGTCAACATTATTGTAATAATTTAAACTTATTAGAGCTGAAAGAAGACTTAGATGGGGCAACAACCATACAGTGTTTGAAAAGCATCTTCCTGAAGCCCCAGGATTAAACCTGCAAATTCCCATTGGAACAGAGCACAGGGCTCTTCATGCTGTAGAGTAAAAGTCCCTCATCTTCCATCCTGTGCAGTAAACGCCTCTCATCTCCCGTCCTGTGCATTAAAAGCCTCATCTCCTGTCCTGTGCATTAAAAGCCTCATCTTCCTTCCTGTGCAGTAAAAGCCTCTCATCTCCCATCCTGTGCATTAAAAGTCTCTCATCTCATACCCTGTACAGTAAAAACCTCTCATCTCCCTTCCTGTGCAGTAAAAGTCTTTCATCTCACACCCTGTGCAGTAAAAGCCTCTCATTTCACACCCTGTGCAGTAAAAGCCTCTCATCTCACACCCTGTGGAGAAAAAGCCTCTCATCTCCCATCCTGTACAATAAAAGCCTCTCATCTTCCATCCTGTACAGTAAAAGCCTCACCTCCCATCCTGTGCAGTAAAAGCCTCTCATCTCACACCCTGTGCAGCAAAAGCCTCTCATCTTTCATCTCCCATTCTGTACAGTAAAAGCCTCTCATCTCCCATCCTGTGCAGTAAAAGCCTCTTGTCTCCCGTCCTGTGCAGTAAAAGCCTCTCATCTCCCGTCCTGTGCAGTAAAAGCCTCTCATCTTCCATCCTGTGCAGTAGGTTCATAGGTAGGTACTAGGCTATCCGCTCTGGGGCCTATACAAGCCCAGCCAAAAAGGTACCCAGGCTTTTGCCACCCAAGAAAATTACTTTCCTGATCCACTGTCGAGCAGAGCTACAGAGGTGATCCCCGGGGAGAATTTCCCATTTCCCATCCAATCATCAAGATTTTTCTTGAAGAGTGCTAATGAGGAGCTTTGTTTGATATAGATAAGTAGTTTATTCCAGAGTATGGGAAGTCTCTGGGACAGGAATCTATCCCTCTGGCATGTTCTGTTTGTTGTGGTGACAAGGTTTAGGTCCCTAGAGCATGTAGCTCGGAGGGATTGGGATTTCTTTAAGTGGAGCATGTCCAACAGCTCTGGGTTTCACATAGCTTTATATGTTAGGCAGAGATCTCCTCTGAGTAGGCGATATGCGATGGAGTAAAGCTGGAGTTTTTTGAGACGGTTTGTGTAGGGCATCTGTTTGAGGCCGGTAATCCTCTTTGTGAGGTATTTCTGCGGCCTTTCCAGTTGTTGTAGATGTCTTGTGAGGTACATACCAAAAGGGGTGTTGTACTCTATAATGGGTCTAATGAGTGATGAGTAGAGGGGAACAATGACCTCTTTTTTTCTGGATGAGAAACCTTTTGTGATGAGGTGTGCCACATAGAAGGATTTCCTGACTACTGTGGTGATGTGATTATCAAAGGAAGACTACTGTCCACCTGTGTCCCACGGTCTCTTATCACACTGTTGGTGTTAAGTATACTACAGCCTATGTTGTAGTTCATGGGTACAGAGTTTTTACCAAAGGGGATGACAATGCACTTTTTGGCATTGAGCTTGAGGCCATGGCTTTGACACCAGGCATCTGTCTCAGTGAGGTCCTTTTGTAGGATGTCCACACCGTTAGGAGTTTCAATTATGGCTCCTAGTTTGCAGTCATCTGTGAACTTCATTAGCCAAAGACCTTCTGTGTTAGCCTGTACTTCAGAGAAGTAGATACCAAACAGGAGAGGACCTAGGACTGAACCCTGTGGTACTCCACTTGTCACTGGTCTGAAGTCAGATTTGGAGTCTGCTACTTTCACAGTGTGGGTTCTGTCAGTGAGCCAGTTGGCAACCCATCTTGTGACATAGGGATTTATACCTAGTTTAGTTATCTATAATTCCAGAGTGGGGGATGGTGTAGAAAGCCTTGGCAAGATCTAGATAGGCTTGTTTACGGCTTTGGTGACTGCTTCAAAGAAGTCTATTAGGTTTAGGAGACATGATCTGCCTTTTACAAACCCGAACTGGGTGGGGTCCAGAGTTTGGAGATTACCAATGTCTTTGTTTATAAGTTCCATGATGATACGTTCCATGGCCTTGCAGACCAGGCTCGTCAGGCTAATGAGGTGGTAGTTCCCGGGATCCGTGGTGGCTCCCCCCTTGTGGAATGGGATAACCATCGCTGTGCGCCATTCAGCAGGCACAAAGCCTGAGGTGAGGCTATGATTGAACATGGTACTTAGGTGGGGTGCCAGTTCATTCTTTAGTTCATGTAGAACGCAGCCTGGGATGTTGTCTGGTCCCATGGATGCTGTGTTCTTGGCTTTGGAGAGTGTGGTTTTTACCTGTGCAGCCTTGATTACAGGAACTTTGCATTCTTCCGGTATAGAGATGGGCTCTTTAGGGGGTGAGAGGGGGGTAAAGTTAGCACTGAACCTATCTGCCTAGATGTTGGCAATATCAGTTGGGTCTGTATATTTAGTGCCATTGTGCTGTAACTCAGAGCAGATCTAAGTGTTGCCATTGAGATTCTTGACATAGCTATAGAATGCTTTGTGGTTGTCTTTAGAATCAGTGGCGATTTTGTTTTCATAACTAGCTTTGGAGGATTTTATCAGGGATCGCAGCTTCTTACTGAGGCTAACCAGGGAGCTCCTCCACTCATGGGATTTTACTCTCTTTTGCATCAGTTTCTTCCTTCTGTTGTACAGTTTGTTTATGGCAGGGGACCACCAGATTGGCTTCCTTTTTTTGGAGGATAGTGTCTTGGTTCTGTTTGGGATAGCACGATCCATGCACTCGTGTAAGTGCTTATAAAGTGCAGTTGTGTAGGATTCAGTAGTCTTAACTGTATTGTCCATCTGCATGGGTGTTATGAAGTTCACCACTTCTGTCTTAAGAAGCATGAAGTTGGCTTTGGAGAAATTTTTTACCATGGTTTCCTTAATGGGGGGTGGGGGCAGGATGTGGATATCTAGAGTAATTAGCTTATGGTCGGATCGGACCAATGAGGCATTGACTTCAGGTGTGGAACACCGGTCACTCATGCTGGTAATAACTAGATCTAGGATATTGTTGCCCCTGGTGGGGGTGTGGATAAGTTGATCCAGGGCATTGGAGTTCATGAATTCCAGAAAGCGTTGAGTGAAGGAGTTGGTACATGAGTAGTTTTCCCAGTTAATGGTGGGGTAGTTAAAGCCTCTCATCTGCGGTCCTGTACAGTAAATGCCTCTCATCTTCCGTCCTGTGCATTAAAAGCCTCTCATCTCCCGTCCTGTACAGTAAAAGCCTCTCATCTCCTGTGCCATATTACTTTCTGCCTGCTGAACTTTACAGACAGAAAGTTCCTTTTAACTTCATCAAAAGAATGTAGACCTTTACCTTTGGCAGGACAAAAGGTGAAATTAGTTCAAGATGTTTCATGACAAGAGTTGTTAATGTGAAAAGACTTACTCAAGTCCATGTCTTATGTTATAAAAATATGATTTCAATACATTTTAAACATCCAGACACCTTGGTTATTTTATTTAATAATCAAAACATTATTTTGTTTCTGTTGATGAATCTCTTACATTCCTACAAATGATTATACCCACTTCTGATTTACCAAACTTGGCACAAGTGAGCTCACTGGCACAAGTGTCTGGTTTCACAGCTTTAAAAACTATGAAACAGGACTTTTCTCCCCATGAAGTTCTCTACCAGTCTATATTAATCAGCCACCCAGGAAAATTCATGGCTATTTCAGCAACGCCGAAGAGACCTGGGAGCAGTCCCAGTAGTAGGGATGCAGTACCTAGAGAAAAATGTTGCCCGAGAAATTTAAACAAAAAGAAGTTGTCAGGTAGCTTTTTACTAGATCCATCAATAACAGAATTGGCTCTCTTACTGCACAAGATGGCAATAGAGTAGCTTTCTTTGAAGGGGATACCTATCCTTAAACTTCAATAAATTCATCCACAGCCAATGTCCATTCAGTCACCATGGGTAGTGTTAAGCCTGTTCATCAATTTTGTTCTTAGTGGTATAGGGAAAGTGCCACATAAGCCTGTGGAAAGTGCCTTAATGACATCATGTAAACCTAAACCTAACTGTAAAAGTTGATCATGTTTTGTTTAATACTGTATGCTTTTTCTTGAATCGTAGATTCATAGATTCATAAATTAGTACTAAGCTAACTGCCCTTGCGAGCCATTTTAAGCCTAGCCAATTATCCCTTGTGAGACTCAACCCTGCACCTTGTGTTTGTAAGGCAAACACCTTAACCATTAGGCCACCCTCCCAACCCAACATTTTATAAGTTTGCTTGGGGTTTGGCCCCATTCACCCACACATGAATATCACAATCTAATTACCGTCCAGGGTGATAATGCAACAGTGGATGTGGTTACACCATGATTAACTAGTAATTAGTAGCTGGCATATCCTACCTTCTACTAAGTGGCAATGCTTGCTGTACTATAACAGCTGAAGCAGTTTTTTGTATTTCAAGAGAGGGAACTTATCAACTCTTAATAATAAATTGATTTTAATAGATTGTGTAAAATTCCTTTGGTTCCACGGTTGCTTAGGTTGTTATTTACTGTTGCTATGACTGTTTTAAATATTTTGTCAGTAAATGTTGTAGGGTTAAGCTCCAAAATGAATTGAAATGTATGTAAAAAATGATTTAGGAAAATAAAAATGTGATGCATTGTTTAGGCCAGAACTGAAAATAAGGAAACAGCTTATGTGTTGTTTATAGAATATTATGAGGTCTCATAATGCTTTTAGTGTATTCTGCTCATCAAAGCCTGAAGTATTGATTTTACTTCACCTTAGATTAGGGTGACATTGTAGCAGACCACCTAACAGATGAAGAAGGGCAATGGATACTTGCCAGAGTGAAGATGCTTGAATGCCAAACAATATCAGACTCAGTAAATTATTTTTGCTAACCTGCTTCCTCTTTAGACCACATTAAGCAACAGTGAATTCCTATAATTTTAACTGATGACTTTAATATGGTACTGAATTTAATTACAGAGTGCACCAGTCATAACGCAGAGAGGCACATTTAAGCTCAAAGACTGTTAATGAGAGATTAGATGATTTGTGGTTGCAAGACTCCTGGAAAGTTTTCCATCCACTAGACTCAGAGTAAATGCTCAGTGCCCCTCCTTGTCTGAGTAACAGCAGATTATACTATATCTTTGTTGCAGCCCCTGTGTGTCCTTGACTGATCTCCATGGACACCCTTGGGTCTCCTTCTCTGACCACCATTGTATACAAAGTATACTAGACTGGGGGTTTATGAAATCTAAATCAGAAAGAATATTTTATTTATTTATTTTATTTTACATTTGTTTACGGGGGTGGTCCGACTGGACAGAGCTGTCCATTTTCAGCAGAGGCCCAGGAAGAAAAGCTCCAGAACAATTGCTAACATACTATACATACGACATTTACACAAGCATTGTGGTTTACACATACAGTTATAAAATAAAGCAGATAACAGCATATGATTACATATGACATTTACATGAGCATTGTGGTTTACACATGCAGTTATAAAATAAAGCAGATAGCATATGATTGCATGCGACATTTACATGAGCATTGTGGTTACACATACAGTTATAAAATAAAGCAGATAACAGCATATGATTACATACGACATTTACACGAGCCTTGTGGTTTGCACACACAGTTATAAAATAAAGCAGATAACACCATATGATTACATACATTTACATGAGCATTGTGGTTTACACATACAGTTATAAAATAAAGCAGATAACAGCATATGATTACATATGACATTTACATGAGCATTGTGGTTTACACATGCAGTTATAAAATAAAGCAGATAGCATATGATTGCATACGACATTTACATGAGCATTGTGGTTACACATACAGTTATAAAATAAAGCAGATAACAGCATATGATTACATACGACATTTACACGAGCCTTGTGGTTTGCACACACAGTTATAAAATAAAGCAGATAACACCATATGATTACATACATTTACATGAGCATTGTGGTTTACACACACAGTTATAAAATAAAGCAGATAACAGCATATGATTGCATAAGATATTTATATAAGTATAGTAGTTTAGACATACAATCAAAAGTATAGCAGGTAGTAACATATTTTTTGACCATCTCATTCTCTCAGACCCAGCATCCGTGGCTTTCATTAAACAAGAAATACATTCCTATATAAATCACACAACATTTATTTCAGTACCATCTTTTCTTTGGTAAGAGTCATTTAAACTTAAACTCAGAGGGATATGTGTGGTGGCAAAGTCAAGATTTTTAAGGATATTCAAACAACTGTAGGTTTCTGCAACCTTTGAGCAAGTGCCTCTATCCGCATTTAAAGAAATAAACTCCTACAAAAATATAAAACTCTTAAAAGAAAACTAAAAGAACATGTTTCAAATAGATCTATCCTTTATTTAAAGACAGCAGTCTTGCAAGGTTAGGCATGCTGAGATAAAGCTGGAAAGTTGTTAGCATACAAGTGTCAATAAAGGGAATAAAACAAGAAATAAAGAGAACTTAGTAGATCCTGTAGTTAGAAATGTATAACATGCTAAATGTGATCCCCCTTATCTGATTTGCCTGCTGCGAATGTATTCCCTTCCCCTTGAAGTGACTGTCCAGCTCCCACTAAGGATTTACCTTTCCTAAGATTGTCCAAGGTGTATAGCAACTGTTTGATGAGTCTGATATGAAAGGCTATGGAGCGCATCATCATGGACCTAATTAACAAGGATATGGGGAATCTCCAAACTCTATATCCCACGCAATTTGGTTTTGTGAAGGGTACATCATGCCTGGTCAACTTGGTTGACTTCTTTGAGTCAGTCACCAGCGCTGTGGATGAAGGCAAGGCAGTTCTTAAAGGCTACCTTGATCTGCCCAAGGCCTTTGATACAATTCCCCACTCAGGAATTATTGATATACTCACCAAACTAGACATCAACCCCTATATCACTAGGTGGGTTGCAAATTGGCTCGCAGATAGAACCCACAGTGTGAAAGTAGCAGACTCCAAGTCAGACTGCCAACCCGTCACGAGTGGAGTCCGACAGGGATCGTTCCTGGGTCCTCTCCTGTTTGACATCTACTTTTCAGAAGTCATGGCCAACACAGCGGGACTCTGGCTAACCAAGTTTGCAGATAACTGCAAGCTGGGAGCCATTATTAACTCCCCAAGTGATATAGACATCCTACAGAAAGGCCTCACTGAGAACAATGCCTGGTGTCAAAACCATGGCCTTAAGCTTGATGCCAAGAAATGCATCGTCATCCCCTTTGGGAAAAACTCAGTTCTCACTAATTACCACATCAATGGTAGTCCACTGAACACTGAAGGCATTATAAGAGAGCTGGGGACACAGGTTGACAGCAACCTCTCCTTCGATCACCACATTGCCACTGTGGTCAGAAAGTCCTTCTATGTGGCACATCTCATTACCAAGGGTTTTGCATCCAGGAAGAAAGAGGTCATTGTCTCCCTCTACTCTTCCCTCATTAGGCCAAACATAGAGTATAATGCCCCATTTGGCATGTACCTCACTAGACACATGCGACAGCTGGAAAGGCCACAAAAGTACCACACAAAGAGGATCCTAGGCCTTAAACACATGCCCTATACAGACAGACTCAAACAACTCCAGCTATTCTCTCTCTCATACTGTCTACTAAAAAGGCAATCTCTGCTTGGCTTACAAAGCCATGTCTGACCCAGCTCTGTTAGAAATGCTACATCTAAAGAAATCCCTCCACACCACACACTCCAGAGACCTCAACTTCATTACCACAAACAACAGAGCATGCTGGAGGGACAGGTTCATTACCCAGAGACTGTCCATGCTCTGGAATAGACTTCCCATACATGTCAAGCAGAGCACCTCACTGGCCCTCTTCAAGAGAAGTTTTGATGAGTGGATGGGAAATAGAAAGTTCACCCTGGGAATCACTCCAGTTGGTCTACTTCATAGAGGCACTGGGAACTAATGTCTGGCGGCACGATGTCAGGGCACTTCTATGGGCTAGGCTTGTAAAGGCTCCAGGGCCATTAACCCAGTACACACCTATTAACCTTAGAACAGCATAAATAGACCTATTAACTTTCAGAAAACAATAGAGGCATTAAGCTGCAGCCCCTGACCAGCTTAGTAATGGGTACTAACTTTAACCACAAGGCTGCCCCTTGCCTCAACCATAATCCTACATCTTACCTTAATAAGAAACATCCCATAACACTGCTAGTGCTATGGGGTGGGAGTGGGGTAAGTGTTAAGATTGGGAGAGTGAAAAGTTTTACTTTCTCGATATTTTGCAGTTTGTTATTTGTTGTGTTTGATATTCTCCATCTTTGAACATATTTTGCCATTGTTTTCACTTCAACATTAAGTATATGGACTTAGTGGTTGGAGGTTGGTATAATGATTAAGGTGTTTACCTTACAGACACAACATGCTGGGTTTGATTCTCACATGAAGTAATTAACTAGGCTTAAAACAGCATGAGGGCAGTTAGCCTAGTACTAATCTATGAGCCTATACAGAATAGAACCATATATCAGTCTTGATTTTGCAAACAACACAATCTTCATGCAAGGTGAACAGTTTTCCACCAGAGCGTGGTCTGTCTTTAATTCCTATATTAAGTTACGCCATTCATTCCAGCCAATGACTGCTGTCTCATTCTGGCAAATTACATGTTTTGGTTATATTGGAAAAAAAAAAAAAGAATAACTATATACAATACCTTCCTCAATCCCTACGTCCCTCTACAGATTTATGGAAACACAGCTGTGCTACACCTTTAATTATTTGTCATTTTAGCTCTTCGTTTCACTCTCAAGGACTTACATTTCTACAAGCCATTGCTAAGTCCCAGGTTTCCAAAATAATAGATTGCATAGTTTCCTAAGTATATTTACTTCTCTCCAAACCTGCAGTTTTAGTGAGAGAAAGAATGACATTTAGTCTCATTCAAAACTGTAGTCAGGACTGAGTGACACCAACGCCCTCCATGCAGATTAATATGCTGCATCAGCAGCAAAGGATTTCCTGTCTTTTGTTACAAAATTAAAATTCTTTACAAGGGTCACCAGCACACCTCTCAACTCTATAGACTTTCAAAGAATGTCCAGATTTTTGACTCATATTTTTTGGTCCATTTTTCATAAAATTGTGGTTTTCTAGCAAATCATTTTCAAATCACTGAAGATTTAAGTCAGAAAATAATGATAAACATTTGAGTTTTAAACTTCATATCCTTCAGAAAATTCATGCTAATGCAAAATGTGTTATTCTATCTGCTTTCTAAATTTGTAAGAGCAATATTTAAAAACTGTCCCTAATTTTGGGGCTTTGTCCCCCCTTTATTTATGGCTTTGTCCAGATTTCTTGCTCTAAAAGGTTGAGACCTATGGTCACCAGACACCTGGACGTATGACAGAAAAAGGATATTGCAGTTCAGGAAAGTATCTTGAATACCCAGGAGATTTAGAAGATGAAATCCACAAATTCTGGGAGTGTTGCGAGGTTAATATCCTATAGGACATCACAACTGATCTAGCCAATAGGGTGCTGGGTGAAAGTATTCTCAATACAACATAGATATGGGTATTAGCATACCCCCCTCCCTTGGATAAGCTTAGCAGCTTCTTATAAAGTGTGGTTAACACAAATTCTCATGGTTATTAGGTTGTACATAACCTCAGAATGGAAATCACCATCACTTCTTTCTGTTTTGAAACTACTGAACTGCAAGGAAATATGTAAATCTCCTTGAGACTGAGCTGAGGATGGATAGTACCCCTCTCTGAGGATGGATAGTACCCCTGTCTGAGAATGGATAGTACCCCTCTCTGAGGATGGATAGTACTCCTGTCTGAGGATGGATAGTACCCCTCTCTGAGGATGGATAGTACCCCTGTCTGAGGATGGATAGTACCCCTCTCTGAGGATGGATAGTACCCCTGTCTGAGAATGGATAGTACCCCTCTTTGAGGATGGATAGTACCCCTGTCTGAGGATGGATAGTACCCCTGTCTGAGGATGGATAGTACCCCTGCCATTCAGAACCTAATATGGACTAGAACACTCTTCTTTCTCTGTCTTTCTGGGACAAAGTCTTTCCCCTGCTAGCTGGAAGATCAGAATAATTCACTACTTTAGTTGGCTGTATTTGTATAGTAAACAATATCCTTCTTGTAAAGGCACTTCCTTATTTTACTTTTTTATCCACAATTGCTTTACTGTATAAATACTTGAATAACTAGCTGAGAAATATGTTTGGTTAATTAGTTGATTACTTAGTTTTTGTATTCATAAGTGAATGTTCGTATAGCAATGCATGTAGGCTGTATTGTTACTCAATCATTGTGTTAGTTCCTCAATAAATTATTTTATTTATTATTTCTTAACTGGAAAAATCCAACTTGGAACAAAGCCAATTTTCAGAGGAGGCCCGGAAGTAAATGCTCCAGAAACATGCCTTTATAATATGGGAGGAAACAGGTGCACCTGGAGAAAACCCACACCAATGCAGGGGAGGACATACAGACTCCACACGGAAGGCACCCCAGCCAAAATTCGAACCAGAGAACCTTTTGCTGTGAGGAAACAACACTACCGCTGCAGTGCATTAGTGTTATGAGCTGTTACTTTGTTCAATTTTTCAATTAAAAAATACATAAATTGCTCCCAAATGAACAAATGAATGCAGATTTAAATCTGTATTTCATAGTTAGAAACTGCATTTGATCAGAGAGTGTAATGTAAATTAAGATTTTTTTTACATCAGTACTTCTATTTCTGAGCCCCTTAACCAAAACTAATACTTTCTCCTTTCTGTCTCTTCTTTATTCCTTCCCTCTTACAACTACAGTAACTTGTTTGACATCTGTTACTGAGTTAATGCACTTTATTTTGTGCTATTTTGATCTTCACATTTACTTGCTTTTCTTTGTTTTTTAATGTTTGTATCACATGATTTTTGCACCTTTGTGTATAAATTACAAAGATATTGGTTGTTTGTTTTGTCTCATTCAAATGACGATGTGTGAGCTACAGTTTTGGCAACTCATAGCAAAGTAGGTTGTTTTAGTGCTAAAGCTTATGCCAATCCCATGTGAGCTCATTATCAGCTTATTTACTAATTACATTTCTACCTGAATGCAATGTATTTACTAAGTGCAGTAACCATTATTTGCTATAATAATGCATCTTAACAAACAACTATACAGGTCTGCTACATGACAAGAGCAAGATGACCCCCTCAACTGCCTCGCTTCTTCAACCTTAATCAGTAGTTTTCCACCCTTTGTACCAGATTTGTGGCACTCTCTCATTCCGTTTCACCCATTCCTTCACTACAGCTCATATATCATAAAATCTTGTCATTGTATATTCCCACATCTGCCTCTTCTGGAAGGTTCTTTTATGACTATACCTTGTCTCTGTAGTACTGCCTCAGGTATTTCATAGTCATTGCAATTCTTCTCTTGCCATTGTAACTCATTACTTATAGCATGGTCTCACTTTCAGACAGTTTGTACTAAGGCTCATATACCCACTATTAACATATGTTAACCTGCATGTGTCCTGCTCATATCCAGCTGTAGTGTCAATAGTGCAACAGATAGCAGCAATAACTTTGCTGCTCAAAGATCAGAAGGCTGTGGGTTCTAGTCTCACTCCCGGTGCATGGATTAATGTGCGTTATTAATGCTATAGTGCAGCATTAGAGGGGTGCTGTGATCCTTTGGATGAGATGTTAAACCAAGGGCCCATCTGCTAGAGTTGAGGGCAGCTCAGGTGGATATAAAAAATCCAACAGTATCTATCACAAAGAGTCAGGTTAGATCCCTGATGCCCTGCCTAAATTTCCCCCATGTAGTAGTATAAATGTCACCTTGGATCTCCCCTAAAAAGACGTTACCAGCCTAGTGGAGAAATAATTTTTTATTCCTTATTTATTTGACATATTTATATCTAGTAATGTTTTATAATTAGAATATTTTCACTCCTTGATTACTTATATAATTTTACTTTAAAATTATTTTTACATCTACCTCGATTTTCTACTTTGTTTTTTCTTTTCTTTTTTTTGTATTTTTTTATAGTTCAACTACTATTTTATCATAGGCTTTATCTATGTGACAAATAGACCATTTTATTTTCATCCTATTACATTACCTGTGTTGCCTACTCATGGTCTGTGTAACTCAGGTAAACGGTGAGGGATGTGATAGACACTGGAACACTTATGAAGGTCTGAGATAAGCTCCATTCTTTTCCAGTGTAGTGTCCACTCTGGGTTGAGGTCTCACATAGTATTCTATCCTGAAAGGCATATTCAGGGATCCCATATACAATTTGAATCTCATACGTAGAACCTATACTTCTGAAGGACCAGAATGGGTGCTATATTTAAACACCATTTCTGCTCATAATAAGACTGGGATTTTGTCAGATTCATTGTGAGATTCTGGCCTAGTGTTCATTAAAGAGGCCTAGTTTGCTAATAGCTTTGGCCTAGTTCTGATGTCTAAGTTTCTTCAGTTTCCTCTGTCGCACAGCACCAGAATTAG
Source organism: Protopterus annectens (assembly GCF_019279795.1). Lineage (NCBI taxonomy): Eukaryota > Metazoa > Chordata > Ceratodontiformes > Protopteridae > Protopterus > Protopterus annectens. The sequence continues at coordinate 1,515,273,673 of NC_056726.1, read as the reverse complement.
TCTGGTGGTGGTGTTGTGGTGGTGAGGCATCATGTGTCTACTGAATCGAGTAAGTCCATGGTTAGTCACACCAAAACCTCTAAGTATGACATGGGAGAAAAACTGGAATACCTGTTCTTATATTATTTGTCAGTGTGAGAATTGCTCTTAAAGAATTTTCTGACTTCCTTGTCCCCTTAGTGCTTAAATACAACAGTGGGATTATCCTGACAGAGTTCAACATCTGGGGAAACAAAGGGTCGAAGACTCTTGCTAAAGAATGTGTTCATATTATAAAGGGATTCAGGCTTTCTCAAGTGGTTACCTCCACTACCCAACATTTTGAAACTGCTCTTCGCCTGGCCTTTCATTTGGTGATAGTGTCAGGTTACGTGTAGAAATCATCTGTGTTTTCATACTTGCTTTGTTATTCTGCTTGATTATCTTTATGACAGTTCATTTTCTATGTTCTTGTTGTGTTGTTGTGTAGTCAAAACAAAAATCAAAACTTGATGTTTCTGTCAGGGTCTTAATGGATACCCCATACATGGGCTTTCTGCATTGCAAGAGGTTTGAATCAATCGCCTCAGGCACTTTACATGCTGTTCTTCTTGGGCTTCTTCAGGGCTGTAGCTCTTATGGTACCAAGGAGTGTTAGTGACTACAACCATATCTTCTCTTTCTCTGTCGATAGCCATGGCCAGAAGCTGAGTCCAAGTACTTCACTTAGTTCCCTGAGAAGCATGGTCTGACCTCAAGCTACAGTAGCTGACACCTTCCTGTCAAAGACAGGAGCACAAATGGGGAAGCCCTGGTCTGCTTTAGGTCAAACTTGCTCTCTAAGATGACCTTAAGGCTTACTAGACTGTGGTATTCCAGAAAAAAAAATCTAAGCACTTCTCTAGGATGATTGCAGTAGTGGCAAACCACCCTCTGTTTCTCTTTCATGTGGTGGGCAAGCTGGACAGTCCAACCTGTGTTACTACCAGGACGGTCTTGTGCAATGGAGAAAAATGATGTTGCAGTTTGTTTCTGTGCTGCATGTGACTCTGTGACATCATGGCTCATTCATGGCAGTGGTCCAAAAGAGGGCAGACCATCTACATGTTACTGCAAGTTTTTGATTCCCATTTACAATGATTTTATCAGTAACACTATTTGTGGTCTGAATCTTGTTCCCACCACACTAGTTCTTTTATGTCTAGAGGTGCTAGGTTCAAGTCTTACCAGACTTTCTTTACCTCATTTTGTTAGGAAGGCTTCATAAAAAGAACTGCATCATCACCTGTAATTGTATAAAGATAAAAACATCAATGATCCTTTCCAGCATCTTCTCTTATCAAGAAATCAATATCATTATTCCATCTTGATCCTTCTAGATCTTTCTCCAATATTTGGTACAGTGCACCACTCTATCCTACTGGGCCAACTTGAGCATTAAGTTGCAATTACTGGTTTTGTATTAAATTAGTTTGTCTCCTTCTTGTCTTGTCCAGCTGCACACAGAGGGTGGTCTTTGGGGTTAGCTCTTCAGCCTCCTATACCCCTTGTTAGTGAGGTCTCACAGAAATTCTCTGTACCTTATTGTTTGCTGTCCATATGCTGTCTTTAGGAGGTGTTATACAATTCAGTGATTTGTATTACCACTGCTCTGTTGTTAACATACAAGTACACTGCACATTCCCCGAGGACTCTGTGAAACCTTATCATCAGCATCATCAGCATCCCATTATTAGCATTTTATACATGGGATCATGATACCCTGTCATGCTTCTCTCCTTCCTTCTTTGACAGTCACGCTTGACTGTTAAAAGTCTTCTGTCACACACTATGTCACCATTCTTTGCTGAACATCCTCATTTCCATTTGTCTTCCCCCAGAGTCTCTATCAAGTATCCTCCACAAGATTTTCTTCTGTATTTCTGCACCTGTGCCCTGAATACTGCCATCTGTTCTCTCTGACCTTCTCTGCAATTGGAGCTACAACTTTGGCTTCTGCTCTGATTGCCTAATTTCTTTGTCTGTCCCACAGTGTGCACTTAATCTCCATCACCTCAACTGCTCTTCCATTACTGCCCAGGTTTCTGTACCATACAGTAGTGATGGTCACAACAATGCTTTGTACACCTTACTTTTCAACTTCTTTGGCATTCTTGTGTCACACACTACCCCTGACAATGTGTTTCAGTCACCTATAGCATCTCCGATTTTTGTTTTTATCTCCTCATCCAGCCCTCCCAGATACTTGAAGTGGTTAATCTGTTCCAATATTTTCCTTTATATCTCAATTCTCAGCTTCTTCTGATTCCACCATTTGCAGCTATTACAGCTGTCTGATCTGTACTCAGTTTTATCCCATCCTTTGCTGAAGTTCCTGCTCAGAGTTTGCCTGTAATGCAGCACAACTATTCGATATCTTTATAAACAAATTACATACTGCCAACCACCATGCTGACATAATATAGTATGCTGATAACTCAACATTAATCTGTACAACTCCCTCAATTAATACATTCCATCAAATTACTCAAAATATTTTTCTCCATAGTTAAAGTTTGGCTAAAAAAATCTAACTTACTTATAATTTCAGTAAAACAAAACTTATGTCATTTACAACAAAACAGTATCTCAAACAAAACGACTCATTTAATTTAATATAACCTCTTCCAATAACACAAAAACTGAAACAGTAATACAGAAAAATTCACAAAATGTAATACTTAACAATAACCTGAAATTTGAGCTACACATACTGTAATAAAAAGTAGGCTCCTTCTATAGGACAAAACGGTTTACTATCATAATGTTGAAGCAGACACGGTCGACCCATGTCCAAGAAACATCACAATGCTGAATTCCGATATTGTCGAATTACATCCCAAATTCAACCTCAGAACAAACGTTAACATGGGTCAAGACAGAAGTGAGATTTGTACTTCGACAATATCGGAGTTCAACATTGTCACCGTTCGACCTCTGGACTTCGTCAAAGTGGATTCAATCGAATCCACTTTAACATTATGACAGTAAATTGGGCTGAACAATATCTCAGAGATTCCACTAGAAAAGTATTAGCTTTAACCTACCTACTTTCATAGGTACGATACACTTTCCTAATCCTCACCAGCTTTAACAATATATACTTAGCCTGCTACAACGAAACTGTAAAATTTAAAATTTTCAACAAACATTACATATCGTACACATTCTTGCCAAGCCCTAAAATCACTAAAGTGGCTTGAGCTACCTAACTATCTAGTCTTGATGCAGCATCTAACTGCTAAGAAACTTGTACACTCAGCAGACAATTTTCCTGAGCTAAAAGGCATGTTAAAACCCTACTGTCCAAACAGGGAGCTCCAGTCCAGAGAAAAATTCTTACTATGTATAAAGCAGTCTTGTAACTCAGAAGGGGATGCAGTATACTCACACTGCATCTTACAAGTCAGTAACGAGATCCCAAAAGAATTAAAAGTGGTTTAAAACTACCGCGGATTTTAAACAACATATAAATCAGCCTCGTCCATCTCCTCAGGCTAAAATACTTCATGCCAGTCTCTCTCTGTCCCACTTCTTCTCCCCTTTTTTTCTGTCTCTGACCTCCTAAATATACTGTCCGCTAATATCCTTCTTTCCTCTCTACCCTCTTTTTTCTCACAAGTACAAACTCAGACTTAATCTTTCTTTCCACCCCAGGAAACTAACATTCTTTCACTTATTAAACTCCTGCCCACTCTAATGTCTTTCCATTTCTCAGCAAACTAAAGCTAATCCATCTCACCACCACAGCCCTCTATTTTCTGCTACCTTTATAATATCTCCTTAACTCAAGCTGTTTTGCAGTTTCTCAGTATCCTATTGTTGTATCTTAATTATTTGTATTGTGTTTCTCTTTAACTTCCACTGTCAGCTTTCTTCCACTTCTAACAATTTCAAAATCTTTCTTTCTCAAAAATATTTTATTTTTCAAATACATTTGAATGAATTCCATAGTATTTATACATCACATCTTAAATAACTATGTACACTATTTACATTTGCCTGACACTATAACAGATCTTAATGTATACAGTTACTTTATAAGTATGTCCAATCCATTATCAGAGTGACTGATCAATTAATGTATCGTGTCAATCAATGATAAGACTTTTCCCCGAGGGTTGTTGATAAATGGCTTTGGATAAATTCTTAGTTCTTTAATTTTAATTTCCAATAATGCTGTGGTCTTCAGTAGGCTGCAGAGGTCTTCCAAAGTTGGTATTGTGTTTGTGTTCCATCTTTTTGTTATACACTTCCTTGAGATTGCAAGTACAGGCCATACTAGATACATGTTTGATCTATTCAAATAAGGACCTTCGTTCACATTTAATAATACAAGAGCTTTAGTTAAATAAAATGATTCATTAAAGCTTGTAGAAAGTTATTAATACCATTCCAAATAGCTTAATTTAAACACAATCAAAGAAAATGTGGTTCCAATCTGCATTGTGTATTTGCTCACATCTCCAACATATTCCTTTTATGGAAGAACTAATTTTACTGATTCTGTCTGGGGTTAAAATGCTCTGTGCAAGCATTTCTAATTAAAAACTTTCCAGTATTGTGTAAAGGATATATATTTTATAGATAATATACATGTTATATGTAAATATATAAAATATACATTACATGTAAATATATATATATATATTTTTTTTTTTATGTGTATATGGTTTGTCTTTAATGATTTACTTAGATATGTATATTATGTAGACTCCAATTTCTATAGATTTGTTGTTTAGTGTTGTGCCTGTATGTCTTTAAGAGATTGCTCTGATTCATGATTTGTTAATTGGTGGATATTGACTGAGATGTATATATTCTCTGTTTTTAATCTGTTAACTGATAGGTCTGAAGAAGCTCCTTAGAGAAAGCGCTTACCTCGTTTACAATAAACCTGTTTTTTGAACCAGTTTGTATATGGGCTTTAATATCTGCTACGAAGATATACAGAGGAATATATGATTTGCAGTTTTGCTGCTTTTATGCTTTGTGACTTTCCATGGTAACCCCGTAGTCATTTACTTCCTTGTTATTTATTCATTTTTAAACTACGGAGCTTTTACTCCTGGGACTGCTGACTACTTACTTTTTATATCGTATTTACATATTTTTATCGGCGACCTGTGGGGACATGGCTACTGAGTTGAATACAGATATGCCTACAATCCAGCAGGAGAGGCGAATGCTGACCAGATGAGTGCTGGAAAGATGAACCAATCAGAGACTGCATTGCCTGGAGGGAGGCGTAGCCCAAACTCGGATACCTTATCGGTGAGATTTGAACAGTATTTGAACCGAGATTTCGTGAGCCTATGGGGAAATGATTTGTGTGTTGTCCCAGAAGACGGTGTTGATCTAACTAGTGATTTGGAGAAAGTACGTCTTCATATAGAGGACTTGGAAAAAACCTTTTTGCGTTATAAATGCTTACAGCTTCAGTGTTTGCACTTTGAAGCATGTTTGGATAGGAAAATTGTCCCTCGAAGATTGCGGGTCTTGAATATGCCAAGCCAGGGCACCCAGTACCCGGAGTTGTTAATACGCTGGCAAAAACTGAACTTGGAGGTGAGTGCAAGCTATATGAAACTTCTTATTGACTTTTTTAAACCAGAAGAAAAGCGTTTGCAAGCACTCTTATTACAGAAACAATCAGAACTTTTTAACTGTTATAGGGTGAGTGTGTATGGGTCACCCTTTGAGTCGTTATTGGACAGGGTAGCTGTTTTTGAGCGGCAATTGATTCAACAAAAAAGGAAAAAGATTATAAGAGATACTACTGACTTTAGAGCAGGCCATGTGTTCTTATGGCCTCACCCTGGACATTTTAATGATAATGACAATATTATTTCTTCAAATCGTAATGTTTCCAATGTTAGAAGTTCATCAAATGTAAATGATGTATCTAATTCTGATGTGAGATCATATAATACGAACCCAATACGGGGAGGGGCAATATCATCTGTTGATACAATTTGTAGTAGTATTGGTGTTTCCAATACTACTTCACAAGTTTTAGTAGATAATACATTGGAGAGTAGTAACAATAGTCCTTTGAATGTTTTTAGTGAAGTTACGAACACAAATGATGCTGCACGCCCACAGCACTTACTTGGTGGTAGAGGAAGCTCTGAGAACCTGAGTGAAGGGAATTGTGATGTGGTTGATTCAGCTTTGAATCTTTATCCACATGTCATAGTCAATAAAACTGGGAGTAGTTCTGTCTCTGGGGACACTGAACAAGTAGTCAGACCAAAAGTAGTGAAAGTGAATACATCTAATTCAGTATCCGATAAAGTTAATGAAGCTGGTCATCTGCCTTCTTTTCCATTACCAGTCCGTGTATACGGGGGAGGGGGAAGGAGCAGGTCAACCAGCCGGAACAGACACAAAAGGAAATTATCTGGAGAGGTTCAGCAGAACCAGACTATAAAGAGAATGTGGAACAAGAATCTTCCACGCTGATTTATAATATTTCGAGATGTGAATTGACATTTGATGAAATTAACGTTTTACAAAAAGGTTTGAGTTTTATACCCATGCGTTCGAGTAGGTTAGAAGACACTATATTAAATCTTAAAGTTTTTTGTAGAGACGTTATGTTACGCCTTACGTTTGGCGATCAAACTGATGGGGTTGAAAGTGAGGTAAATGTGAAACCATGTCTGAGAAAATTGAGTTGTTTTACTCCCTTGAACCATCCTCTAGTTGAAGCTTATTGTAAGCTCACAGAAGATAAGATTTTTAGATTTTTTGAAGGAAGAACAAACAAGTTTTTGAGATCACCGAAATGTAATTTAACATCTGAAGAGAGAAAGGCCTTATCTACCTTACAAGAGAATGATCTTTTAACCATTTGACCTGCAGATAAAGGGGATAAGATCATTGTAATGGACAGTGATGCTTATACATCAAGTATGTCTGAAATGTTAGCGGACTCGATGTTTTATAAAAAGATATCTGTTCTTGAGGTACATGAAATTATCCATAGAATTCATAATGACTTAGTTGACCTGAAGAACGTTGGCCTTTTTCAAATGATATGTTTGAATAGAATAGAATAGGGCGAAACCATATTTTGGCCAGAATGATAGGACCATTATTCCAATGGCCAGTAGTAGAGTTAAATCAACAAAAATTCCATTATATTATTCAAACGATACTGGATACATAACAAAGCTCTTCAAACAATATTGGCCAATTCTTTTGGTCAATAATGATATAGGGGATATTGTTGGTCAAACCCCCACATTTAGATATAAGAACCATAAGAATTTGAAGAGATTGCTGTGTCACAAGAATGTTGACAAGACATCTTATAAATTTGGTTCTACTAGACCCTGTGGTTCTTGCAATTTTTGTGGTTATATCAGCACTGAAGAATATTTTTTTCACCCAGATATGTGTAGGTCCTTTAAGTTCAGAGGGTACCGCAATTGTATGTCTTTGAATGTGGTTTACCTCGCAGTATGTGAGCTCTGTAGTGCATTTTATGTTGGGAAGACCAACAGAGCCCTACGTGACCGTATGAGGGAACATTTATATAATATAAAGAAGGAGTCACCTAATAATGCACTCTCGAAACATATTAGTGATTCAGGTACAGAACACTTTTTTAGTTTTAGAGTCATTGAATCTGTTCACACTAGTATTAGAGAGGGAGACATCAGAACATATACAGAATATAGAGAAACTTGTTGGATCATTACTTTAAAGGCTGATAGAGGTAGGGGCCCTGAATGAGCGGGCATCCATTAAACCATTTTTTAAAAGGAGGAGACTACGCAAATGATTAACTTATATTAAGAGTTTTTTTGTGTGATTTTTATGGGCACATATATGTTTTTATTCTAAAAAATATACATGTTATATGTAAATATATATATATATATATATATATATATATATATATATATATATATATATATTATGTGTATATGGTTTGTCTTTAATGATTTACTTAGATATGTATATTATGTAGACTCCAATTTCTATAGATTTGTTGTTTAGTGTTGTGCCTGTATGTCTTTAAGAATTTGCTCTGATTCATGATTTGTTAATTGGTGGATATTGACTGAGATGTATACATTCTCTGTTTTTAATCTGTTAACTGATAGGTCTGAAGAAGCTCCTTAGCGAAAGCGCTTACCTCGTTTACAATAAACCTGTTTTTTGAACCAGTTTGTATATGGGCTTTAATATCTGCTACAAAGATATATAGAGGAATATATGATTTGCAGTTTTGCTGCTTTTATGCTTTGTGACTTTCCATGGTAGTCCCGTAGTCATTTACTTCCTTGTTATTTATTCGTTTTTAAACTACGGAGCTTTTACTCCTGGGACTGCTGACTACTTACTTTTTATATAGATAATAAGATATTTGTTTTAATATCTTCAGTTAACTATATCTTTTTTTTTTATTTTTTTTTTTTATTTAACATTTTGTTGACCGGAAGTGTCCGACTTAGGTTCCACAGAGCCTGTTTTCAGTGGCAGCCCGAGGAGAAATGCTCCAGATGCATGTCTTTGGAATGTGAGAGGAAACTGCAGTACCAGGAGGAAACTCATGCGAACACAGGGAGAACATGCAAACTCCACACAGAAGGCAACCCAGCCAAGAATTGAACCGGAGAACCTCTTGCTGTGAGGCGACAATGTTAACCGCTGCACCACTGCACCACCCAAGCGTCCTTTTGTTATATACTTCCAGTATGAGGTTTTGGGTGTTGTTTTCTAGTTTATCAATATTTTGTAAAATTTTAAAATACTGTTTCCCATGTCAAAGTCATTATATATGATTTCATATATGTATTTCTCAAATTTAGGTATTTCTTTAAATGAAGAATTGTTAATTATTCTACTTAAATCTTGTGAATATGAAAGAATACTCTGTAAAGTTAGCCAGTCCTGTTGTGGAATTTTGTATGTTGTTTTTATTACTTGCATGTCTAAAACTTTTAGTTCTTTGATATATTGGAGCCAACAAACAAATCCTTTCTGTTCACATGAATTAATAATTTCTCTATATATTTTTTGTGGAAAGTTCTTTGTGACAATAAATGGTGTTAAAAGATCAAACCAGATTTTTAAATATATATTTGCATTAGTAATTTTCCTAAATGAGTCAATGTAATAATTAATCATATGAGTTTTAGTGGGCTTAGTTATGTTATATTGCATACTAATACATAATATGTGCCATGGCAAATTGTTTTTATGTATTTGAAATTTTTTTTTGTAAATCAAATTTATTTATTGATATTACAGTTAATAATTCTTTCCAATTTGCAGATTAATTTGGACTTATCCAAAATGAGATTGTTTTAGATATTGATGCTTTTATATATGTTTCTATATCAGGAAAGTTTAATCCTCCCTGTTTCCGTGGTCTGATATGATGTATTAAAGCTGTTCGGTTTCTTTTGGGAAACCATAAAAATTTTATCAGGCATGAATTTATTTCTTTAAGTATATTCCTTTCTGGAAACAGTTGTATTGCCAAGGCTATATATAGGATCTTGGGCAGTAAAACCATTTTTATTAACTGTAGTCTATCTTCAAATGTTAATATTATTTTGTTCCATTTTTCCACAGATATTTTAATTTTACTGATGATATTATTGTAGTTTTTTGAGACTAATTCATTATTATCCTTGCATGACTCAATTCCTAGATATTTTAAGGTAGATTCTTGTTTCCCTATTATGTGATCCTCTTAGTCTGCAGTTCTTTTTTTACTTCAAAAATAAAAATTTTGATTTTGATTTATTGAAACGGAGTCCTGAAGTCATGTGAAATTTGTCAATTAATAGATCCAATTCTTCTAATGTCTCTTGTATTACATAATGTTAGTAATATGTCATGAGCAAATAGCATTACTTTAGAATTGTATTGTTCATAAATATCTATTCCTTTCATTTTTATATCATTACAGATTGAATCTGCCAATATTTTGATAGCCAGAGCAAATAGAATCGGTGACATGGGACATCCTTGTTGGGTGCCTTTTGTTATATGTATAGATTCAGAGGTAAAAGGATCAAACTTGACATAAGCTAAATTATTTGTAAATATATTCTTTAGGAGATGAACAAACGATGCAGGAAATTCAAATAGCATTAGGATTCTGAATAAATAGTCCCAATTTAGGGAATCAAAGGTTTTCAATATCAAAATACTACATATTTTGAATACATCCTCACATCTTCTCCATGCAATTAACCTAGCGTGTACTGAAACGTAACCTGTTCTGTCTGTCCTGATATGTGCATTCAAGTCACCCATTAGCAAAACCCATTCATGTTGTCCTACTTTATCTAGTAGGTCCTGCAGCTGCGGTGTGAATGCACTCATTTTCTCACTATCACCACCCTGCTGTGGGGCACAGGGTGAGATTATGATTACTGCCCTATCATTAGGCTGGGCTCTGATTGCCATGAGTCTGTCACTAATTCTGATGACGTCCCTCACTGGCTGGGCTTTGATTGCCATGAGTCTGTCACTAATTCTCATGATGTCCATCTCTGGCTGTGCTCCGATTGTCATGAGTTGGTCACTACTTCTGATAACGTCCCTCTCTGGCTGGGCTCTGATAGCCATGAGTCTGTCACTAATTCTCATGACGTCATTCTCTGGCTGGGCTCTGATTGCCATGAATCTGTCACTAATTCTCATGACATCCCTCTCTGGCTGGGCTCTGATCGCCATGAATTGGTCACTAATTCTCATGACATCCCTCTCTGGCTGGGATCTGATTGCCATGAGTCGGTCACTAATTCTCATGATGTCCCTCTCTGGCTGGGATCTGATTGCCATGAGTTGGTCACTACTTCTGATAACATCCCTCTCTGGCTGGGCTCTAATTCCCATGAGTCTGTCACTAATTCTCATGATGTCCCTCTCTGGCTGGGCTCTGATTGGCATGAGTCTGTCACTAAATCTCATGATGTTCCTCTCTGGCTGGGCTCTGATTTCCCTGAGTCAGTCACTAATTCTCATGACGTCCCTTTCTGGCTGGGCTCTGATTTCCCTGTCGGTCACTAATTCTCATGATGGCCCTCTCTGGCTGGGCTCTGATTGCCCTGAGTCGGTCATTAATTCTCATGACGTCCCTCGCTGGCTGGGCTCTGATTGCCATGAGTCTGTCACTAATTCTCATGACGTTCCTCTCTGGCTGGGCTCTGACTGCCATGAGTCTGTCACTAATTCTCATGACGTCCCTCTCTGGCTGGGCTCTGACTGCCATGAGTCTGTCACTAATTCTCATGATGTCCCTCTCTGGCTGGGCTCCGATTGCCATGAGTCTGTCACTAATTCTCATGACGTCCCCCTCTAGCTGGACTCTGTATGCCCTGAGTCGGTCACTAATTCTGATGACGTCCCTCTCTGGCTGGACTCTGATTGCCATGAGTCAGTCACTAATTCTCATGATGTCCATCTCTGGCTGTGCTCTGATTGCCATGAGTTGGTCACTACTTCTGATAACGTCCCTCTCTGGCTGGGCTCTGATAGCCATGAGTCTGTCACTAATTCTCATGACGTCACTCTCTGGCTGGGATCTGATTGCCATGAGTCTGTCACTAATTCTCATGACATCCCTCTGTGGCTGGGCTCTGATCGCCATTAATTGGTCACTAATTCTCATGACGTCCCTCTCTGGCTGGGATCTGATTGCCATGAGTCGGTCACTAATTCTCATGATGTCCCTCTCTGGCTGGGATCTGATTGCCATGAGTTGGTCACTACTTCTGATAACATCCCTCTCTGGCTGGGCTCTAATTCCCATGAGTCTGTCACTAATTCTCATGATGTCCCTCTCTGGCTGGGCTCTGATTGGCATGAGTCTGTCACTAAATCTCATGATGTTCCTCTCTGGCTGGGCTCTGATTTCCCTGAGTCGGTCACTAATTCTTATGACGTCCCTTTCTGGCTGGGCTCTGATTTCCCTGTCGGTCACTAATTCTCATGACGTCCCTTTCTGGCTGGGCTCTGATTTCCCTGTCGGTCACTAATTCTCATGATGTCCCTCTCTGGCTGGGCCCTGATTGCCCTGAGTCGGTCATTAATTCTCATGACGTCCCTCGCTGGCTGGGCTCTGATTGCCATGAGTCTGTCACTAATTCTCATGACGTTCCTCTCTGGCTGGGCTCTGACTGCCATGAGTCTGTCACTAATTCTCATGACGTCCCTCTCTGGCTGGGCTCTGACTGCCATGAGTCTGTCACTAATTCTCATGATGTCCCTCTCTGGCTGGGCTCCGATTGCCATGAGTCTGTCACTAATTCTCATGACGTCCCCCTCTAGCTGGGCTCTGTATGCCCTGAGTCGGTCACTAATTCTGATGACGTCCCTCTCTGGCTGGGCTCTGATTGCCATGAGTCGGTCACTAATTCTCATGATGTCCCTCTCTGGCTGGGTCTGATTGCCATGAGTCTGTCAGTAATTCTCATAACGTCCCTCTCTGGCTGGGCTCTGATTGCCCTGAGTCGGTAACTAATTCTGATGATGTCCCTCTCTGGCTGGGCTCTGATTGCCCTGAGCCGGTCACTAATTCTCATGATGTCCCTCTTTGGCTGGGCTCTGATTGCCATGAGTTGGTCACTACTTCTGATAACATCTCTCTCTGGCTGGGCTCTGATTGCCCTGAGTCTGTCACTAATTTTCATGATGTCCCTCTCTGGCTGGGCTCTGACTGCCATGAGATGGTCACTACTTCTGATAACGTCCCTCTCTGGTTGGGCTCTGATTGCCATGAGTCGGTCACTAATTCTCATGATGTCCCTCTCTGGCTGGGCTCTGATTGCCATAAGTCTGTCACTAATTCTCATGAAGTCCCTCTCTGGCTGGGCTCTACGATTGCCCTGAGTCAGTCACTAATTCTGATGATGTCCATCTCTGTATTTTGATGCCTCTTTCTCACCACAGTCCCCACACCAGTTCTAGTTTGTCCTCCTCCTGAGTAGGTGACTCTGCATCCCAAGCCATGTGGCTTTTCTGCATTGCCCTTCCATCTTGTCTCCTGGATACATAGGATGTCCAGCCTCCTCCTTACCATCATGTCATCCACTTCCAAGCTGCATCCAGTCAGTCAACCTATACTGAGTATAGCAATGATTAGTTCATGTTTAGCAGGTTGACTGGCTTTACATCCAGCTTTCATTCAAGAGAGCTATCCAGTGGGCACATAGACACCTGAGAGGAGCTTATTGTCCCAGGGCTGCTTGGCTTATGGCAGGCACATTCTGGCCAATAGGGGACATACATTACTCCTAGCATTAGCATAGGTCCAAGGCATAGGTCAGAGTAAGCCGAGTTCTCAGTCCAATTATCACTATCAAATGCACATTCTTATTGTTGGTGACATTTACTCAACATGATTAAATCACCTCGAGACAATTTCCAGTTTTTTTTTAAACCATCAACTGGATAGCTCTGACACGGCACACGGTTTGTGATGGGGGTTCTCCTATGTTTGGGATACTGTGCACCACAGTTAATTCCCAAAGCAGCTGCTCTTCACTCCTTTTCCCCCCATTGCCCCCCACAGCTACTCTTGGGTTTAGCTTGAGGTGGAAACACTCAATATGTTTTGGGAGGTGGGAACAATCCTACAGAGCCACAGGGAGAACATGTAGACTCTATACAGGGATTGTCTGGAAGTCAGGATTAAATCTTGTACCTTGTGCATGCAAGGTGAACAACTTAACTGTTATACCAACTGCATTTCTATCATGTCAACCATGTCCCTGTGCAACTCATAACTAATGACTTAGAACATATCTATTCTTGGTTGACTGATGATTGTCATAAACTCAGCATCTTGAAGACACTAACCATGGTCATTAACGCTACTCTCTGGCATTCACTGGCATAAGTTCTGTCTTCCAGTATTACTTTAATACTTACTGGAGAGACATACTCCAATTTATGCCAAAGCTGCTTGATTTGGAGGTGGTATTGACAACAAGTTGATTCAGAAGGATCATATCTCAGCAGCAGTCAAGTCTTCCTTCTTACAGTTGAGGAATGCTGCCTTCATCAGGCACCTTATTCCACCTGCCAACCTTCCTGTTGTGGCCCATGCTCTTATGTCATTCTGATTAAATTACTAGAATATCCTACATCTGAGACTCTCCGACTCAGAACTAAATCACCTGCAACTTCTGTAAAATTCTACTGTCTAACTACGTTACAGAGGTTCAGAAACAACCCCCAGACTAAGCTGGTCTTGTGCAAATTTTCAGGCAGTGAATCCTCTTTAAATTACTACAACCACTTTATTTTGGATTGCATGCTTGGGTCCCATTTATATGACCTCAAGAACTGGTATTGATCATTTTGGACACTGTGTTCTGCACACCAGGGGCGATTAATGGTTCTAATTCCACTGCTCAAAACCACTGGTGTTCATTCATTTGTTTATCATGGTCTGTGTCTTTGGAACCAAGATCTTAGTTGGCTAATAGTGTGCTCAATTAAGAAGGTTGAAGCAGTCCTTAATGATGCACCTGTATGATTTAGCATTTTCTTAGTCTGAGTTATTGCAATAGAAACGCACATACTGTGCTATCATAAAATACTCGCTGCAGCATTATTGCTCAACTTATTCACTTGCTGTTGATTATGATATTTGACTTAATTAGTTCACTTTTTGTCCTTTTACTGTTATATTTATTTGACATGTTAATTGCTTATTCATCTGCTTTTAATTTGTAAAATGTATGGGTTCAATTAATAAAACTTAAACATAAATGCTTGCTGAACCCACAACTCAGTAATTACATATACCATATTACCCGAATTGTACTAATAAACTCATATCTTAGAAATGAAACTGATGCAAACATAGACCATGCTGCCTGTGTTGTTCTGATGACCTCATACCTTAGTAATTACACAGCTATTAACATGACTGTCCAACCAAGACTGAACTTAACAGTCATGAGGAGAAGGTAAACATTTGCACCAAACCACACTCAACACATAGTCTCACTAAATCTGCACCACCAAAATCCATACATAGTAACACAAAAACATTTGCGGAGGCTCTCAATAATAATCTGTCTAAGCAACAGAGACCTCCAAAGCAGAAACACAAGCAACCTCCATCCTCCAACACAACTCAAATGACACATAGCCCACAGACTCAGTGTGCCACTCAACCACAGCCAATAAGGCAAAACAACATACCCAACACACTAGTCATAGGTGACTCTATAGTCAGGCACACTGATGTCCCACTCACCAGGCTAGACAAGGAAAAGGTTACTGTCAGCTGCCTGTCAGGTGCCAGGATCCGCCACATAACCCACGCATTCAGGTCACTCCACAACATGTACAAATATGACTCTCTCATTGTCCATGTTGGTGTGAATGACCTGAGACATACCTCCCTGGACTACATGAAAAGAGACATGGAAGAGCTCTCCGATCTTGTAGCCCAGGCAGGTATGAACCTAGCCCTGAGTAGCATTCTGCCATTGCCCCGAATTATACTGCAGTACAAGGACAAAATGATTGACTTCAACAATTGACTAAGCTTCTGGTGTCATTCTAAGGGGATCCAGTATCTGTCTGCTTGGGATGACATGGCCGACAGACCACGATGCTTTGCCACAGATGGCCTGCACCTGTCACCCCTGGAATTCCGGATACTGGCTAAGGCTCTTGCTGCCCCTATAGTGCCTTTTTTAGGCAAGGTTCAAATAACAAATTCACCACCGTAAC
Organism: Protopterus annectens; assembly: GCF_019279795.1. Lineage (NCBI taxonomy): Eukaryota > Metazoa > Chordata > Ceratodontiformes > Protopteridae > Protopterus > Protopterus annectens. Next base: position 1,515,257,929 of record NC_056726.1, on the reverse strand, counting down.
AGGAACAGGCAAGCAAAAACCGAGGGTAATGCTACTCAATGCTAGAAGTCTAAATCTCAAAATGCACTCACTCGAGGCACTCCTTAAAATGGAGAACATCAATATCTGTGCAGTGACTGAGACCTGGTTCAAGGCTCCAGAGAGCACCCCTGCACTACCATGCTGTAACTCATACCACACTTTTCGGCCATGTAACCTGGACCGAAACACCAAAGCAGAGGTGTGTCCATATTCATTAAGGATATCCACACCTCCAGGCTAGTTGCTCAGCATAATGCATCCGAGGTTATCCAAATGCAACTAACTCTGGGCAAAACTGCAATCCAAATTGTAGCTTGCTACAGATCCCCCACCATGCCCCAGGATTCCCACTCCTCTTTTGTTGATGTACTGGAAAATATTAGGGTACAACCAAACACCCTAATAATGGGAAACTTCAACTACCCCAACATTAACTGGGAAAACTACTCGTGTACCAACTCCTTAGCTTAACGCTTTCTGGAATTTATAAGCTCCATTGCCCTGGATCAACTTATCCACACCCCCACCAGGGGCAACAATATCCTAGACCTAGTCATTACCAACATGAGTGACCGGTGTTCCACACCTGAAGTCAACTTGTCGTTGGTCCAATCCAACCATAAGCTAATAACCATTGATATCCACATCCCACCCTCACCCCCCATTAAGGAAACCATGGTAAAAAATTTCTCCAAAGCCAACTTCATGCTTTTTAAGACAGAAGTGGTGAACTTCTTGACACTCATGCAGATGGACAATGCAGTTGCAACTGCTGAATTCTACACAAATGCACCCTATAAGCACTTACACGAGTGCAAGGATTGTGCTATCCCAAACAGAACCAAGACACTATCCTCCAAAAAAAGGAAACCAATCTGGTGGTCCCTGCCATAAACAAACTGTACAACCGAAGGAAGAAACTGTTGCAAAAGAGAGTAAAATCCCATGAGTGAAGGAGCTCCCTGGTCATCCTCAGTAAGAAGCTGAGATCCCTTATAAGATCCTCCAAAACTAGCGATGAAAACAAAATTGCCACTAATTCTAAGGACAACCACAAGGCATTCTATAGCTATGTCAAGAATCTTGATGGCAACACCCAGATCTGCTCTGAGATACAGCACAAAGGCATGAAAATTACAGATATTGCCAACATCCTGGCAGATAGGTTCAGTGCTAACTTTATCAACCCCCCCCCCCCGTCAGCCCCTAAAGGGCCCATATCTATACAGGAAGAATGCAGAGTCCCTGTAATCACAACTATGCAGGTAAAAGCTGCACTCTCTAAAGCCAAAAACACAGTATTCATGGGACCGGACAACATCCCAGGCTGTGTTTTACACGATCTTCAGAAAGAACTGGCTCCCCACTTAAGCACCATGTTCAATAATAGCCTCGCATCAGGCTTTGTGCCCACTGAATGGTGCACAGCAACAGTTATCCCACTCCACAAAGTGGGAGCCACCACTGATCCTGGGAACTATCGACCTATTAGCCTGATGAGCCTGGTCTACAAGGCCATGGAACATATCATCATGGAACTCATAAACAAAGACATTGGTAATCTCCAAACTCTGGATCCCACCCAGTTCGGGTTTGTGAAAGGCAGATCATGCCTCATGAACCTAATCGACTTCTTTGAGGCAGTCACCAAAGCAGTAGATAAGGGTAAGGTGGTTCACACAGCCTATATTGACCTCGCCAAGGCTTTCAACACCATCCTCCATTCTGGAATTATAGCTAAACACACTAAACTAGGTATAAATCCCTATGTCACAAGATGGGTTGCCAACTGGCTCACTGACAGAACCCACACTGTAAAAGTTGCAGACTCCAAATCTGACCTCAAAGCAGTGACAAGTGGAGTACCACAGAGTTCCATCCTAGGACCTCTCCTGTTTGGTATCTACTTCTCTGAAGTACAGGCTAACACAGAAGGCCTCTGGCTAATGAAGTTTACAGATGACTGCAAACTAGGAGCCATAGTCAAGTCCCCAAATGATGCGGACATCCTACAGAAGGGCCTCGCTGAGACAGATGCCTGGTGTCAGAGCCATGGCCTCAAGCTCAATGCCAAAAAGTGCAGTGTCATCCCCTTTGGTAAAAACTCTGTACCCATGAACTACCACATAGGCAGCAATCTGCTTAACACCGAAAGTGTGATAAGAGACCTTGGGACCCAGGTGGACAGTAGTCTCTCCTTTGATAGTCACATCACCACAGTAGTCAGGAAGTCCTTCTACATGGCACCCCTCATCATAAAAGGGTTCTCATCCAGGAAAAAAGAGGTCATTGTTCCCCTCTACTCGACACTCATTAGACCCATTATAGAGTACAATGCCCCTTTTGGAATGTACCTCACAAGACATCTGCAGCAGCTGGAAAGGCCACAGAAGTACCTCACAAAGAGGATTACTGGCCTCAAACAAATGCCCTACACTGACCGCCTCAAAAAACTCCAGCTTTACTCCGTAGCATATCGCCTACTCCGAGGTGATCTCTGCCTAACATATAAAGCTATGTCAAACCCAGAGCTGTTGGACATGCTACTCCTAAAGAAATCCCAATCCCTCCGACCTACATGCTTTAGGGACCTAAACCTTGTCACCACAATAAACAGGAAATGCTGGAGGGATAGATTCCTGTCTCACAGACTTCCCCTAGTCTGGAACAGGCTACCCATCCATGTCAAGCAAAGTTCTTCATTAGCACTCTTCAAGAAAAATCTTGATGAGTGAATGGGAAATAGGAAATTCACCCTGGAGATCACTTCTGTGTCTCTGCTCGACAGTGGCACAGAAAAATAAATTTCTTGGGTGGCGTAAGCCAGGGAACCTTGTTGGCTAGGCTTACGTAGCCCCTTGGGCTGATAGCCTAGTACTTACCTATGAACCTATGAATTATACTGCCTGCATCATACTGATGACCTCATACCTTAGTAATTAGACAGCTATTAACATGACTCATGCTGCCTGTGTTGTACTGATGACCTAATACCTTATAATTACACAGCTATTAACATGAATCATGCTGCCTGCATCATACTGATGACCTCATACCTTAGTAATTAGACAGCTGTTAACATGAATCATGCTCCCTGTGTCATACTGATGACCTCATACCTTAGTAATTACACAGCTATTAACATGAATCATGTTGCCTCTGTTGTACTGACATGTAAAGTACCACATGTTAAGGGATGACACACGTTCATTGTAGTCAGCCTGTAATGCTGCTGCATTATTACATTCCTCTCCATTAGTTACTCAAAAAATCATATATAAAATGCAAATGCTTGTAGAAAGAAAATGATAAAGATATACCTCCAAAATGCAGCATAGACAGCAAGCAGGATTAGCAAAGCCATACAGGACACAGCGCATCCAATCATCAGAGGTAGAGAAGGGGTCCCTGAAGGATCCATAACCTGAAAGGAGATACAAAAACAAGCACTTACTGTCAAAATGTCACTAGATTTAATAACAAGAAAACTCAACTGATTAGCATTCAGTTTACAAACATTTCAACACCAAAGTACTTATGTAACAGAAATGAGTACATCATTTCTTAAATACATTTTTGTTGCATTTCAGTGGGTTTTTTGTACCACTTTTTAAATGACTTGCTTCTTTTTGTCTTTCAGCTAGAAAGTGACATGCCATGTCGACAACAGACCAGAACCCTCCTATCCTAAACAGCTGACATCTCTGCATACTTGGAGCAGGTACTCCTAATGACGAACATTCATAGTGCTGCTGATTTGTCAAGAAGACAGAAGCAGATACATCTCTTGATATATATTTTGTGATACCCTGAGGTCTTTGTGCTTTCATTTCTAGCACCCTCCATTAACATACGGTCCTAAATGGTCACTGTGGTGATGTACAAAGATGGTATTTAAATTTCCTTATAGCTGAATGTCATACCAGAGCAAATACGATGTGTGCCAAAAGGAGCAGTGAAGCAAAGTCCTGCAACCTGACAATCAGGGAGATGAAATTGTCAAGGGAAGGATGTGTCCCAGCTCCTGCGCCTGCAGTGTGTGCTTCCCGTTTCCATACCAAGCGTTGATAACGGTGATGCGTAAACAAAGTTAGGGGTTGTGAAGGTATGTCACTGGTTACCAAATTTGTCAGGCAAAAGAACTTAATTGGAATCTGCTCTGTACATTACTGCATTTTAATTAACTGTTCTTGATGAGGATAAGAAAATAATTAGACTAACTGACGTTTTTTTCATTCACATCTTTACTTTTACATCCTCTCTTCTTATTTTGAATTTCATGTAAATTCACCATGTTGAAATCTTTGCTCTAAAAATGTATTTTTTCTTAATGTAGTTGGTATGTTTGCCTAAGGTTACAGCTGAAATGGGTCACTGGATAGTCCACACACCCCATAAACCAATAAATAAATACAAGCTTAGACTTTCATTAAAGTATTGGTGGATTTCCTCTGCTCCCTCTAAAATGTACATTCACTGATAGTGCTTAATCTGAAAACCGAAGTTACACGGACTGTAAAAGAAAAATGGATTTTACCTTACCTTCCATCCTTTCACCGAACAAGCATTATTATGTAAGTTATTAGCCTTTGAACTGTAAAATCTAGGGATCATGTTATGTAACAGGATTTGAACTTAAAGAAAAAAAATGAATGTCTTAGATAATTTATAGCTGAATTACTATTAAGAACTGCCCTAATGTTAATAGAATAAGAATACATTTTTTTTCTTTCATCAAAGAATAAATTCATTTAAAAAAGTCATGAATTTTGCTGAGTATATTCCACATGGCAGGCTAGAACACTATGTCTCAGAATTTGTGGAGAGTTAATACGGCCTTTCCTGCTATCCTTTTATAGCCTTAATGTGCATCTTTCACAAAGCTTTGCCTCTCTTTGAAATATGAGTTAATTAATATCTGCCTGCCTTATTTTCCCCATTAAGTATCATATGTGATGGAAGAAAAGTGAATTCAATCAAGACAGATAACTAGAAAATGAAATCTAAATGGAGTTTACCTTATACTTCATTTTACAGAAGTGTGTATCCCTTCATTATTTATTACTGAGGCGCGCTGCATTAAAATAAACCTTTGTCCCTGACAAGTTCATCTGTTTCTGTTCTGCCTTTTTAGTAACTGAATTCATAACACACTGACTGTGGCATCAAAATTCATTCAGGGGCAAAAAAGTGCAGTGTAGAAATTAAGAGATTTGTTTTCTTCACCCTTCTCGCACCTATCTTCATTTAGTCCTCTGCATGTTTCCCTGGTTTTTGTACTTGCAAATTCATGCATCCCCCAAATATCCTTTCCAGGCTACCCTATTAATAATACTTTTCACAGGGGAATTGATCCAGCAGGAACCTATTTGTAGTGAACATGAAGTGAAGGGTTGGGAGGGTGGCCTAATGGTTAAGGTGTTTGCCTTATAAACACAAGGTGCAGGGTTTGAGTCTCACAAGGGATAATTGGCTAGGCTTAAAATGGCTTGCAAGGCCAGTTAGCTTACTACTAATCTATGATGCAGAGTAGTGGATTAAAGCATTTGGTGTCTTCAATTACACAGTGACCAGACAAAGCCCTAGGTTAGTCAAGTACCACAGGCAATGAGTGTAATACTACCCCATCCAGGTAATCAACCCATCTATAAGGTTCCTGGACTTAACCAGACAATATGCCGTTAGTGGTTTTGCTGATACCTCCTCCAGGAATAGGACAGCAGGTCACTTCATCCTGTTGCCCCTCTCCCAGCTAAATGTAACAGTCATCTAAGCTGATTCCAGAAATAAAGTCAACAGCAGCACAGATAGATGACTTGCCTTTGCTCCATCTGGCTAGCCACAATCTAGGATTTTAAGAAAAAGTGTAGAGAGATGGATGAACCACTGAGCTTGGTAAATTCCAAACTACGCTAATGATAAATGTTCTGTACTCTATCCATGGCCAGCTTATACAGTATTAAGCACTGTGAATAGTAATCTACAAAACCAGTGCCAGATAGAAATTTGGGTTCACTACTGAAATGTAGGGACTTGAAATGCTGAGTCCTGACATGCAAACCCCATCCCCACCCAAAAAAAAGCAAATTAGGAGAACAGCAAATATCAGACACTGATTTTCTCCTGTAAACTTCTGTTATGAAGGGGGTAAACCTCTCTGCGTCCCGGAACTTATATATACATAATACTAGAAACTGCAATATCTCAGAGAAATGGGAATATTTTGAAATATTGCAGTCTTGGATTTATATATAAGCCTACAGTTTGAGCCATTCAGACTCTACATTATGAGATTCACTAATGTTGGTTAAACATTTCAGTTACCAGAAATGTGAAATATTATTGAGGTATGGTGTAAAGTGTAATCATTGTGACGTAATTAGTGCCCTTGATACAAAAATAGTGAAAATTCACTTTCTCTGAGAATTCTACTTACCTCACGGTAGAGCAACATAAAGTCAAAATATGCAAGTAACGTGTGAGGGGGGATTTATGTCAACTTGTAGAATGTAAATTCAGTGAGTTCCCAGTCTCTTAAATGATGCCACTAAAAATACACATTCAGTGGAACTAACCTTCTTTTAAGGGGTAATGCTCCCCTATGCCCACCCCCCACACACTAGCATGTTATATAGTCTAACCTCACGGTTACAAGACAGTGGAGGAAGGGCAAAGTCAGTTTCACTGAATGTAGGTTTTGAGTGAAAATATATCAATCTCTGGGACTCATTGAAATTTCTTTAGCAGAGTTATCATGTTCCATTAGAGATCATGGCCTCCCACATTAGGAAGATACATGAGGACCAAGCCCTTTGTACAAACACTTTTAAAGTATTTAGCAACTCCAGACTGTAAGGTGTGTTTTCTATCCATACTTATGAGTGTTGATTACTTATATAGCAAATATCCATCACGTAGCAATACAGAACTTTACTAGGAATCCAAAACGACTTGTTGATTAAAATGTCTAACTGGATCAGGTCCATTTTTAGTGCAGACTTGGAGAGGACAGCGCTGTAAAAAAAGTTACAATAATAAAAGTAGATCCAAACAGCTGTAATGAGCCTTTTTATGGAAAACAGTGTTTGCAGTAGACGTCCTAAAGCATTCTATTCATTAAGTCACATTATGTATGCCAATCCAACAGTCACTGTTTGTTCAAACAATATCTCTCAGACAGCTTACCTTTATATAGGGGCACACTACAGGGCTTCTCCCTCTCCCCTCTGCTGTTTATTTTAGTACCTCCCACTGCACATTATGCATGAGGAAATCTGTCCATCACCCCCCCCCCCCCACGTAGTAATGCCGATCAGCAGCTGGAGGTATCTTATTGGTTTGCTCATGATTGTCTAAATTAGATTTCAAGCCCATCCAAGACAATTGAGCTGGTGATTGTTACCTTTTGATCAGTTTGAGAGATTTTCATGTCTTGCAGTTAACTTTTTGCAAACCATCATACTTTATTGTGATGAAATAGCAATTGTTGAACCATTATTTGAACTGAAATGATTTATAAAAAAAGTCTTTATAACAGAATAAGATCACAGAACAGTGGTGAAAATACAAACTCTCCTTAACCCCAATGATACACACTCTCACAGTTAGTACATTCATATGGGGGTTGCAGACAGAGTTGCCCACCCCTTTGCAAAAATGATGACTTTTTTTTTGTTAAAGTCAAAAATTTGCAGTACAAAGGAGGTATATAAAGTGGTGCAAGAAATTAATATATAATGAGTAGAAAAAAATGCCGTAGCTTACATTTTAAAAAAAATGGGATGTCTTGTTAATTAAAGGTAAAATTAGCATAAAACATACAAGTGTTCATTATTTTTCTTAATGCAATTCAAATTATAATATAAATTGATGAAATAAATATATAACACTACTTTGTAATGCAATGTCCACTTATGGTCTATACATAACAAATGTACTGTATATCATAGTAAGTATTTAAGAAAAAGATCCAGAGTGTCAGATATGGATAAGTGCTTCAGTGCTTAAACATGAGAAAGAACAGTAAATAACTTCCCGACAGTATCAGAAACTATGCTTAAGAAATTTCAGTTTTTCGCAATTGCACTATGAGCTAAACATGAGAAAGTTGGGTGATAGGCAACGTTATAGGTATTCAGATAAATTATCTCCCAACACTGTATAAAATACACTGAAGAAAGTGTTCCTCCTTTCTCTGCCTTTTTAATCATTGTTAACATGTTGTTTCTTAAAATGTGCATATTAGCAGAATTATAGTACAAAGTCATATATGGGAAGATTCTTTAAAGCCATGACATGTGTATATCATTGTAACATCTTGTTAAAGACAATCATGGCAAATTGAAAATGATGATTCTATTTTATATCCTATAAAAATATGGATTTTAAAATTACTCTGACAGAAACAGAACTGAAGTGCATGGAACACAATGGTTACTCTCCAAAATCATTTAGAAAGACAGCTTGGTTAACCCCCTTTCTCATATTAAAATGTTACTTAATCATTTGCTAATCTAAGCACCATTAACTCCTGCTAACTAAGGCTCACACTAGAGTTTAGACAATGATTGAAATACATGAAACTATTCCCACAGTCAAACAGGCAGTGATAGGAGGTTAAGAAAGAAAGAAACAGATGTTTAGTTACTTTCCAGAGTTTTTCTGACAGCACAAAGTGCTTCAATGAATTTAAAAAACTGTGAAACATTGAAGTATTTGTTTCCATACTATGGTACCCTGTTTTCTGAGTCTTGGAAAGTCTGTGTGTTTCACTTTTCCAGAATGTGAGGGTTTGTCACATATTCAGTGTTGAGAAGGTTTTGACTGACATCCATGCTATGCAATAATACATCACATTATGAATCAAAAGAAGTTGTTACAATGACAAAGTTACACATTTCAAGCATCCTGTGATCTTCATTATGAAGTTGATAATAAATATTTCACATTTTGCTCATTGTGATTAAGTTTTGCAAGATATGTGGAATGAAAGTGCTTACTTTAATAAATGTGTTCATTGGTAGTTCATTCAGCTATTTCCATATCTTGTGTGGAGTATTATAGTTTGTGATCTGTCTTGGTGGATTTACAAGTTACACTTAAATTTGATTTGGGAGGAACTTGGCTTCACATGGATGGGGAGCCTGTTCCAGAGAAGAGGTTGTCTCTGTGATACATACCTGTCTCTCCAGCAGGTCCTATTTATATCACAGGCAAGGTTTAAGTCTTTAGAATGGGTAATTCTGGTGTTGTTTGTTTTGTGGATATCCAGGAGGTCCATCAAAGTGTGGTCTGACAATGCCCTAAATGCCAGACATAAATCTACCCTCAACAGCCTTAGGGAGACAGAATACAGGGACAGGGCCTTGAGGTGGTCTTCATAGGACATTTTACTTACACTCTGTATTCTTTTAGTGAGGAACCTCTGTGGATGTTCCAATTGTTGGATATGTCTGGTTAGGTACATACCAAAGGGGGATTTGTACTATATGACAGGTCATGGATATAATCCTCTAAATTATTAATCATTTGAAGTGGTTAGAATCTAATCTTGCTTTACAGCACAAATGGTAGCCATGACAGAACACAGACAGAAATGTTCATCAGCTACCAAAGGTGCACAGACATAATAGAGCGAAGTGTCCAATGGCTGTTAAGGCTGCTGATGACTGGACATATGCTTTGCATACAGAGGACTACTAATGTTGAAGGATGGATGGCAAGTGTGAGTATTGGAAGAGGTTATGATACAGACTGATTAATGCCAAAACATTAACATATGTGAGAGATGCAGTCATATAGCTAAATTGGTGGCTAAGCTCTCTCCACCCAATAATGGAACAGGCAGTCATGAGGAGAAGGTTAACACTTGCACCACACCTCCAACCGCACACAGACCTACTAAAACAGCACTGGCAAACAATACACATAAATACACAAAATCATACTCGGAGACTCTAAATAAAAACCTGCAAAAGCATCACAGACCTTCAATAAGACACCTAAAAAACCTGCACCTCCCATCACAAACCAGACAACACATAAAACACAAAATCAGTGTGCCACACAATCACAGCCCGTAAGGTGAAATAACATACATAAAGCACTAGTAATAGGTAACTCTATAGTCAGGCACACTGACGTCCCATTCACTGGGCTGGACAAGGAGAAGGTTACTGTTAGCTGCCTGTCAGGAGCCAGAATCTGTCACATAAAACAAGCACTCAGGTAACTCCAGAACACGTACAAATATGACTCCGTCATTGTTCATGTTGGTGTGAATGACCTAAGACGTACCTCCCTGGACTACATGAAAAGAGACATGGAAGAGCTCTCTGATCATGTAGCCCAGGTGAGTATGAACCTAACACTGAGTAGGATCCTGCCCTCACCAAGAATGACACTGCAGTATAAAGAAAATTATCACTTTCAACAATTGGCTAAGCTTCTGGTGTCATTCAAAGGGGATCCAGTGTCTGTCAGCCTGGGAAGACATGCTCGACAGGCTTCGTTGCTTCACAAGAGACGGCTTGCACCTGTCACCCCTAGACTTTCGAATACTGGCCAAGGCTCTTGCTGCCCCCATAGTGCCTTTTTTAGGCAAGGCTCAAAAGTCAAACCCACCTCCGTAAACAGCACAAATAAAAAAATGAGGGTTATGCTACTCAACACCAGGAGTTTAAATCTCAAAATACACGCGCTCAAAGCACTCCTCAGTATGGAGAACGTCGACATCTGTGCAGTAACTGAAACCTGGTTCAAGGCTCTACAGAGCACCACAGCACTACACGGGCTACAACTCATACCACACATTTCGGCCACAGAACATGGACCGAAACACAAAAGGAGAGGGTGTATCCATATTCATCAAGGATACCTACACCTCCAGGGTAGTGGCACAGCATGATACCTCCGAGATCATCCATGTGCAACTAACATCAGGCAAATCTGCAATGCAAATTGTGGCCTGCTACAGATCACCCTGCATGACACAGGACCACCACTCCACCTTTCTGGAGACACTGGAAAACATGAAAGTCCTACTGAACACCCTGATACTGGGCGATTTCAATTACCCTACTATTAACTGGGAAAACTACTCAAGTACAAACTCCCAGGTCCAGCACTTCCTGGAATTTATCAACTCAAATGGATCAGCTGGTAAACTCCCCTACCAGAGGTGAAAACATATTGGACCTGGTCATCACCAACATGGGCGACAGGTGTTCCACACCGGAGGTCAACCCGTCAATGGTTAGATCAGACCATAAAATAAACACTCTGGATGTCCACACCACACCACCACCTCCAACCAGGGAAACCACAGTGAAAAACTTTTCTATAGCAAACTTCACCTTACTCAAGACAGAGGTGGTAAGTTTCACAGCCCCCACGCTAAAGGATAACAGTGTCCAAGATGCAGGAACCTTTACAAATGCACTCTATGAGCACCTACAAAGATGCAGGGATCGTGCCATCCCTAGCAAAACCAAGACTCACTCTCCTAAGAGAAGGAAACCAGTCTGGTGGACCCCTGCCATAAACAGGCTATACAATAGAAGGAGGAAACTAGTTCAGAAAAAAAGCAAATCCCAAGAAGGAAAGACATCCCTGATCAGTATCGGTAAGAAACTAAGGTCCCTCATAAAATCCTCCAAGGCTAACTTCGAAAGAAAAATAGCCAAGGATATGAAAGATAACCACAAAGCCTTCTTTAGCTATGTCAAGAATCTAAGTGGCAACTCGCAGATATGCACTGAGATAGTGCAAAACAGCACAAAATATATTGCCAACATCCTGGCAAATAGATTCAGTGCAAACTTCACCCCCCTCTCACCCCCAAAAGGGCCCACAACAATACCGGGAAAGTGTAGTGTCCCTGAAATCACAGACGCACAGGTGAAAGTAGCCCTTTCAAAATCCAGAAGCACAGCATCAGTGGGGCCAAATGGTGTCCCAGGCTGCATCTTGCACGAACTACAGAACGAACTAACCCCGCCAACTAAACACACTGTTCAACCTCAGCCTCTCCACAGGCTACGTGCCCATAGAATGGTGCACAGCAACGATTATTCTGCTCCACAAAGGAGGGGCCACAACTGAACCTGGTAACTATCGCCCCATAAGCCTGACTAGCTGGGTCTGCAAGGCTATGGAGCGCATCATTATGGAACTCATTAACAAAGACATTGGGAACCTCCAAACACTTGACCCGACCCAGTTCGGCTTTGATAAGGGCAGATCATGCCTACTAAACCTGGTTGACTTCTTCGAGACAGTCACCAAGGCCATAGATGAGGGGAAGGTAGTTCACACAGCCTACCTTGACCTCGCCAAGGCTTTTGACACCATTCCCCACTTGGGAATTAGAGAAAAACTCACCAGCCTGAACATAAACTCCTATGTCATGAGATGGGTTGCCAACTGGCTTACAGACAGAATTCGCATGGTAGGAATAGCGGGCTCCAGGTCCGACTCTAAACCAGTCACAAGTGGTGTCCCACAAGGCTCGGTCCTGGGACCCCTACTGTTCACATATACTTCTCAGAAGTACAGGCAAACACAGGAGGACTATGGCTAACCAAGTTCGCTGATGACTGCAAACTGGGAGCCATAACTGACTCTCCGGCTGACACGGACATCCTCCAAAAGGACCTTACTGAGACGGACACCTGGTGTCAAAGTCATGGTCTCAAGCTAAATGCCAAAAAATGCATAGTCATCCTGTTTAGGAAAAACAAAACACCCATGAATTAGGTGGCAGCCCCCTTAATACAGAAGAGGTAATAAGAGATCTGGGGACCCAGGTAGATAGTAATCTCTCCTTTGACAATCATATTGCCAACATAGTTAGGAAATCATTCTATGTCACCCATCTAATTACTAAAGGGTTCACATCTAGAAATAAAGAGGTTATAGTGCTCCTCTACTTGTCACTCATCAGACCCATCATAGAGTAAAATACCCCATTTGGGATGTACCTCACAAGAAACTTCCAACAGCTGGAAGGACCACAAAAGTACCTCACCAAGAGGATTACTGGCCTCAAACATATGTCCTATGCAGCCCGAATGGAAAAACTCCAGCTGTACTCAGTGGCATTTTGCTTACTCAGAGGTGATCTCTGCCTGACTTACAAAGCCATGTCCAACTAAGAATTGATGGACATGCTCCACCTAAAGAAATCCAAGTCACTGCGAGCCACTCGCTCTAGTGAGCTAAATCTCATCACAACAACAAATAGAACATGCTGGAGGGATAGATTCCTGTCACAGAGACTCGCCATGCTTTGGAATAAAATTCCTAACTACATTAGGCAGAGCCCCTCACTAACACGCTTCAAGAGAAACCTGGACGAGTGGATGGGTATCAGAAAATACACCCCTGGGATCACTTCATTGGCTCTTCTTGACAGAGGCTCAGTTAATTAATCAATGGGGCGGCAAAAGCTGACACACACTAGCTAGGCTTATAAATGCCCTCGGGCAGATAGCCTAGTACCTACCTATGAACCTAAGAGGATATTCATCTGCTGAGATGCGGAAAGGCTAATACAGCAGAGAAGTAAACTTCAGTGGAACATGGAATGCATGAGCTATGACTCCAGTAAGCAAACATGATATAGTTAAAGATGAAATGTCAAGAATAAACATGGATTCCTAGGGATTAATGAACTCAGATGCCTGGAGCAGGTAATTTTATATCACATAATTATCAATTTTAATACTGCGGACAAATTTTGCAGTAAGGATTGAATGTCTAATCAAGAAAGGGAGTGAATATCAGTGCTCACGTACACCCCCCCTCAAAACAAAGCAATAGAGGTGAATTTCTTGACATCTTTGTCAAGACCACACAGCACGCAGCTATGCCTGGAAAACCAACCATGATTCTTTGTAGTGACTGGAAAACCAATCATAATTAACTGCAGTAAATGGAAAACCAGTCATAATTCTTCTTCCAACATTAAAGTGGTACAAGTCTGTGCCCAAACTATAGCTCCAGCAGAAGACGAATCAATGGGTTTTATAAGAAGCTGTAACACCTCCCATATAAAGCTCTAAAAAAAGATATTACATTTATCACAGCTGATGGAAATACTAACGGCTGCAGTAAAAAAGTAGGAATAATGGCTAAGTGCGGACGTGTTGTACAAAATGAAGTGGGACGTACACTAGTAGGATTCTAACAAGATAATTCGTTTGTCCTGGAAAACACTCTTAATGGCCAAAGTGATAGCTTTATACATGGCTTCACCAGAAGGCCATTTATGAAATCTATCTGACTGATCTTATACTTTGCAATCGGAGATGGAAGATTTAGATTTCTAAAAAGATAGCAAAAATAACATCTGCAGCTGACTATGAGTCAGACTATCAGCTTTTCTTTGGAATTTTAGAATCAAGTTACAGAAAACAGGAAAAGCCCCCAGACCAACCAGGTAGAAGCAAAGCAATGTTGCATATAAATACAAAGTGGCGGTGAAGAACAGAACTGATAGAAAGTGTAAAAGAATAGCTATGAAAGGACATTTGGGGTAGTGAAAACAAAAAATATATATATTGCAAATAAAAGGTAGATTACGAAGACAAAATGGCTGCTTGTGAGAACATAGAAGTGGTCAAGGAACGAAGGACAGCAAAAGGCAAAGGAAACAGAGAAAATATTTTAATTGAATATATAAAGAATGACAGGAATCATAGCCAACAGCAAGGTGTAGCAATAAAGCTCTTGTTATGGCCCAGACTCCCTGCATGGGAGAGATACTTACATTGGCACTCCCTGCAGGGAGGTGTGGTGCATTAAAATGGGAGTGGCTCATGAAAGGTTTGCAAATTGACCATAGAGGAGGGGGAGGGACAAGAGGGTAGGTCATAATGCAAAAATACCTCCCCCTCACAGAAACAGTTGCTAGTGAGACCCCTCCCCTCCTGGATGCCCTTCGATTCCACACTGGCTCCAGTCCAGATTTGGTGTTAGTCCAAGAGATGAAAATGCATGGGGGGGGGGGGGACTCAGCGATGGATGAGGGCATGGCGATACTGATCAGAATGTATGGAATGAGGGGGGGGATAATAGGAAATACCAGATTATTTGCCACCATAAGGATTTGCCAACCTTTTCAAAGAGTGCAAGGCCTGTAAATCCTGGAGTACAGAGAGTAACAAGAAAACATAAGGCAGCATATTTAAATGAGTAGTGAAAGAAAATGGAACAGAACAACGAAGTGTAAAAGCAGGATTTCTCTTCAAGAAAGCCAGTCATGTTTAGCAAACCTTTCATGAACAATAGAGCATAATAAAAGAAAAAATAATAGCGACCAAACAGAAGTAGAAGATTTTAAAGGTTGTAGGAATTTTTAAAATAACTGCAACAAGTACCGTTATGACTCTGTCATAGTCCATGTTGGAGTGAATGACCTGAGATGTACCTCACTGCACTATATGAAGAGTGACAGGACTGAGCTCTATGAGTATGTGTCCCAGGCATGTATATACCCAGGCACGTATGTCCCTAGCCTTATGCAGTATACTACCTTCACCTAGAATTACGCCACAGTATAAACAAAAATGATAGATTTCAATAAGTGGCTCAGTATTTTGGCGTTATTCAAAGGGGATACAGTTCCTGTCAGCCTGGGAAGCCGTGGTTGACAAACCTCATTGCATTGCCAGAGATGGTTTGCACCTGGCACCTCTAGACTTTCAGCTTCTGGCAATGGCTCTTGCCTCCCCCATAGTAGCTTTTTTAAGCAAGCTCTTGAAAACAACATTACTCATGTGAAATTAACCAATCAGCACAAAATAAAGGTCATGCTGCTAAATGCTAGGAGCTTAATCCAAAAACTTCACTCTCTGGAAGCACTTCTGTCACTAGAGGATGTAGATGTCTGTGCAGTCCCAGAAAGCTGGTTTAAGACCTCAGACAGTACCTCAGCCTTGCAATGTTACAATGCCTTACACACCTTTAGACTGCAAAATGAACATGTGGAAACCAAAGGAGGCAGTGTTTCAATCTATATTAGAGATAAGTTCACCTCCCATCTAGTTAGACTGGACAACTCCATGGAATTACTCCAGGTCCAGGTTACATTGGGTAAGACCCCCATTCAAGTCATAGCCAGTTATAGATCCTCCTCTGTGGGTTATGATCCCCATGAAGCCTACTTGACCAAGCTGGAGAGAATCCAAATTTTACTAAACACACTGGTTATGGAGGATTTCAATTATCCCACCATCAACTGGGAAACCTGTGCTAGTCCTAACTCACTAGCCCAAAAGTTCCTTGACTTTGTTAATTCAAATGCCATGGAACAAATTGTCCATACCCTGAGAAGGGGGAGCAAACATTCTGGATCTGGTCCTCACCAACATGTCAGACAAATGCACTGCCATAACTGTTGGACCCTCATAAGTTAAAACTGGGCACAAGTCAACACCTTTGAGCTGGCACTAATATCAGAACTCACAAAGGGTGAAATCAGACTAAAAAACTTCACCAAGGCAAACTCTACCCTCCTAGGTGAAGGTATAAATGCATTCTGAGCCCCACCCCAAGCTAGAAGTGGCAATTATGCCAACGCTTACACAATGCTAGTACAATCCCATGCATAAGTGTATAAACTTGGCTGCACCACAAAGAATCAAAGCCAGAACCCCAAGTAAAAAAAAGCTGCCATACTGGACATCCAGTATCAACAAACTTTACAATAAATGCAAAAAGTTGCTGTCCAAGAAAATAAAGGCAAGGCCCCAACAATGAAAAAGCACCCTCCTCAGCCCCAGCAGGCAAATAAGACAACTTGTCAGATCTTCCAAGGGCTCCTTTGAGAGAAACTTAGCAAGTACAGCCAAGAATAACCGTAAGACCTTTTACAGCTGCATATGTAACCTAAAGGGTAGGACCCAAGTATGTGTAGAACTAGTGGCCAATGGTATCACACACACTGACCCCACAGAGATAGCAAACCTGCTAGTGGATAGGTTCTTGTGATAATTTCACTCCTTTTGCCCCTCCTAACTTACAACAAACCTTTCCCCAAACTTCATGCACACCCTACATATATGAAGAACAGATTCTCAAAGCTTTGTCCAAGGCAAAAAATACAGCCTCTGTGGGACCAGATGACATCCCAGGCTGTCTTCTAAACAGGCTAAAACATGAACTAGCATTTTCACTAAGTACCCCTTTCAATCATAGCCTAACCACAGACTTTGTTCCTGTGGAATGGAGAACAGCAACAGTTATTCCACTCCACAAATGTGGCCTAGCAACAGACCCAGGGAATTAGACCCATAAGTCTGACCAGACTCATCTGTAAGGCCACAGAAGATATCATTATGGACCTCATAAATAAAGACATAGGTGACCTCCAAACCCTGGATCCTACCCAATTTGGCTTTGTGAAGGGCAGATCCTGCCTGCTAAAGCTGGTGGATTTCTTTGAAAATGTGACCAAAGTCATTAATAAAGGCACATCTGTGCACACAGCATACCTTGACCTGGCAAAGGCTTTTTGACACATTTCCACATTCAGGCATTACTGATAAACTTAGCACACTGAATGTAAACCCCTTCATTGTAAGATGGGTTGCCAACTGGCTCACAAACCAGACAAATACTTTCAAAGTGGGTGACTCCACATCAATCAGCAGATCTGTTAACAGTGGGGTGCCACATGGGTCAGTGCTGGTCCCCCTATTGTTTGAGATATAATTCTTAGAAGTTCAGGTCAAAACTCATGTGTTCTAGCTGACCAAGTTTTCAGATGACAGAAAACTAGGTACAATCACTGAATCCCCCAAATGATGTCAGTATACTCCATAAGGGTTTCATGGAGACCAACGATTGGTGTATTAGTCACAGTCTCAAAGTGAATGCAAAGAAATACATCATCATTCCTTTTGACACAAACAATGTCCGTTCATACTATCAAATCAACAACAATACCCTAATTACCCATGAAGTAGTAAGTGACCTGGGATCAGAAGTTGACTGTGACCTTAACTTTGACCACCATGTGTCTACTTTACTAAGGAAGTTTTCTACGTAACACACTTGATTAGTAAATACATCGCCTCGAAACAAAACAAGTTATAACCCCCTATACGCGGCACTTATCTGGCCCATAATTGAGTATAATGCCCTGTTTAGCATGTGCCGTACTAAGCACCTGCAGAAATTAGAGAGACCTTAAAGGTTTCTAACAAAGAAGATCAAGGGGCTACAGTAAGTTCCTTACACAGACTGAATAAAGTCCCTCCCACTATACTCTGTATCGTATAGACTTCTTGGGGAAATGTAAGCTCCACTTAAGGCTTTTTGAATGCAGTGCTTTGAATGCAATTAGTATGAGTGATGGCGAGCAATTAGGCAAGTTACAATGGGACGTATGCTGGCCTTCAGTGGGGCAAGTGTAGGAGCTTGTTAAATAAGAGACAAAATTGCTGCTAGTATTTGAACTGACACTTTTTGCTTGAAATATTTCCAAAGAAATAGGCCCATAATAAAGGTCCGTGAGCTTACATAAAAAAGATCACACTATATACAATAATCCTAGAAATTTCTATTTCAATTATTAGTAAAAATGAGTCAGCAGTAGTTTTAGACAGGAATGGTTTTGGTGCTGACATAGGCAATAAAGGTTTATTCACAAATATGTATTTCAGTGCCGTCAAAAACATTAGAGCCTCTGAAAGTACTTAACTTTATGTGTGTGCTCTGTTTATCTGAATCACAGCAGTCATACTGTCTAACTCAGTTATACTCGGTTGAAAACAGTCAAAGATTAAAAGATGAAACTCAGTTTATTCCCTTTTTTCTATTGGGTTCCAATGAGGTTTGAAGAATGCAAGATCCATGCTGTATATTCAAAATCTAATAAGGTTTTACACTAGGCTGATGCGCAATGATTTTGAACTGAGCTGCTTTGTAGACTGCATAAATAAATCAGAATGGTCATGTTCATTGTCTTTGAAAACAAAACAAAAAATACAATCAGCATAATAATCCATCAGAACTTAGCATTTACTACAAGCACGTTTTCTGTTGTTGACACCAAATGATGACACTAACAAGTTTAGGAAGAACAAATGAAATACAAACATGAAGCTGCTATGCAGAAAATAACTATCACATGTCTGAGGTCAGCATAGCTCTCAGAAGCAACAAGAATACCTAAAGAGAATTCTATCGAGATGACCGAGGGGAGTGTGTGCAGTTAATGTCCCGTGTATCAGAGGACAGAGAAATAATGAGAATATGCTAGGGGTCGCCTTTCTTGGAGGGGGGAGTGGGTGTACTTATAAGGAGCATGTATTCCTTGCTAGATACCCGAGTGCAGACTGGAGAACATACTGTCCTATATGTGTCAGGGGGGGGGAGCGGGGGGGGTGGTAGAAATGATAACATTACTTGTTTTGGGGGGTGGTAGAAATGATAACATTACTTGTCATGGGGGGGGTAGAAATAATAACATTACTTGTCATGGGGGGTGGTAGAAATGATAACATTACTTGTCTTGGAGCGTGGTAGAAATGATAACATTACTTGTCTTAGGGGGGGGGGTAGTAGAAATTATAACATTACTTGTCTTGGTAGGGTGGTAGAAATGATAACATTACTTGCCATGGGGGGGTGGTAGAAATGATAACATTACTTGTCATGGGGGGGTGGTAGAAATGATAACATTACTTGCCATGGGGGGTGGTAGAAATGATAACATTGCTCTCATGCCTGCCTCTCTAGACACCTAGAAGCATCCACTTGAACATGTTGCTGTTACAAATGAAACCCCCACATCCTATTTCAGATGATGACATCACTCTCAGTGCACTCAACCCTAGGGAAACAAAGGTGCCATGGTGGTCTTCTGCCCAGTGGAATAAAAGGGTCAAATCAGTGGCTGAGAGGGAGGTTCAATTGCTTATAGGGGATAAAACTAAAAAGACTCTGACCCATGATAGCAATTATGGTAAAAAAATAGAGAATGAGAAACAACATGGGATATATAAAAATAAATAAATGTTTTATGTCAAAAAAGGTGAAAGAACAGCCAAGCATCCTCACAGGAATATTGTCTGGCAAAAGAAACAACTTAATATAGAAAGTGTTTATAGCAAATCCTAAGATTTACTGCTTCAATGACCATCTTAAAGAAGACATGGTTATTTCATTGTAATTATCATTCTGTGCTTAACATGTTTACTAGGTCATAAAAATGAAATTATTAAAAAAACAGCCAAAAATATTGGCATCACACATAGTCTCTGACATCATACTTGGTCTTCCAATACTAATTTCATTTGATTTATTCCCATAGAACACTCCTCCCAATTACCATTAGCCACCTCCCACCACCCACCACCCTCATTACCCTATCACATTCCATTTCCCTTCCTGCCCTCCTGGCTTGTCTACAACCCTCAGCATACTATCCATTTAACCTATCAACCCACCCTCATATAGGTTCACAGGTTCATAGTTTGGTACTAGACTATCATCCCTAGGGCCTATACAATCCTAGACATAACAATTCCCTGGATATTTCTTCACACAATATTTACTTCTCTGGACCCCTGTCACTGATGTGATCCCCGGGGTAAATTTCCTATCTCCCATCCAATCATCATTTCCTTTTGAAGAGGGCCAAAGAGGCACTCTGCTTGACATGTATGGGCAGTCTATTCCAGAGTCTGGGAAGTCTTTGGGTCAGGAACCTATCCCTCCAGCATGTTTTGTTCATTGTGATGACAAGGTTTTATTTCCCTGGAGCATGTGTCTCTGAGGGATTGGGATTTCTTTAAGTGTAGCATGTCCAACAGCTCTGGGTTTGACATGGCCTTGTATGTTAAGCAGAGGTCGCCTCTGAGTAGACGATATGCAACAGAGTACAGCTGGAGTTTTTTTAGATGGTCACCATGGGCCACCTGCTTTAGGTCTGTGATTCTTTTAGTGAGGTATTTCTGTGGCCTTTCCAGTTGTTGCAGATGTTTTGAGAGGTATATACCAAATGGGGTGTTGTATTCTGTAATGGGTCTAATGAGGGATGAGTACAGTGGGACAATGACCTCCTTTTTTCTGGATGAAAAGCCCTTAGTGATGAGGTGTGCCACATAAAAGGATTTCCTGACTGTTATGGTGATGTGGTTATCGAAGGTGAGACCACTGTCCACCTGTGTCCCTAAGTCTTTTATCACACTTTCAGTGTTTAGTGTACTGCCACCTATGTGGTAATTCACGGGCACATGTTTTTTTCCCAAAGAGGATAACTATACATTTCTTGGCATTGAGCTTGAGCCCATGGCTCTGGTACCAAGCATCTGTTTCTGTATGGCCATTTCGTAGAATATCCACATCATTTGGGGATTCAATAATGGCTCCCAGTTTGCAGACATCAGCAAACTTTGTTAGCCAGAGTCCCTTAGTGTTGGCCTGTACTTCAGAGAAGTAGATGTCAAACAAGAATGGTCCCAGGAATGAACCCTGAGGTACTCCACTTGTCACTTGTCTGGAGCTGAATTTGGAGTCGGCTACTTTTACAGTGTGGGTTATGTCAGTAAGCCAGTTGTCAACCCATCCAGTGATGTAGGGATTAATGCCCAGCTTAGTATGTTTATTTATGATTCCAGAGTGGGGGATAATGTCGACGGCCTTGGCGAGGTTCAGATAGGCTGTGTGGGCCACCTTACCCTTTACCACAGCTCTGGAGACTGATTCAAAAACATCAGTCAGGTTCAGGAGACAAGATCCGCCCTTCACGAACCTAAACTGCATGGGGTCCAGTGTTTGAAGGTTGCCAATGTCTTTGTTTATAAGTTCCATGATAATACGTTCCATGGCCTTGCAGATCAGGCTCGTCAGACTGATGGGGTAGTAGTTCCCAGGATCCAAGGTGGATCTCCCTTTGTGGAGTGGGATAACTGTAGCTGTGTGCCACTCAGTGGATACGAACCCTATGATGAGGCTATGATTAAACATGACACTTAGGTGAAGTGCCAGTTCATTTTGTAGTTCATGTAGTACACAGCATGGGATGTCATCTGGTCCCATGGATGCTGTATTCTTAGCTTTGGAGAGTGCATTCTTTTACCTGTGTGGCCATTATTACCAGAATTTGGCAATCTTTAGGTATTGAGATGGGCCCTTTAGGGGGTGAGAGGGGGTGAAGTTTGCACTGAATTGATCTGCCAGGATATTGGCAATATACTTGGTATCAGTATATTTAATGCCATTCTGTTGTAGCTCAGGGCAGATCTGAGCATTGCCATTTAGATTCTTGATATAGTTATAGAATGCCTTGTGGTTGTCTTTGGAATCTTTGGCAATTTTATTTTCATAACTAGCTTTGGAGGATTTTATGAGGGATCTCAGCTTCTTACTGAGGCTGGTAAGGGAGATTTTTGCATCCTGGGATTTTCCTGTTTTCTGCAACAGTTTCTTCCTTCTGTTGTATAGTTTGTTTATAGCAAGGGACCACCAGATTGGCTTCCTTTTTTTTGGAGGAGAGCCTTTTGGTTCTATTTGGGATGGCACGATTCATGCATGAGTGGATGTGCTCATACAGTGCCTTAGTGTAGGATTCAGCAGTCAAACTTTCACTTCCAGTCTGCATGGGTTTCATGAAGTTTGTCACTTCTGACTTGAGTAGCATGAAGTTGGCTTTGGAGAGGTTTTTTAGGGAGGTTTCCTTACTGGGAGATGGTGATGTGGATGTCAAGGGTGATTATGTTATGGTATGACCTGACCAACGAGGGGGTGACCATAGGTGTGGAGCATCGATTTCTCATGTTGGTAATGACCAGGTCTAGGATATTGGAGCCCCTGGGGGGACTAAGGATTAGTTGATCCAGGGTGTTGGAATTTATGAATTCCAAGAACCATTGGGCAAAGGTTTTGGTACATGAGTAGTTTTCCCAATTAATGGCAGGGTAGTTGAAATCACCCAGTATTAGGGTGTTTGGCTGTATCTTAATAATGTGAAGTTGTTAAATCTCGCCGTTTATTCTCACTGATGGGTTCGAAGCCGATCCTCGGCTCCGACACGGCCGATAGCAAAGCTCAAGGTTTGCCAGTAGCTTCAGACCAGCCCCTTATCCCACAATGTGCTGCTGGAATTACCTCAGATCTAGTTTGCCACGGCAAGAGAGATCTTGGTGATCCAGCTAGCTCGGACAATTTGTGGGAAAAATAACAGCAAGTCTATAAAAAAACCTTTACTTTTTGTTACTAAATAGTTGTGTGTTAATATCAATTTTTTTATTAATATAATTTATAGTTTATGTAGATTTAAACAGTTTAAATAGTTTTTGCCCTGTTGGCTTCTTGGTTTGTGTGGGCCTTTAGCCCTATTTACACTTATTAGTCTTTCTAAATAGTCAGGGTTCGTCTCAGCCCTATATTTGTAGTCTGTAATTATATTGTTATAATTAGTGCCCGGTTTTGGGCTTAGTAGTTTGTGGATCTTTATAAGTGAGTAAGGACTTTTCTATCTTACTCCTTTCAGTTTACTGTTTGTTACTAACTATGTCAGATGAAAAGGAGAAATCACATCCAAAATCGGGTTTCAAAAAATGCCCAGGTTGTGGGCAGAAAATGTCCGTCACTGATGGACACATTCAATGTGTCTACTGTCTGGGGGCTAAACACCTCCAAGACACTTGCAGCATTTGCCATTCCTTGTCTTCAAGAGTCCTCTTGGAGAGAAGAAGGAAGCTAATAGACAGGGAATTGCTACAGCAATCCTTTTCTGAGGTATTGAGTAGCCATGAGGGTACTAGCTCATCCTCCAAATCCTCAAAATCCAGATCTTCAGACAAAGTGACAAAAAAGGCAAAAATTTCAGAAGGAGGGTCATCAGTTCCACAGACCTCAGAACCGAGTACACCTTTGATTCGGAGCCAGCTCTCAGTATTGAAGCCGGTCTCTGAAGTTCCTTCTTCCCCTCTGCTCCAGTCAGCACCTTCGGTGCATTCAGCTAAGTCCTCAGTCAACCCTTCAGATTTGGACATGGCTCGGCTAGTGCAGAAGCTTTTACAGGCACCAGGACTTGCCAAATTGTTGTCGGCCCCGACCAGCTCGTTGGTGCCAAAGACCATGGAACCGGATTTGTCTACTCCTCCGAGCTGTACTGGACTCTCGGAGCCGAAGGAAACTGAACCGATGGTTGTCGCACCCTTGGAGCCGATACCCACACCGGTGTTATTGGCTCCATCTACTTGGATGTCCTCAGCACCGAACGAGGACTCTAGGAGATGACGCTCTCCCATCGGGTCTGGGGAGGATAGTCGAACCGATTTGTCGGTGCCGACTCTTCCTCTCGGGGCTTCGGCTCAGATGAGCTCAGCTCCTACCTCAGGATAGGAGCCCAGGGTTTCGGCGTGGGTGGATCGGACGGTACTCTCAGGTTCGTCCACTCCTTCTCATCGGAGCCATGGTGCCTTCGATGCTATGAGGAGAGTTTTATCTCCAAAGACAACGTCAGCATCGGTTCAACCTTCCCTCTCCCCTCAAGCTCCTGTGTCTGCTTCTTCATCTACCGGTCCCTCTAAGCGTAGAGACCCCGAGCCTCAAGTACCCCCACAGGGTGTCCCCTACTCTTCTGAGACCTCCCCAGATCCCCCCACTGAGGAGGTGCCCAAGAAGAGACTGTGCAAGAGGAGGCACTTAGACTCCCCACAGGAGTCTTTGACATCTGACATGGACTTAGATGAGTCAGAAGGGTCCCCTTGATCCCCCTCTGAGGATATCTCCTTTGCAGAGATACTAGAGATCCTTAGTCAGAGGGGTGATTGGCAGTCCAAGACCCCTACTGAGGTTGAGTCCGTTGAAGGCTTTTGGGTCTCAACCTTCCACTTCTTGGGTGTCTCTGCCTTATGATGAGCTCATGGAACTGATTTCTCATAAGGCATGGGAGTCACCGGAGGCCATGGAACCTGTTCCTCATAAGCCCAATAAATTCATGTCTGCCCCAGTGGACAAGCCATTTTTGACAAAGGGAGTACCTGTTGATGCCATGGTGGTAGCTGTAGCCACCAAAAAGGAAGTATCTGAGACATCCACCTCTATCCATCCCCCTAACAGAGATTCTAGGGTCATGGCTAGATATGGGAAGCACATGTTTAGTTCAGCAACTTTTTCTCTGCGATCACTGAACTACTTAACCCATTTTACGAGACTACAGAGAGATCTCCTGAAAGAGCTAGGAGATACTCTGCAGGGTACGGTAGCTGCAGGGGTGGCTGACAAAGTTAACACCCAGCTCGCTACTATAAACTCAGTGGTAAAGTCGTCCATGCGCCTCATATCCTATGCAGCTGATGGTTCAAGTAGAGCCGCTAGTTTGGGCATTGCTCTTCGAAGACAAGCCTGGATGTGTCTCTGTTCCTTTGCAGAACCCTTTAAGTCTTCCTTTATTAATACGTCATTCGATGGCTCATCACTGTTTGGGCCCAAAGTAAAGGAAACTTTAACCAGGTGTGAGCAGGAAGGCAAGACCTTATCTGCCGTTGGAGCCCATATTTCGACCCCTACTTGGCCCTATCCCAAGGGCCCTAGGGGAGGAAAAATGTGGTTCCAAAAAGCACAGGGAATCTTTCAGGACACACGTGGAGAAACCCCCTCTAGAGGCAAAGGAGGGGGTTATAACAGAAGACGTCGCCCCCGCGGCAGAGGGGGTCCACAGCAACAGGGTGACAGGGGTCAGTTCTCTGGTCAACCCTACCAGCGCCCCTGAAAGGGGACCCCACTGTTCGGCTCTGGAGGCAGTCAGGGGATGCTTGCTTTGTACCCAGAAGCCTGGCTAAGCATAACATCAGATACTTGGGTACAAAGCATCATTTCCAGAGGGTAGTTCATACCGTTCTCTTCCCCTCCCATTCCTGTAAACAGAATCCCAGATGTTCCACCCAATCTCAGGGAACAAGCAATCGTAGAGGCCCACAGATTGCTAGAAAAAAGAGTCATCCAACCAATCCCAGCAGACCAAGTTGGATTCAGAACTTACTCAAGATTCTTTTTGGCACCAAAGAAAACAGGGGACTGGAGACCTATCTTGGACCTCAGCAGACTCAACCAGTTCGTAAAGAAAGAGAAATTCTGAATACTCACGCTTCAGTCCATTCTTCCCTTCCTAGGGAAAGGCAATTGGATGTGCTCCATAGATCTCAAGAACGCGTACTATCACATAAAGATGAACAGATGCTCCAGAGATCATCTACGCTTCTGGCTGGGAGCCAATCATTACCAGTTTCGAGCCCTGCCCTTTGGTCTCACTACAGCCCCCAGAGTGTTCACCAAATGCATGGTAGTGGTCACGGTTCATCTGAAACGTCTAGGATTCCAGGTGTTTCCATACCTAGATGATTGGCTCCTCACCGCTGCCACCAGGTATCAATTGACTCAGGCAACACAATACACTCTGACACTCTGCCATCAATTAGGCATTACAATCAACTTTGAAAAGTCTGCCTTATCGCCATCGCAGCATACCGTTTTTATAGGAGCAGAGTTAGATATCTCAACTGCCACTCTACGTCTCCCTGTTGAAAGAGTCTGTCTATTCCACCAAAATGTCAACTCACTGGTGTCAAAGAACAAAGTTCCAGCAGCAGAGGTATTGAAGGTGCTAGGTTTGATGGCGGTAGCAATCCTGGCTATACCACTCACAAGGATGCACATGCAAATTCTTCAATGGCTCCTCTTCACTCAGTGGTCTTACCAGAAACTACCGATGCACCACATGATTCTCATCACAGATTCTTGCAGGAGAGACCTTCGGTGGTGGTTGACATCTCTTCATATCACAATCAGAAGGCCCCCCCCCAGTAGCCACTGTGACCACGGACGCTTCCCTGATAGGGAGGGGGGCATTTTCAGGGAAAGACTACCCAAGGCACATGGACGGATCAAGAATCACATCTACACATCAATGTTTTAGAGTTGAGAGCGGTGCTTCTGGCATTGCAGTACTTTCAGGGCTCTCTCACTGTAGGAACTATTGCAATTCAGACAGACAACATGTCAGTAGTCTGGTACTTGAACAAGCAAGGCAGAACCAAGTCTTACCCCCTTTGTCAAGAAGCCCTCAGGATCTGGCAATGGGCTGTGTCGCCCCAGCATTTTCTGTTAGCAATGCACATCCCGGGGAAATCCAACATGATAGTGGACAAGCTAAGTAGGGCGATATTGCTCCCTCACGAGTGGTCTCTCAAACAACAGGTTGCTGAGTTGATTTTCCACAAATGGGGCCAGCCTTGCTATGACCTTTTTGCCAGCTACATCAATTCAAAATGCAGAAGCTACTTTGCCCTAATACCACCTCCCAGTCATCCCCTGACAGATGCACTTTTACACGATTGGCCCCCAGGTCTCCTTTATGCATTTCCACTCTTCCCATTAATATCCAGATTTTTACAGAAAGCAAAATTGCTGGGAAGGACTGTTATACTCATAGCCCCCTACTGGCCTTGACAGATTTGGTTTCCGTTTCTCCACCATCATCTGTTGGAAGATCCATGGATCCTGGACCCAGTTCCGGACCTTCTGACGCACCCATCAGGGGGCCTTCATCCTTTACTGCAGTCCCTGAAACTGACTGCTTGGCTAATCCACTTCCCCTAATTGCCAGGCTTCATTCAATTTCAGAAGATACAAGACAAATTCTCTTGTCTTCTCACAAGCCATCTACCAGGAAATTATATAACAGTAAAAGGAAAAGGTTCTCAGTCTGGGCCAACACACAGAACATTGACCCTTTCCGACCTCCGCTATCTTCTATTTTAGAATTTTTGACAAAAATTTTTAAAGAAGGGGCAGCAACTGCTACAGTTCGAGTTCAGCTTGCTGCCATCTCAAATTTTCCCCTTGGGTTTGTTGGCTCAAATGTCATGGGCTATAAATTATCTAAGACTTTTCTTAAAGGCGTTCTTCATATGAGACCTCCGATCAACATTCCCTATTCTCCCTTGAATTTAAACTTTATGTTGTCTCAAATTATTCTTCCTCCCTTTGAACCAGCATCTTCTTGTGATCTCAAATTATTATCCTGGAAAACAATATTTCTTGTAGCCATTACTTCTGCCAGCAGAGTGTCAGAACTTCAAGCATTATCTTTCAGACCTCCTTACATGATTTTCCATGCTGATAGAGTATCTCTCAGAACAAACCCCTCATTTTTGCCTAAAGTCTGTTCCGAGTCAAATATCAATCAGGTCATTTAGCTGACAGTCTTTTTTCCCCAACCACTCCAACAAACTGGAATACATGCTGCACAAACGTGATGTACACAGACAGCTCAGATTTTATCTTGACAGAACTAAGGATATTAGAAAATCAGATCAACTTTTTTATCCTTCTCAGAAGCAAGAAAAGGCAATCCAGTGGCTAAAACAACCTTATCTAAATGGTTATCAGATTGTATATCCTTTGTTTATGAGAATGCAAGCATGCCATTAATGCACAAACCTAAGGCTCATTCTACCAGAGCCATTTCTACATCTTCTGCTCTTCAAGCTAAATTACCCCTTGACAATATTTGCGCTGCAGCCACTTGGTCTAAGCCTCATACCTTTATTACGCATTACAAAGTAGATAGGACTTCAAGGGACAGGTTTTCCTTTGGTTCTATGGTACTGAAGAACATACTCCCATGAGCCACCCAGGGTTGAGGGTGCTAGGGACGCTATCCATCAGTGATAATAAACGGCGAGATTTAACAACTTCACATAAAGAAGTTATGTACTTACCATAACATTCCATGTGAGTTGTTTATCTTGCCTTTATTCTCACGTTCCTCCCTCCTTCCCCCTCCTGGATAACTGTTGACTTAGAGGCTAGTACCATCCTGGTTATTCAATATTTCTTCTTCCCCTTTGGGAAGTGTTCTTGGTAGAAATACATAAAAGGGTATGTATATGTTTGTATATATTTATATATGCATATACTGTTACTCGCAGCAAACAAGATCTGAGGTAATTCCAGCAGTGCATT
Source organism: Protopterus annectens (assembly GCF_019279795.1). Lineage (NCBI taxonomy): Eukaryota > Metazoa > Chordata > Ceratodontiformes > Protopteridae > Protopterus > Protopterus annectens. The sequence goes on along the minus strand of NC_056726.1, from coordinate 1,515,228,922 downwards.
GTGGGATAAGGGGCTTGGTCTCGAGTTACTGGCAAACCTTGAGCTTTTCTATTGGCCGTGTCAGAGCCGAGGATCGACTCCGAACCCATCAGTGAGAATAAATGTGAGATAAATAACTCACATGGAACGTTATGGTAAGTACATAACTTCTTTTTTTCCAGTATGTTTAGAAAGGTGTAGTAAGAATCTTGGGACATGGCGGGGGATCTGTAACAAGGAACAATTTGGATTGCAGTCTTACCTACTATTAGTTGCACCTGGAGAATTTCAGATTCATTGTGTTGGGCAACTAGTGTGGTGTTGTGAATATCCCTGGTGAATATGGACACTCCTCCGCCTTTAGTGTTTCGGTCCTGGTTTGGTGGCCGAAAAGTGTGGTAAGAGTTGTAGCCTGGTATTGCAGTGGTGCTCAGGTCTCAGTTACTGCGCAGATATTGATGTTCTCCATTTTTAGGAGTGCCTCGAGAGAGTGCATTTTGAGGTTTAGGCTTCTAGAATTTAGTAGCATTACCTTCAGATTTTGCATGATTGTACCTGTTACGGTGGTGATTTTGTCCTTGGAACTTTGCATAAAAAAGGCACTATAGGGGTGGTAAGAGCCTTAGCCAGTAACCTGAATCCCAGGAGCGATAGGTGCAGAACATCTCTGGCAAAGCATCATGGTCTGTTGATTATGTCGTCCCAGGCAGACGGATACTGGATCCCCTTTGCATGACACCAGAAGCTTAGCCAATTGTTGAAGTCAATCATTTTGTCCTTATACTGTGGTATCATTCTGGGTGAAGGCAGGATGATACTCATAGCTAGGGTCATACCTGCCTGGGCCACATGATCCAAGAGCTCTTCCATGTCTCTTTTTATGTAGTCCAGGGAGGTACGTCTTAAGTTATTCACTCCAACATGGACAATGACAGAGTCATATTTGTACATGTTGTGGAGTGACTTGAGTGCATGCGTTATGTGGCGGATCCTGGCACCTGACAGCCAGCTGACTGTAATTTTCTCCATGTTCAGCCTGGTGAGTGGGACATCAGTGTGCCTGTCTATAGAGTCACCTATGACTAAAGTGTTGGGTACGTTGTCTTGCCTTTGGGGCTGTTGTTGGGTGGCACACTGGTGTTGTGAGCTATGTGACACTTTGATTGTGACTGGTGTTTGTTTGAGTTTCAGCTTTGGAGGTGCTTGCTGCTTGGGCAGGTTGATGTTAAGGGCCTCCACATATCTAGGTTTAGTGTTGCTATGGGTGGGTGTTGGCAGTGTGGGTTTAGAAGGGCTTTGTGTTGCTTGAGGTGTAGTGCAGGTGTTAACCTTCTCCTCTTGACTGTCTAGCACAATCTTGGGTGGAGAGAGCTTTGCTTCTAGTTTGGCTATGCAAGTGCATCTCTTGCAGATTGTAGTGTTGGGTGGTAGGAGGAGAGGGTTGTCTGTGTACATGAGGCAATTGTTGCATTGCCCCAGTATGCCCAGATTCACCATGTGGAGAGGAGAAATCTCTGGAAGCTGACCCTTGGGCATGCCTGGTTTGGTGCTTTTTTTTTTGTAAAGTACAAGAGCCGTTTGCCTTACCTTAGCAAGGTACGTTGCAAATATAGGCTGTTTAGTGCCTTCAATTAATTTCTCCTTATTAACAAGGAGAGTTGAGTGATTGTATCAGTTTAAGGCTTCCTAGTGTTTTCCAGCAGGTTGTAGAGCAAGTGCTAGTCACAGGGATGCTTAAAGGTAAGATTAAAAAAATGGTTTATCCTAAACACTGCAGTGTGCACTAAAGGAGTTAGATGTGAAAGTAGGTAACTTAAGTTTTATCTGTCTAAAAAGTTAAATTTTAGAGGGGAGTCACTATTTTTAAAACAGCAAGATAGATTGAAAGGGGGTGGTCATGTTTGTATTCTGGTACTATGGAATACAGTAGGATGGCCCATACATTTAAATAGTTGAAGGGGAGTGATTTCACAAAATGATAATTTTGTGCTTGCTCACATAAGCCAGTAAAAACAGATAGGAAATTAGATATATGGTCAAATTAACATAGAGGGTAGGCAACTAGAAAGACAATAGTGTTTAGGGTGGGAAAAAGTTTCTGCCTGACTCACAAGAGACAGAGCTGTGGTCTCTTTTCAAGTTTTAATATGCAGTTAAAAGCAAAACACAAGTAAAATACAAGGTAAATAAAACAAATCACAGTATTCAAAATAGAAAAAGGCAATAAAGTTATACAACAAATAAAAAGCAAACTAACCTTTCCGTCAGAGCAAAGTGTAGCAGAGTCTGGATGAGCCTTTCTAGTACCCATTGCCAGTCAAAACCATTCTAAGACCTCTTTCCTATGCAATCTCCATAGGTATCCTACTTTTTCTCTCAACCCTAACCAGCTACCAAGTCCATCTCCATCCGACCAACAAAATTACCCCCCCAGGGAAACCTCATCTCTAGACTATAATTTAGCCCCACTAAACCTCCTGCTTACACCACACCTCTTCCAAACCTCCCACACCGACTACCACCAACACAGATTGCTCCCAATTAAGAGTAGGTCCCACACCTATCTAAAGAATACAAAAATCATCACAAAGCTCAACATGCTCTACCAATTCCTACTAAGAAAAATCATAAGTAGTGGGGACATGCACCCCAGCCCAGATCCAATCACAAAATGCATCCCTAACCCCAACCTAACCAACACCCTACGCCATAGACAAAAAAATGCTCTGCTCATTTTCAGCCTAAACATGAGAAGTATCCTCAACAAAGTTCATGACCTACATGCCCTACTAGCTTTATACAAAGCAGACATAGTCCTACTGACTGAGACCTGGCTAAAGCCCAAAATTCACAATAACGAAATTGCAGCTCTTGGGTATAATATTTACCGGAAGGACAGACTAAGTACAAGGGGAGGCGGTAGCTATAATGTACAAAAGTCACCTTAACCATGAACAACTAGAAATTACCCTCCCAGATAATAAAAATGTTGAACTAATTATTGCCAAGTTTAAATTGAACCCCAATAAACATATCAATATCATCGGAGTCTACATACCCACTGGAAATAACATTACAGTTAAGGAAAACCTACTAGAATGGGTCTCCAACTCCCTACCTCAAGAAAATATCATATTAGATGACTTTAACATAGACTGGCTCAACTGTTCGAGCCAAAATCCAGTCACCCACATGAACCTCCATGGGTTTACCCACATCATTACATATCTCACTAGAAACAAAAAAAGAACCAAACACCAGTCCATACTGGGCTGGATACTTACATCCCATCCATCCCTCTAGCACCCCAAGCTGGATGTCTTCCAGACATTCTCAGTGACCACCAATCAACATATCTATTGAAAACCAAAACTCCTCACAAATGTCAAGTCACACATAAAGTAGCCAGGAACAAAAAGAACTTTAACCCTAATGCCTTTAACAATAACCTAAATAGAATAGTTGCAACTGGACCCCTTTAAAATATCTACCACTTGATGAGGCAGTGCAACACTTCAACTCAACCTTCCTAAACGTACTGAACCAGCATGCTCCCCCTCAAACCACCAGGATAAAAGCCAAACATGCCCCCTGGCTAACTAACACCACCAAAATTATTCTCAAGGAAGGGAATAAAGCATGGGAACAACTACATATAAACAAAACCCAAACAGAAAAACAAAAATATTTAGAACTGCGCAACAAAGCCAAAAAATGCATCAAAATAGACAAAACTACCTACTACCATAACCTACAAGAAAAGCATGCTAGAAACTCCCCAAAAGTCTGGGCTGCAGTCACCTCTGTACTACAGCCTGGGAAAACTACTACCCCCACACCCAAAACAGGGAACAACAATGACAATATCCCCACACAGTTTAAGAAATACTTTACTGAGACAATCCAGTCCTTAGCTAATAACCAAACTACACTCAACCAACCCCATGAACCACTGTGGAAACACAAACTAGCAGCTCCCACTTTAGCTTCCAACCAGTATCCATCAAAAAACTCCTCCAAAAACTCAAGCCCACCATCCTGGCTGCAGACATCCTATCTGCAGAGTACCTCCAAATAGAAGCAACAACTACAGCTTATCCAGTTTCTATTCTTATCAGCAGGTCTAGCACAGAGTGCAAACTACCCCAACTATGGAAAATCTCCCACATTGTACTTACACAAAGGAGGTAACTCCTTTGAACTAAATAACTACCGGCTTATAGCTATCTTATCTCCCATACCCAAAATCCTAGAAAGGGTCATACACACTCAACTTATGAATTACCTCCTAGAATAGAAATTGCTATCTCAAAACCAGCATGGATTTAGGCCCTTCCACAGTACATCCACTGCACTTATATCATTCACTAACACCATTAATTACCACAGAAATAATGGAAAACTCATCTCAGCCATATTTCTAGACCTATCCAAGGTCTTCGACATGGTTAATCACAATACACTTCTCACCTCTCACTCTCTACCTTAAAAGTACAGTTGTGTACACTTACCATAAATGTAGATGTTCAAGTGTATTCACTGTTGCAGTCATCACACTTGGGTTATCTGCCTGCAGGTAGCCATCATTTGGCCTGAATACCAGAGTCTTGGGTTTTCTGAATTGGATGCTGTCACCTCTTCCATGACATCAGGTCATCAGGGGTATAAAACATGCAGCCGACGCCATTACATCAGTTTTTCTTGCCCTAGATGTCAGGAGCCCCAAAATAGGAAGCAACTACATGGTGTGGAACACCTCCAGTAAAAAGTAAATACCATAGCCATAAGATATGGCCAAAAAGAGGATAGGTAGAAAGCATAGAAGAGCCAGGGGGCTGGAGGGAATACACTTGAACATCTACATTTATGATAAGTGTGCACAACTGTACTATGTTCTTTGTGTTTCACTGTTGCAGTCATCACACTTGCATTGATTCCCAAAGCTGAGGAAGGGTGGAGGCATGCAATTAATAGTAGGGCTGGCAAGCAGGCCTTTTAAGACTGCTGTGGCAAATCCAGCTCTGGATCTAGAAAAGACAGGTAAGTGGTAATGCTTGGTGAAGGTGTGTAGAGAACTCCAGGTTGCATCTTCCAGGATATCCCTGGTAGGGACTCCCCTGAGAAATTCTGTAGAGGTTGAGGTAGCCCTAGTGGAATGAGTTCTGATCCCCTGTGGGGTAGGTTTTCCATGGTGTTTGTAGCAGAAAAGGATGCAGTGTGCTATTCATTTGGAAATGGTTTACTTTGAAATGGCCTTGCCCTCTGCCACTGTAGCAAAGCTGGCTTTCCATGGTGTTTGTAGCAGAAAAGGATGCAGTGTGCTATTCATTTGGAAATGGTTTACTTTGAAATGGCCTTGCCCTCTGCCACTGTAGCAAAACTGACTAGCAGCTGGTCAGATTATCTGAAAGGCTTAGTCCTGTCACGGTAGAACCTGAGTTGTCTGTGTATGTTCAAAGAGTGCAGGATCTTTTCCCCTATTCTGAGGATCAGGGAAAAAGGTTGGTAAATGGACGGACTGGTTTAGAGCCAGACTGGATACCACCTTGGGCATAAAAGATGGGTTAGTCCTGAGGGAAACCCTGTCAGCATGGAAAATAATGAAGGGTTCCACAGCCATTAGTGCCTGTAACTCAGGCACTCTTCTTGCTGAAGTGATGGCTAGAAGTAAGGCTGTTTTCCAATAAATGAATTTTAACTGTGCTGTAGCAGCAGGCTCAAAAGGGGGAAGTGTGAGCTTCTCTAGTACAAAGTTAAGGTCCCAGGCAGGGGTGGGAGCTCTCCTTGTGGGTCTTAAATTGTTAGCTCCTCTCAGGAACTGTTTGACCAGCGGGTGAGAAAAGAGAGGTGGCTCAGTGTTATAATGAGCTGAGATGGCCGAGGCATGAATCTTAACAGAAGAGAAGGACAGGCTTTTGTAGAGCAGCTCTGCTAGTTAATCTAGGATTTGAGGTAAGGTGGGCATGGCTGTGTCCTTTCCTTGAGACTGGCTCCCAAGAACAGTATATTTTCCATTTTTTTTAATAGGATTTCCTAGTACTAGGCCTTCTGGCCTCAAGGATGATGTCCAGCTGAGGGTTTCTGGTGGTGTATTCAGGGAATAAGCCAGGCTGCAAGGTTCTGGGTTTGCAGCTGAGGATGCAAAATCTGTCCCCCCTGCTGGGACCGCAGGGAGGGGGTCTGATGTAGGTGCCAGGGTGGCACTGCTGCCAGACTGCATAGGAGTGGGTACCAGTGCTGGCGGGGTCAGTCCAGTGCAATAAGGATTGTCCTTGGTTTGTCCTGTTTGATCTTGAGTATTACTTTTGAGAGGAGGGAAAGAGGGGGAAAGGCATACATTGAGAGGGTTTCCCATGGAAATGATAGGGCATCCACTTTCCATGCTTGGCTTTTGGGGTTTCTGGTGCAAAATTTGCTCAAGTGATGGTTTTGGGGGGAGGCAAAGAGGTCCATCTCTGGTGTCCCCCACCTGTGGGTTAGAAGTTTGAATGAGTTGGGTTCCAGTTTCCACTCGTGTGGGTCCAGTAGATTTCTGCTTTAGTCGTCTGCCAGTGAATTTTTGTTTGCCTGGCAAGAATTGAGCTTGCAGGTACACTTGGTTGCTCAAGACTGTGTTCCACAGGGCCATGGCTAACCTGCAGAGTGGGTAGGAATGAGTTCCCCCCTGCTTGTTTATGTACCACATAACTGTGGTGTTGTCTGTCTTTATCAAGAGTTGTCCTGGAAGGATAAGGTATTTGAAGGATGTCAGAACATTCTGTACAGCTAACATTTCTTTATGATTGATATGTAGGTGAATTTGTCCTGGGCTCCATTTGCCTTGAATGCATTTGCCAGCCATATGAGCCCCGCATGCATAGTCTGATGCATCTGTTGTCAGGGTTTGGGTGGCAAGGGATTGAGTGAAAGGGATTCCCTTGCTGTGGTTGAAGCCTCTGCCCACCAAAGGAACTCTGCCCTTAGACAAGGAATGATAGGAATAATTGTTTCCAGGTCCTGAGAATGTTGGCACCAACGACTTTTTAAGTACCACTGAAGTTTCCTCATATGCAGTCTTGCATATGGAATTAGTAGAATGCATGAGGCCATGAACTCTAGGGCCTGCAGTATTTGTCTTGCAGATAGCTGGGTTTTGGTGGCCATTAGTTTGAAGTAGTTTGTCAAATAAACCTGCTTTTCTGGAGAAGGAATGCCATCTGGGAAGTTGTGTTCAAGCTTGCTCCCAGGAATACAGTCTTTTGGCTGGGCATCAGATAGGATTTATTTTCATTGATAGTGTACCCCAGAGAAGTTAGAAGTCTCTTTACAAATGCCAGGTGCTGAAGTAGCAATTCCTGACTGTCCGCCTGAATCAGGCAATTGTCCAATTATGGATAAATTTGAATTTTTCTCTGCCTGCAGTATGCAATGGTTGGAGCCAGGCACTTTGTGAATACCCTGGGTGCAGTAGATAAGCCAAAAGGAAGTGCAGAGAACAGATAGTGCATAGAGCCTGCCCTGAAACATAGACCTTTCCTGCAAGATTCCCTTATGGGGATGTGCAGATAAGCTTCTTCTAGGTCTAGGGGGATTAGCCAGGAGTCCTTGGCTAGCATAGGGAGCAGCTGTTGTAGTGTAAGCCTTATGAATCTTGGGATCACCAGAAAGGTGTTGAGAATGGACAAGTCCAGGATAGGGTGCCAAGAGCCCTCTTTTCTGGGCACCAGGAACAGTCTGGAGTAGAAACCCTGTCCTCTTTGCTCTTTAGGAACAGGCTGAATAGCCCTGAAGCTGAGAAGAGAAAGTACTTGCTTTTGAGCCTCTGCCCACTGGTTGGAGGAAGGTCTGGCAACCCGCTTGGGGTTGTCAGTGAGTGGTAGTAGAATCTGTATCCCTGGGATACAGTGTTTAGGACCCATTGGTCCTGGGTAATGGACATCCATTTTTTTGCATGCAGGGTGAGTTTTCCTCCCAGGGGTGCAAGTACTTGGGCATGGCTGGTAAGGATGAAGGACAAGTCATTGTGAATTTTTTCCATAAGGGGTGGCTTCCCACTCCCTGTTTTTGAGGGGGGAGCACTCCATTGTTTCGATCTCTGTGTACCCTGAGACTGTAGTCTTGGTGGTCTGTTGCCCCTGGGTTTGGGCTGAGAAGGCCTGGTAGAGACTAGAAAGGACCAGTTTTTTGAAAACCAATGCCTACTGAATCTAGATGGCTGTACCTATAAGAAATCTTTAACAGTTTGCATAGATTTAGCTTTTTCCTCCATCTTTTTAAGAACCTCTTCTGCTTTTGTGCTAAACAAATGTTCCTGGTTTAATTCTAGTAATTTTGCTTTGACATGGTCTGGCAAGATTTGTTCCTTCAGACAGGCATGCCTTCTCAGTACAAACTCAGTGACAGCAGCCCTGCAAGATGCTTATAAGGCACTAAAACCACACTGCAAAGTATGTTTACTGACTTGTTTTGCAGAATGCATTAACTCTTGTAAATCTTTATTTTCTGCAAAATCTGGAAGCAACAACATTTTTTGTTTAATTAGTTCCATAATATGCTGCTGGTACTTCAACATGTGAGACTGGAATTTAAAGCCCTGATGGCAAGAGTTGCAGAGGTATATACCTTCTTGTCCCATCTGTCCAAAGCCCTTGAATCCCTGTCCAAAGGGGTAGGATTTTTGGCTGTAGTAACCTTAATACCTTTAGGTCCCTGGGAAATGGTCTCTGAATCCACAGCGGGATTCTTAAAGAGAAATTTGTGAGAGCCAGATACCTTGTAGTACCTGTCAGGCTTTCTAGGATCTGGTGGTAAAGTATCAGGAGTAAGACTGGATTCCATGAAAACATCATCTATTCTACAATATCCAGGACAGGGGGTATAGCTAGAGGCCCGTGCTGAGGCAAGTCTAAAAATTCTCTGAGTCTCTTTTTGGACTGTGGGTAGTCCTGGCATTCCCAGTGGAAATGCTCTCTTAAGGTATGCAAGGTTTCACCAAAAGAAAAGTCCTCTGGAGGGAAGGCAGATTGGATGGAATCCTCTGCATCTGAATCCTCATAGGTAGATAAGGGTATGTCCTGGTAATCAGAGGGATCAGAGTCATTGGACTCATGGTCTGTTGAATCAGAAGGGAAATCAGTTCTTTGTCTTTTAGAGGGGGAAGGCTGACTTCCCCTAATTAGAGTTATAAGGTCTTCAGCCATTCTAAGCATTTGTTTCTGTGGCATGGGAACTTCAGCATGCGCTTTGGTCATCGGTTTTCTCGGCGTAGTGTGAACTTTGGGCCTGATAAAGTCGGTCGTTTTAGTCTGAAATTAAGTAGTTGGTTTAATACAAACATTGGAAGGTCGGAATACACCCTCAGAAGCCGGTGCCTGCACAGCGGCTCCAGACCCATCCGAGGTAGAGACATCCGCAGGTTCCATAATCAAAGAAGCATCTCGCGGCATACCGGACTCCGAATGGGTCTCAGCAGAGGCCTGTGAATTTGTAGAAAAGGGTATCAGGGGCTGTGAAAGCGCCTCACTGAGTACCGGTCGACTGGCGACTAGCTTAACGGAAGCATTGTCGGCAGTTTTGGACCTATGTGGTCTGTCTCTGACTTTATCCTTACGTTTTTTAGGAAGATTGAGAGTCGGATGGCTTACCGAAGCCATTTCAGAATACGAAGAACGAGAGCGAAAGAATTTAGCAACAATGATAGGCCAACAACGAATAGTTTGGGTGTTACACAAGGCACAGAACCGACAGCGAGGGACGTCGTTGTCGGGGCCTAAACAGGTGATGCAGTAAGAATGAAAATCTCTTTGAGGTATTTGCTTTGCACAGGCAAGACAATTGTTAACTTTTTCTGACATCGGTTAGAGCAAGAAAAAAGAATCCCAAATGGGGTACTTAGCTGTAGAAGACTTCAGGTTTGAAACTCGAAAAATGAAAACTGCTTCTGCTTTGGGCTCCCGCATGGCAGGAAAAGCTGATGTAATGGTGTCGGCTGCATGTTTTATACCCCTGATGACCTGACGACAGCATCCGATGCAGAAATTCCAAGACACTGGTATTTGGGCTGACTGAGGGCTACCTGCAGGCAGATAACCCAAGTGTGATGACTGCAACAGTGAAACACGAAGAACATCCTTAGTTCCTCTTCTATCACATGGATGAAAATCTATCTATCAGGTCAGCACCAGGTAGTAAAATGGCTAAACCAGCTATCCCCCCTCCTACCTATATCATTATGAGTCCCTCAAGGGTCCATCCTAGGACCATTGCTCTTCACACACCAATCAACTTCCATCCTCCACCCCCGGTGCCTCAGTTATTCAACACGCAGATGATACTTCCATCAGATGTGCTTCCCAGGCTCTAGACCATCTTCAATCAGTGCTGCCCTCACTCTAGACCACCTCCAGTCACTTAACACAAGAATCCTTCTCACAAGCAGAAAGCAGGTTCATTAACCAACAGCTTATTCTTAACCCAAATAAAACACAATTACTGCTGTTTTCCTCTCATAGAACCCTCCCCACAACAGATAACTTTACAATAACCTCTAATAACAAAACTGTAATCACTCCAACTACCCATACCAAACACTGAGGCATTGAAATAGATAACAACCTAAGATTTGACCTGCACATGGCCCAAACTATCAAAGTCCACAAAAAGCTTGGCCTACTCTAGCATAACAAACAATTTCTCACAAACCAATCCAGAAGCACTATAGCCAGGATAAGTCTGCTATCTACCCTCCTCTACGCATCCCCTGTCTTAACCAATCTTTGTAAATCCGACCTAAAACAATCTAGAATCCTGTTACAATAAGATAGCTAGATTCCCTACAGTATCTTCACATAGGACACATCATTGCACCTCCCTCAAAAAGCTAAAGTGGTTAGAACTCCCTCTATTACTCCAACTCAATCAACTCACACTAGCACATAAGCTTTACTACTACCCAAACAAAATCTCTGCCCTCCAACATCTCATACAACCTCACACCACAACAAGAGCCGATCTAGCACCCTTAATCTTCTAGAAGTCACCAAATATAAAAATGAAGCAGGGAAATTTCTCTTTAGTTACCACATCTCCAAACTCTGGAACTCACTACCAGCCATGCTTACATCCAACACCTCCAATACACAATTCAAAAAACTCCTAAAAACCCAGCTTACAAACAACTGGCTATGCATCTGTAACACCCCTGGGTAAAGACAAGTATACAAGCAACAACTACAGCTATAAATCTTGTTTCCCTACCAAGTTTCTAACTCTAATATGATCTTGTGAAAACAAAGCTAAAAATATTGCATCCAAAAATTCTAAACATTTGTATGTACAAAATTCAAGTCTGCTGCATACCACAATTGTACTAGAAATGTATTATTCTCTGTATTGTACATAGTTACTAGTTGGCAGTAGTATCACAAATAGTTACTAGTTGGTAGTAGTATCACAAATAGTTATAGTCTGTAGTAGTATCATAAATAGTTACTAGTTTGTAGTAGTATCACAAATAGTTACTAGTTGATAGTAGTATCACAAATAGTTACTAGTTGGTAGTAGTATCACAAATAATTACTAGTTGGTAGCAGTATCACAAATAGTTACTAGTTTGTAGTAGTATCACATATAGTTACTAGTTGGTAGTAGTATCATAAATAGTTACTAGTTGGTAGTAGTATCACAAATAGTTACTAGTCTGTAGTAGTATCATAAATAGTTACTAGTCTGTAGTAGTATCATAAATAGTTACTAGTTTGTAGTAGTATCACAAATAGTTACTAGTTTGTAGTAGTATCACAAATAGTTACTAGTCTGTAGTAGTATCATAAATAGTTACTAGTTGGTAGTAGTATCACAAATAGTTACTAGTTGGTAGTAGTATCACAAATAGTTATAGTCTGTAGTAGTATCATAAATAGTTACTAGTTTGTAGTAGTATCACAAATAGTTACTAGTTGGTAGTAGTATCACAAATAGTTATAGTCTGTAGTAGTATCATAAATAGTTACTAGTTTGTAGTAGTATCACATATAGTTACTAGTTGGTAGCAGTATCACAAATAGTTACTAGTTGGTAGTAGTATCACAAATAGTTATAGTCTGTAGTAGTATCATAAATAGTTACTAGTTTGTAGTATCACAAATAGTTACTAGTTGGTAGTAGTATCACAAATAATTACTAGTTGGTAGCAGTATCACAAATAGTTACTAGTTTGTAGTAGTATCACATATAGTTACTAGTTGGTAGTAGTATCATAAATAGTTACTAGTTGGTAGTAGTATCACAAATAGTTACTAGTCTGTAGTAGTATCATAAATAGTTACTAGTCTGTAGTAGTATCATAAATAGTTACTAGTTTGTAGTAGTATCACAAATAGTTACTAGTTTGTAGTAGTATCACAAATAGTTACTAGTCTGTAGTAGTATCATAAATAGTTACTAGTTGGTAGTAGTATCACAAATAGTTACTAGTTGGTAGTAGTATCACAAATAATTACTAGTTGGTAGCAGTATCACAAATAGTTACTAGTTTTTAGTTGTATCACATATAGTTACTAGTTGGTAGTAGTATCATAAATAGTTACTAGTTGGTAGTAGTATCATAACTAGTTACTAGTTTGTAGTAGTATCATAAATAGTTACTAGTCTGTAGTAGTATCATAAATAGTTACTAGTCTGTAGTAGTATCATAAATAGTTACTAGTTTGTAGTAGTATCACAAATAGTTACTAGTTGGTAGTAGTATCACAAATAGTTACTAGTTGGTAGTAGTATCATAAATAGTTACTAGTCTGTAGTAGTATCACAAATAGTTACTAGTTTGTAGTAGTATCACAAATAGTTACTAGTTTGTAGTAGTATCACACATAGTTACTAGTCTGTAGTAGTATCACATATAGTTACTAGTTGGTAGTAGTATCATAAATAGTTACTAGTTGGTAGTAGTATCACAAATAGTTACTAGTCTGTAGTAGTATCATAAATAGTTACTAGTCTGTAGTAGTATCATAAATAGTTACTAGTTTGTAGTAGTATCACAAATAGTTACTAGTTTGTAGTAGTATCACAAATAGTTACTAGTTGGTAGTAGTATCACAAATAGTTACTAGTTGGTAGTAGTATCACAAATAATTACTAGTTGGTAGTAGTATCACAAATAGTTACTAGTTGGTAGTAGTATCACAAATAATTACTAGTTGGTAGTAGTATCACAAATAGTTACTAGTTGGTAGTAGTATCACAAATAATTACTAGTTGGTAGCAGTATCACAAATAGTTACTAGTTTGTAGTAGTATCACATATAGTTACTAGTTGGTAGTAGTATCATAAATAGTTACTAGTCGGTAGTAGTATCACAAATAGTTACTAGTCTGTAGTAGTATCATAAATAGTTACTAGTTTGTAGTAGTATCATAAATAGTTACTAGTTGGTAGTAGTATCATAAATAGTTACTAATCTGTAGTAGTATCATAAATAGTTACTAGTCTGTAGTAGTATCATAAATAGTTACTAGTTTGTAGTAGTATCACAAATAGTTACTAGTCTGTAGTAATATCATAAATAGTTACTAGTCTGTAGTAGTATCATAAATAGTTACTAGTTTGTAGTAGTATCACAAATAGTTACTAGTTGGTAGTAGTATCACAAATAGTTACTAGTTGGTAGTAGTATCATAAATAGTTACTAGTCTGTAGTAGTATCATAAATAGTTACTAGTTTGTAGTAGTATCACAAATAGTTACTAGTTGGTAGTAGTAGCATAAATAGTTACTAGTTTGTAGTAGTATCACAAATAGTTACTAGTTGGTAGTAGTATCATAAATAGTTACTAGTTTGTAGTAGTATCACAAATAGTTACTAGTTGGTAGTAGTATGACAGATTATTGTATGTATATGGAGCTTTTCTCCCTGGGCCTCTGTTGAAAATGGACATGTGTCCAGCTGGACTTTGCTGGTCAACAAATGTAAAATAAATAAATAAAAATAAATAATGCAATTTCTTTCATCTGTGATATTTATAATACAACCATAGTGACCTCTGAAAAAAATGGAGTTTCTGGATAGTTTCAAGCATACAGAACCTTCCAACAGACAAGATTAGCATCAGCTGTTATTTAAACTTATGGTATATAAAAAGAGGAATCATTTGTACTGGTTATCAAAACTCAGTTATTGCAAATGAACAACCTCATCATGGTTGCCGTATTATCAGCAATGTGTTATAACAGGTTTGCAGTGCATAAAATGAGCAAGTGACAAGTGAGATGCAGCCAGCAAAAACATGCTTACATGGAGCAATGTCTGCTGTCATTACTAAAATGAAAATCTTTCATCTGTGCAGACAGCACAATGTAACCAAGTGTAACCACTGCACAGATACCACGAAAAGTCAGAATGACAAAGAACACACACTGGTAGGCATTGAATGCTTATTCAGAAATCTGCCTCTCTCCACTAATGCTGCAGCACTAAACAAATGCAAAGGTAAGCATCTTCTGTAGGCTTTTCAGTCCATGGATTTAAAAAAAAAATAATGAATGATTTCCAGGTGTTAACTGGATGATAAGGACTTCCGCATGTGTGACTCTATCATCCTGCTGAGATTCACATATAAACATTCATGGCAAGTCCACCTGTGGTACACTACTATGAATTATGCTAGCCACAAAACCTTGGTTACTACGAGAAGCTAAATTTGTGCCTATGGATAAAATGATCTACTTACTAAGCTAATTTTCTTTTTCACACACTTCAGTTTATGATCCGTACAGTGTAAGATACAAGATATTGCACTATAGCAGATAATATTGTGCATTAATCATCTTTTGCATAAGAAGGAATAGCAACCTCTAATTTTCAAGCTCAGCATTTCCTCTGGATGTCCATTACAGGTTCCTAGTGACGGCCACATTAGTTCTTTGTTCTTCATTCTATTCCATGATTTGTCATTTGCAGAGACTAATTCAGACCATCCTGCATATGGAAATGCATGCTTGGAACTGTGCTAGTGACTCAATGACTGAATCATGCATGTTACTTTGTTTATGCAGCGGTATGTGTGCCATGTGACTGTGACGCCATTTTTAAAGTCCTGTACCAAGCGTCCACAGCTTTCCTGTGCCAGTCCCATGGTTCTGGACTGCTAGACTCACCTCTCGTAATCCGTCCTGGGTGCTCCTTCCCTGCTTCAAAGCAATAAGGAAACCTCCAGCCACCTTCTGAAGACTCCCTAACTCTGCCAGCCTGCCTAGTAAATCTGAACACTAGTGCTGAAAAGTTCCCCCCAACAGGATTGTATTAAATGTATGTTGCTCATTACTAATTATACATTGCCTTGTTGTAATACCTACTGTGCTAGTCTGACCTCCTGTGCATGCGTTCTAGCAGCCTACCTTAGACCATTTGCTCTCTCCCCCTCCTGTTTTCCATAATTAAGACTATATTTACACCCCAGACAGGTTTAGACTCTCCTTGCTGCTTGCTTCCTTCCTCTGTCTACCACTAAGTAGCAGCTTCAGCCTAACTAAACACTACTTGTACACTTTAGTCCTGACAAGTTAACTTTCTACTAAAGAGACTGTTGAATTCATCTCTCTGTGACCGAATATTTCCTTTCCCTTTATGCTAAACCTCCCTCAGTAAAGGTCACCCTGTACTACCTCTCCTTAAACTTCAGAACAAACCCTCTTTCTACAGCCATTTATCTGCTCTTCACTGATACTTTTTCTGCTGCACTCACCTCTTCTGCTCCAACCCACTCCGTTCGCCCTTCGGGCTCACTCTGTTCCCCTTTCCTGCCCCCAATTTCCACCCATCCCAGGACTCCTACCTTTATTCCTCCTTAACTCTTGCCCCAACCTATTCACCCAATAGCTGCTCCCCCCAACAATTTCCTCCCTTCTACTTCCATTTCACACTCTTCCATCTGCACACCACCCTTATAATTACAATCTCCTCTTCTTATTTTGCATTCCCATATAACTCCCACACAAACACTCTCTTAAACCCTTCAGTACTTTCTAATACCTCCCTTCCTTTTCAGCCTTTCCTTTCATTTCCTTACTCTCATATCTTTCTTTCTCCCATTTACCCAATATGCTCTTATCAAGACATTGTACCCTCCTAGTACCCTGCCTTCTCTCCCTTTTCCTAATTCCTCTTTATTTTGATAGCTCATGCAACTATAATACTTGCTCAAAATTACCCACTAAAACAACCACCATACAGACACACCCTCACACTCAATCCTACTCCCATTTCCACTCCATCTCTTCATCTCTCATCCAGCCCAACACTCTTCATTTATTCCACCCTAAAATTCTCTCCTTTAAAGTTAAGACATTGTCACCCACTCTAACCTTAAAACCATAAATTATCACACCTAATAAACCCAAATGGCTAAAGGATAATACCCTTAATAACTTAATCCAAGCTGGTGATATTTATCCTAACCCTGGTTCTACCCCCTCCTTTGCCAACACCCACCTTCTATCATCCACCTCCTACCACAACACCCTAAAATGTTTTACTCTAAATGCACAAAGTCTCAACAACAAAATTCACCAATTTCAAGCTTGGTTAAGCCATAACCAACCTGACATCTTAGCCATCTCTGAAACATGGCTTAAACCCTCCATCTCTGACTCTGAGTTCCTACCCCCAGGATTTCATGCTCTCAGAAGTGAGCATCTTAACAAAAAAGGTGGCGGCTCTGCCCTAGTCTTCTTTAACCTCCTCACTATAATTTCACTCCAAATTCCAATTCCCAAATTCCAGAATACAGAACTAACTGCTGGACTACTAAAATTAAATAAACATAAAAATATCTGTATTATTGCCCTAAATATCATACCTGGTAATAATATCTCAACACTCAAAGAAATTCTCTTATGATCTTCTACTAGAATTCACTATGAAACTTACATTCTAGGAGATGTAAATATTGATTGGAACAAAATCAATTGCCAATCTCCCTCCCCAACAATCAACCTCTACAACTTCTCTCAATTGATACTCCCCATCACCCGACCAAACAAAAAAAATCCACCTGGATCCACCTTAGACTGGATCCTAGCCTCAGATTCAACTAAAATAACTAACTCTGGCACTATTCCTGATACCATTAGTGACCAGCTTCCGGCCTTCATACATCGCTCAACCAACTCTACCCACACCAGCATCATTACATCAACACTCACAACCTCACTAATGTCAACTCTACTACTTTTTCAATCATTTTCAAACAGATGAACTGGCATATTCTAAACATCCTTCCACTTGACAGAGCTATAGAATGCTTCAACTCTGTCTTCTTAGATACCCTAAACTCCCTCGCCCCTCTAAGACACAAAAGGATAAAAGCCAAAACTGTTCCTTGGCTATCCAAAGAAACAAAAAAAAATCATGCACCAAAGAGACAAAATATGGAAACTTTACAAAAATAATAAGCTGCCCACTACACTCCTCCAATATCAACAGCTATGTAACCTTGCAAAAAAACTAATCACCAAGGACAAAAAGTCCTACCATATCAAACTCCAGTCCACACATAATAATAAAACCCCCAAACTTTTCTGGAATTCAATAAACTCTCTTCTCAATCCAGGCTCCAAGAATAACCCCTGTCCTCACCCAAGTAAATCTGATCTCGAACTAAGCTCTGAATTTAACTCGTTTTTCATCGAAACCATTTCAAACCTCACCAGGACATTTCCTAACAATAAGCAAACTTCCTTATACTCGCCACGTTCCAACTCACCAAGCAACCCTCCCTCTCTGTTTAACCTCAAACCTGTCTCCATTGGCTTCATACAAAAACTTTTGTCCAAAATTAAACCTACTCAAATGCTCCTGACAATATCCCTCCTTCATTCCTGAAATGTGCTGCTGAAGGTATTGCTCTTCCAATCAGCATCATTATTAATAGATCCATAAAGGAATCATATGTCCCTAAACTCTGGTGCTCAGCCTATATTCTAACACTTCACAAAGGAGGCAAAAATACTACCATCTCAAACTTTTGCCCAATCGCTCTGCTCTCACCAATCTCCAAAATCCTAGAAAAATGCATCCACCTCCAAGTCATGCCTTTTATGACTCTAAACAACCTTCTCACTCCCACCCAACATGGCTTCCGCCGAGGCCATAGCACTATTACTGCTCTACTCTCTTTCCTTAAAACCGTCAACCAAGGCCATGATTCAGGACATTTAGTTTCTACCATTTTACTTGATCTGTCCAAAGCTTTTGATACTGTATCCCACAAGCACCTTCTCTTTCAACTCTCCAACCTCCATCTCTCACCTAACACCATATCCTGGTTCTCCAGTTATCTATCCAATAGATCACAGGCAGTCAAATGGAAGAACTCCATCTCTTCCTTCCTATCCACCCCAACTGGAGTACCACAGGGATCTATTCTCGGCCCCATGCTTTTTAATATCTTCATCAATAATTTTCACTCTGCTACTCCTGACACCAAAATCATGCAATATGCAGACAATTCTACCTTAGTCTGCTCTGCCTCAAACCTATCTGAACTTCTAAACAAAACCCAAATTGCATTTTCAACTACCAAAAACTATATGTGCCAAAACCACCTCTCCCTAAATGCTAATAAATCAAAGATTCTACTATTCCCTTTTACAAAGTCCTTCTCCTATGACAAAAACAACTTCAAAGTCTATAGCCATACAAATTCACCTACAGAAGTAGTTCCCTCCGCTAAACTACTTGGTATTACCATTGATGAACATCTCAAATTTGATATTCATATTCAACAAAATATCAAGAAAACCCACCAAAAGCTAGGCATGCTGTATAGGAACAATCACTTTCTCTCCAACTCTACTAGGAATACTCTGGCCACAACTTATCTTCTCCCTTCCTTATTATGTGGTGTCCCTCTCCTAACCAATCTGTCCTCCACTATAACCTCCAAACTAGAAACCTGCTACAACAAAATCTCTAAATTTGCCACCAACTCCAAAAGCTATACCCATCACTGCCTCACCCTACAATCCCTGAATTGGCTAGAACTCCTTAACTACCTAGACTATCACCTCTGCTCACAGAATCATATTTCACCCAACAAAATGTCCTGCCCTAACTAATCTCCCCCCCTACATTCCCAAAAGAACACTAAGATCTGAACATCAGAACCTAATAGCTATCAATAATCCTAAACACACTGCTGGCCAACTTCTTCTCTCTTACTCACTTGGCAAAAAATGGAATTCCCTTCCATCTGCTCTAAGATCTATGCCAAACTCTGAAAACTTTAAAAACCTGCTTTTCAAACACCTGTCCTCTAAGCGGAAATGTACCTGCCTTCACCCTACCTAATCCTATTTAAACCTTCTGCTCCCAGTGTGTCCTCTCTCTTTCTCCTGGGCCCTCTATGCTTTTGATACCACCTATAGCTACTCTGACTCAACTCAACCTTGTAAATAGTGTAAGTAGCATCCATGTTTAATTGTGCATCAGCAGAGTGTATTCTCTGTCTTTTATTCTGTCATCTCTCTTTCTACTCATGTTCACACATATATTGTTGTCAAACTCCGCACATTAGAGTGCTCCTTAAATTAAATTGTTGAACCCTGAACTCTGTTAAATACCATGACTCCAAATGTGTTAATTCTTACTGTTGTATAATGTATCTGTGATACCTATGTACCGCTTGTATTGTAAATGTATTATGCAACTTGGTGCTTTTCTCCCTGGGCCTCCACTGAAAATGGGTCATTTTGGCCCAGTGGACTTCCCCGGTAATCAAACTGGAAATAAATAATAAATACATGTATGTAACATGGCATGACTGATATCAAATGTATATACAGAGTATAGTGTCAGTATGTGGTGATGGTCTTACTAGCTAGCCCAATCAACCTAGTGCCATTCCACTTAGCAGCTTTTGTGTTTTAACATTCAGTGAGCATTTTTTTTTGTGTGTGTGTTTTCGTTTTGAGTTGATCAAAAACAGGCTTATATTGCTTGTAGCTACCCTGTTATTTCAGCAGGATAGTTGTGCCGTGTTGTTAGGATTTTCTGCTTTTCCTCATTGGTCACTGACCACGAATTGGTTAATATACATTAAGGGGTTGTAATTTACTTAATCCCTATAAAGGAGTGCAGAACATCCCTGTCCCTTACACTTTTTTTCTTTTACATTTTTTGCTGTTTGTAAGGTACATTTCCCGCCGTTTAAGAAACTTGATGAAATGTAAAACGTATGCCAGTTATTCAGACTTACATAGTGAAGTGTATGTGGTGAAACAGATGGGGGAACAGGTGACAAAGCAAACATACAGTGTGTCTTCAGATGTTTTTTGAGCCATTGTAAAGGTTGGGTATTTAACCATGAACAGATGGTTAAGGACTGCACAGGAATCGATACATAAACACAATACCATAACTGAAGTCTGATGTTTCTATACCAAGAATGCACATTTTCACTGTGAAATTTACAGGGTTTTCTGAAATTTATTTTGACTAATAAATAAAACCTAATTAATGCCATTACTGCATATTATAGAATAGTTTGGACTAAGGAGTTACAGCTAATTACTTCAATGAGATTATGTTTCAAGCAATAAGGATAGTAAAAGAATCAGTGACAGGTGGCAACTTGGGTGATAATTAGCGGAAAAGAAGACATGGTAACGGTAGTGATGAAACCCCCATGGGAAGCATTAATTACAGCAACGCAATTCTATTCTGACCCATTTAAAATGAAAGCAATGCCAAAGTACATAATTAATGTTGTACAATTCTTCTTTCTTTATTATAGTTTTCACCATTTGAGATATGTGGTGAATGTCAGGTATAGAGGTGATAGTGAATTCTTCTATCGTGAGGGTTCATTTAATTTTATATAAAACATGTAATGTGTGTTAAGTTCAACGACTCAAGACATATTCACTGTTAAGTGCGAAGCACCTTTTAGCAAAAGTCAGTAGCACTTTATTATTCAGCAAATTCTCTTCCCAAAGTTTATTCTGTTCCTTGAACTTTTTTACAGTAGCCTCATGTCCTTCTTTAGCTGTCATTGGATAGTCTAACATCTATGTATTTTCTGAATGGCAACTCAAACTCTGTCAAAATGCAGATGACAGTTAAAAAAAAGTGTCTCTGTGGTACAGATAGCTGGACAATTCTCTGCAACTCAGGTGACACAGGCTCGATTTGCAGACCGGATCTGTAAGAAGGCAACTGAGGGATGGTACGAGTGACATTTTGTTGAATTCTTTTTCCAAGGGAGAGGGAAGGGATTGCGATCATACAGGAGATAATGTACTTCAGTTGTGTTGCAAAACATATTGAACTTACTAGAAGGTTATCCACAGAAATGTGCAAACTTCATATCAATGTGGACTAGGCATTATAAACCTCTCTCTGCCACCAGGATGGCAATGTATCAGGTTCCCCTGATCCTCTCCCCGAATGTTTTAGGGACTGGTAGTCATAATTTTCTTCCTGCTATTTATAGGTTCATAGATTAGTACTAGGCTATTAGTACTAGGCTAACTGCCCTTGTGGGCCATTTTCAGCCTAGCCAATTACCCCATGTGAGAATCAAATATGATATTTGAACAGTATGGGAGAGGATTAGACAACTGATGGCCCACTTTGGGGTTAGGCTGCAGAAACTATGGAATAGCCATTGGACAAGGCAGATAATCATAAGAGTAAATACCCCAAACTGCACGAATAAGCTATCTCTATGTATGTATGTATATACAGATATATACACATACTCACACAACACACATATATCATGCATACTAACTATTTCTGGTATCAGAAAAGCTGTTTTGAGGTGCTAGATGTACAGCTTATTTTACAGTAAAAACTTGTTAGGTGAACATATATGCAACGCATTATAGTAGCAAAGCATGTAGTGGCAGAGTTTGATCTGAAACACCTGCTAAGTGCTGGTAAAGTCAAGGGATTCAGCCCAAGCAGGCACATGCATTTTCTTGTTTTAAAGAGAGATTTTTTCAGGATAAAGACTGGAGGCTCTGGGAAAACCCATAACCAGAATATGTCGTGGAATAACACAAGCCCACTTTACATATTTGTGCCAACCCTAATCCTACATTCATGTTATCTTTCAAAAAACCCTTTCCCATAACTGTACCACTATTCAGATGAAGTCTGTCTGAACTTTCTGTTATTTTTTTAAACTGATCAGAAAAGAAAAAAACATTTGATTTCCTTTACAACTGGTGTAGGTTTGATATTTTTTATTTTTGAAAAATATTAATTTTGATATGCAATAATTGATACAGTGTCCACTGATGTTTCTGCACATGACAATTAATAGATACATTGTTCCATCCACGCATACAACTCTCATATAAAATATATATGTTCACGCTTATTTATTTGAGATTTGTTTCTGCATGTTTGTATACATACATTCATATGAGTACATATATATAAATGTACATGTACATATGTACACATATGTGTGTGTGTGTGTGTGTGTGTGTGTGTGTGTGTGTGTGTGTGTGTGTGTGTGTGTGTGTGTGTGTGACTACATGCACACTATAAAGCCATGAACTAAAATTCATATCAACCTTGGTAAGTACCCTTTTGGGCCATTTTAAGCTTAACCAATTTCTATAAAAGTGAGAATCAAAACCTGTGCCTTGTGCCTGTGAGGTAAACCCCTTAATCTTTATATCTACCAGAAACAGCAGTCACAGTGTATATGGTCTATATTTTTACTTTTCAATCCTTCTGCCATGGCATGATCACAGAGTGATGAAATGTCTACCAGAACAAAGAAATATGTTTCATTTCAGATTGTTTGTGTTTTGAATTATGGAAGTATAATTTTCAGAAGTATGACTCAAATGCACCTTCCTGGAATTGTTTTACTAGAACCAAATTTGGCATATTTATTCATCAAACATACTAGATTAGCTGATAATTCCAAAAAGGTTCACTGTGCTGCAATAAAAGTACTTAACTTTTTTACTTTGCTTGAAGGAGAGAAGGATAAAACAACAACACTTAGTGACAAATTCAGTAATCTGCTATCAGCACAGAAAAAAAATGCCAAATGTGTTTGGCACAAGAGAATGAAGCGTTACATTTACTACAGATGCTAATATTGTTCAAATGAAACATAGAGCCAATAGTTATGCATTAAACAAGCTGCCTAATTCTTTAAAAAAGAGACACAATAATTTATTGTGTGTGTAATCTTAAAGTAAGGGGCAAGTTTTAAGAGACACATACACAACTTTACAAATGCTATGGATGTGTGCCGAGCTAACATTGCCTAAGTAAAATAATGCACAGTTAATTAATTGAAGAAAAGAATAAGTGGCAAATAAAATATAAGTCAAATAAAAAGGAAAAAATGTGAAGTAAGAGCAGGCTTTCTTGTAAAATTAATGGATATTTACAAAAACGTCATTTGACGATTCAAGACGGAAGTCAGGTATTCATTGTAATTTGTGTATCATGCAGTGATTGTGGTTATAAGCATGAGAGCAAATTTTGTCCTGCACTTTTCAATACTACAGGATTTGTGCTGGAAAGGGATATTTTCTGCAATATGTATATGCACAGTGTGTTGAACGAACGTGATTATTATCAGACATCTACCACTCCATCAATCCTTTATCAGATGATGTGCTTTATCCTTTACAGGGTCACAGGGATAATGCAGCCTATCTCAGCAGCCAAGGGACACAAGCCATTGACAGCCATTCAGAACAGGGTGGACAGTGTCCTTCACGCACATTGCACAAACACTTACAGCCATTTTGGAGAAAGCAAATATGAGCTGATTGTTGATATTGTAGAATGAAAATATTTGATACTGTGAAATTCAAAAATGCATTTTAGACACCAGGGCAGGAAAGCATCATAGACTGCTGCAATAAATCAATAAACACAGAGAGGCAATCAATAAAATATTGAAGGAATCTCTGGGGCTAGAAACTATACGCAATTCACAAAGAAGCAATAGGAGGATATATGTATGTCTCCCAAATATGAAACAAAATCCAGAAGATTTAGGTTTTTTGCCTAGAAATGTCTGTATATATATTTCTATACCGCAAGTAGACTCCAAATAATTTTTCTTCAGACAGACAGCAAATGTTGGAGGTGTGACAGGGAAGAATGAAATAATTGGGAACATATTTTCTGGGAATGCAGTGAATTGGTGGATTTTAAGGATTTCCTGTGGGATGCACTGTCAGAGATGCTGGGTGGGCAGATTGGTCTGATGAGGGAGATGATTTTTCTGAGCTATGATACAGAATCGGAATTGGCTAGACATGGCAATGCCATGCTGTGTCTAATAATGGTGGCTATCAAAAAAGCAATTACTAGCAGAAGGGAATAAAAATCTAAACCAACTATATTAGAAGTAGTAAATATAGTAACACAGAAAAAATAACTGGAATTGACATCTTTAGAAAAAGGTAGGAGCAAATTACTGGTCTATGTTACAAGATCGAAACTTTAGGTGATCGAATATCTAAAGCTCAATCTGTAAATATTGAAAACTAAAAACTAAGAATGGCCACATCCACACAGGGAAAGAATACCTTTGGCCCTATGAAAAAAAAAAATAAACAAACTTTTAAACCCAAATCAAGTGGGGGGCTTTTCCCACCACACACCCCCATGTGGGGGGTTGTGCCCCCCACCCCTCCTAACTAAATATACCAACTCCGAGATTGCTCTACATTGGCCAAAAGGGCAAATTCCGCATAACGGCCAAGTGAATTATTTCCCTGAAGAAAAATTTGTAGAAGTGGCCGTTTGCGTTTTTTTTAGTTTTCTCTATTTACAGATCGATCTTTAGGTATTTGAGTACCTAAAGTTTCACTCTGATGATATAGACCCCAAATTACATAGGAAGAAATGGGAATTGTGGAACAATACATACAAGGAAGGAATGAGGTTTAAAAGGCAGTAGGACTTAAATGACGTATGTAATGTTTGACTGAAAAAAGATTGGGTAGATTATACGTGATGCATAATGTTTGTAAATGGGAGTGTGTCAATATGGTTTGTTATGTAAAATGCTTGCAACTGGATTGTGTTGGTGTGGTTTGTTATCATTTGTATAAATGTATGACTACCTATGTAGTAAGTCATGGTTTAATAAAGATGTTTCTTGTTTAAAAAAGGCAGGAATTTAATAATTTATGCAATGTTGCTTAGGTTATATGATATATAGCAATATATGTGAAGTAAAATGTTTGTTATGGTAATTATAGTGTGATTACTTTTATCTGAATGTAGATTTGCCTATGTCACAAGTGATAATCCAATGAAGGTACAAAAAACAGCAACAACAACAAAAAAAGAGACAGAGATGTGCGGACATTGTTAAACTATCCTGTCCACAGGGTGGTAGCACTGGGTCAAACGTTGATATATCATAACAAAACATTAACTGAGGTAGAACTAGTTGAGGCTGAGTTGAAGGAAATATATTTATTGAAATATGTATGCGTTAATGTATGCAATAAATAGTGGTTGCAAAAATAATGCAAGGAGTGAAAGAAAAGTACATTCCAGCTGATGAATTGAGAAGATGTGACCAGTCAGTATAAGCGTAGACAGTTTCATAGTGAAATGGAGAAAGGGGACATTGTATGACTGCTGTTCCTAAGGATCAAATTAAAGCACTGTCTTAGTTCCATTTCTTAATGTGAGAAGTTCTGAGAGCTGTGGCAAAGTGAATGTGTTTCATGACATTCTTCATTTCTGCTTCAACTTTGTTTCCTCGTTTTGGATGTAATGGCCTTAGAGATCCTTCACAAAAGTATTAATGTTTGAGCTTGTATTTGCCAGACTGTTGCTTACATGAGTTGGCAAGACATTTGGGGAACAGTTAGTGTTTAAAAGTCAAGAATCAAGGTGTAAATCAGGAATTTTGAGGTGAAAGGGTCGATCTTGTCTCCTGAACCTGATTGACTTCTTCGAATCAGTCTCTAGAGTCCTGGACAAGAGTAAGGCAGTCCACACAGCCTATCTGGACCTCGCCAAGGCCTTTGACAACATCTTCACTCTGGAATCATAGATAAACTGACTAAGCTGGGCATTAATCCGTATGTCACTCGATGGGTTGCCAACTGGCTTACTGACAGAACCCACACTGTAAAAGTAGCTGACTCCAAATTCAGCTCCAGACTAGTGACAAGTGGAGTACCTCAGGGTTCAGTCCTGGGACCTCTCTTGTTTGGCATCTACTTCTCTGAAGTACAGGCCAACACTAAGGGACTCTGGCTAACAAAGTTCGCAGATGAGTGCAAACTGGGAGCCATTATTGAATCCCCAAATGATGTGGATACTCTACAAAAGGGCCTTACAGAAACAGATGCTTGGTGCCAGAGCCATGGGCTCAAGCTCAATGCCAAGAAACATGTACCCGTGAATTACCACATAGGTGGCAGTACACTAAACACCGAAAGTGTGATAAGAGACTTAGGGACACAGGTAGACAGTGGTCTCACTTTCAATAACCACATTGCCACAACAGTCAGGAAATCCTTCTATGTGGCACACCTCATCACTAAGGGTTTTCATCCAGGAAAAAGTAGGTCATTTTTCCCACTGTACTCATCCCTCATTAGACCCATTATAGAATACAATGCCCCACTTGGTATGTACCTCTCAAGACATCTGCAACAACTGAAATGGCAGCAGAAATACCTCACTAAAAGAATCACAGGCCTAAAGCAGATGCCCTATGCTGACCGCCTTAAAAACTCCACCTATACTCTGTCGCATATTGTCTACTCTGAGGCGATCTCTGCTTAACATACAAGGCCATGTCAAACCCAGAGCTACTGGACTTGCTACACTTAAAGAAATCCCAATCCCTCAGAGCCACATGCTCCTGGGATTTAAACCTTGTCATCATAATCAACAAAACATGCTGGAGGGATAGGTTCCTGACCCAGAGACTCCCCAGAGTCTGGAATAGACTGCCCATAGATGTCAAGCAGAGCACCTCTTTGGACCTCTTCAAAAGGAACGTTGATGATTGGATGGGAGAAAGGAAATTCACCCCGGGGATCATGTCAGTCGCCCTGCTAGATGGGTCTAGGGAAGTAAATAGTGTGGGAAGAAATAGCCAGGGAATTGTTATGGCTAGGCTTGTATAGGCCCTAGGGCCGATAGCCTAGTACCAACCTATGAACCTATGAACCTATGAAATGTAGGTGGTATACGATAAAAACCAATGTAGGAAAACAGGCCAGTCTATTTTTGAGACTAGTAGAGTGATCTGCTTAGCTAGAGTGAATATCAATGTCTCTTGACAAATCATGTGTAAGAAGATTCGGGGACATATGGAATATCAATGTCTCTGATAAATCATGTGTAAGCAGGTTCGGGGACATATGAAATATCAATGCCTCTGACAAATCATGTGTAAGAAAGTTCAAGGACATATGGAATATCAATGTCTCTGACAAATCATGTAGAAGAAGGTTCGGGGACATATGGAATATCAATGTCTCTCAAATCATGTTTCAGAAGGCTCAGGGACATATGGAATATCAATGTCTGACAAATCATGTAGAAGAAGGTTCAGGGACATATGGAATATCAATGTCTCTGACAAATCATGTGTAAGAAGGTTCAGGGACATATGTAATATCAATGTCTCTGACAAATCATGTGTTAGAAGGTTCGGGGACATATGAAATATCAATGTCTCTGACAAATCATCTGTCAGAAGGTTTGGGGAAATATGGAATATCAATGTCTCTGACAAATCATGTTTCAGAAGGTTTGGGGACATATGGAATATCAATGTCTCTGATAAATCATGTTTCAGAAGGTTCGGGGACATATGGAATAACAATGTCTCTGACAAATCATGTTTCAGAAGGTTTGGGGACATATGGAATATCAATGTCTCTAACAAATCATGGATAAGAAGGTTCGGGGGCATATGGAATATCAATGTCTCTGACAAATCATGTTTCAGAAGGTTTAGGGACATATGGAATATCAATGTGTCTAACAAATCATGTTTCAGAAGGTTCAGGGACATATGGAATATCAATGTCTCTGACAAATCATGGATAAGAAGGTTCGGGGACATAAGGAATATCAATGTCTCTGAAAAATCATGTTTAAGAAGGTTCAGGGAGATACAGTATATGAATGTCTCTGATAAATTATGTATTAGAAGGTTTGGTGACATATGGAATATCAATGCCTCTGACAAATCATGTGCAGGAAGATTCGGGGACATACAGAATATCAATAAGTTCATAGATAGTTACTAGGCTATTGGCCCTAGGGCCTATATAAGCCTAGCCAAATGGTACCCTGGCTTTTGCCACCCAAGAAGATTATTTTCCTGTGCCCCTGTCAGGCAGAGCCACAGAAGTGATCCCCAGGGTGCATTTCCTATCTCCCATCCAATCATCAAGATTTTTCTTGAAGAGTACTAATGAGGAGCTTTGTTTGATATAGATAAGTAGTTTGTTCCAGAGTATGGGAAGTCTCTGGGACAGGAATCTATCCCTCCAACATGTTCTGTTTATTGTGGTGACAATGTTTAGGTCCCTAGAGCGTGTAGCTTGGAGGGATTGGGATTTCTTTAAGTGGAGCATGTCCAACAGCTCTGGGTTTGACATAGCTTTGTATGTTAGGTAGAGATCACCTCTGAGTAGGCGATATGCGAGAGTAAAGCTGGAGTTGTTTGAGACGGTCTGCGTAGGTCATCTGTTTGAGGCCAGTAATCATCTTTGTGAGGTACTTCTGCAGCCTTTCCAGTTGTTGTAGATGTCTTGTGAGGTACATACCAAAAGAGGCGTTGTACTCTATAATGGGTCTAATGAGTGATGAGTAGAGGGGAACATGACCTCTGTTTTACTGGATGAGAAACCTTTTGTGATGAGGTGTGCCAAGTAGAAGGATTTCTTGACTGCTGTGGCGATGTGATTATCAAAGGAGGGACTACTGTCCACCTCTGTCCCAAGGTCTCATCACACTTTCGGTGTTAAGTAGATTACCACCTATGTGGCAGTTCATGGGTACAAAGTTTTTACCAAAAGGGATGTCAGTGCACTTTTTGGCATTGAGCTTGAGGCCATGGCTTTAACACCAGGCATCTGTCTCAGTGAGGCCCTTTTTAAGGATGTCCACATCGTTAGGAGTTTTGATTATGGCTCCTAGTTTGCAGTCATCTGCAAACTATTTTAGCTAAAGACCTTCTGTGTTAGCCTGTACTTCAGAGAAGTAGATACCAAACAAGAGAGGACCTAGGACTGAACCCTGTTGTACTCCACTTGTCAATGGTCTGAAGTTGGATTTAGAATCTGCTACTTTCACAGTGTGGGTTCTGTCAGTGAGCCAGTTGGCAAACCATCTTGTGACATAGGGATTTATACCTAGTTTAGTGAGTTTATCTATAATTCCAGAGTGGAGGATGGTGTTGAAAGCCTTGGCGAGAGCTAGATAGGCTGTGTGAATCACCTTACCCTCATCTACGGCTTTGGTGACCACTTCAAAAAAGTCTATCAGGTTTAGGAGACATGATCTGCCTTTTACAAACCTGAACTGGGTAGGGTCCAGAGTTTGGAGATTACCAATGTCATTGTTTATAAGTTCCATGATGATTCATTCCATAGCCTTGCAGACCAGGCTCGTGAGGCTAATGGGTGGTAGTTCTTGGGGTCCATCGTGGCTCCCCCTTTGTGGAGTGGGATAACCGTTGCCGTGCACCATTCAGTGGGCACAAAGCCAGAGGTGAGGCTATGATTGAACATGGTACTTAGGTGGGGTGCCAGTTCATTCTGTACTTCATGTAGAATGCAGCCTGGGATGTTATCAGGTCCCATGGATGCTGTGTTCTTGGCTTTGGAGAGTGTGTTTTGTACCTGTTCAGCCGTGATTACAGGAACTTTGCATTCTTCTGGTATAGAGATGGGCCCTTTAGGGGATGAGAGAGGGGTAAAGTTAGCACTGAACCTATCTGCCAGGATGTTGGCAATATCAGTTGGTTCTGTATATTTAGTGCCATTGTGCTGTAACTCAGAGCAGATTTGAGTGTTGCCATTGAGATTCTTGACATAGCTATAGAATGCTTTGTGGTTGTCGTTAGAATAAGTGTCGATTTTGTTTTCGTAACTAGCTTTGGAGGATTTTATGAGGGATCTCATCTTCTTACTGTGGCTGACCACAGAGTTCCTCCAAACATGGGATTTTACTTTTTTTTGCAACAGTTTCTTTCTTCTGTTGTAGAGTTTGTTTATGGCAGGGGACCACCAGATTGGCTTCCTTTTTTTGGAGGATAGCATCTTGGTTCTGTTAGGGATTGCATGATCCATGCACTCATGTAAGTGCTTATAAAGTGCACTTGCATGGGATTCAGCAGTCATACTTCTATTGTCCATCAGCATGGGTGTCATGAAGTTTGCCACTTCTGTCTTAAGAAGCGTGAAGTTGGCTTTGGAGAAATTTTTTACGGTGGTTTTCCTAATGCGGGGTGGGGGTGGGATGTGGAGGTCTAGGGTGATTTGCTTGTGGTCGGATCTGACCAATGAGAAATTGACGTCTGGTGTGGAACACCGGTTGCCCATGTTGGTAATGACCAGGTCTAGGATATTGCTGCCCTTGGTGGGGGTGTGGATAAGTTGATCCAAGGCATTGGAATTTATGAATTCCAGAAAATGTTGAGCACAAGAGTTGGTACATAAGTAGTTTTCCCAGTTAATGGTGGGGTAGTTGAAATCGCCCATTATTAGTGTGTTAGGTTGTACCCTAATATTTTCCAGTGTATCAAGAAATGTGGAGTGGGAATCATGTGGTATGGTGGGGGATCTGTAGCAAGCGACAATTTGGATTGTGGTCTTGCCCAGAGTTAGTTGCACTTGGATAATCTTGGATGCATTATGCTGAGCAACTAGCCTGGAGGTGTGGATATCCTTAATGAATATGGACACGCCCCCGCCTTTAGTGCTTCAGTCCAGGTTAAGTGGTCGAAAGGTGTGGTATGAATTATAGTCTGGTAATGCAGGGGTGCTCTCTGGAGCCCTGAACCAGGTCTCTGTCACTGCACAGATGTCGATGTTCTCCATTTTAAGGAGTGCCTCGAAAGAGTGCATTTTGAGGTTTAGACTTCTGGCGTTAAGTAGCATTACCCTCAGATTTTGCTTGCTTGTACCTGTTACGGTGGTGAATTTATCATTTGAATCTTGCCTAAAAAAGGCACTACAGGGGTGGAAAGAGCCTTAGTCAGTACCCGGAATCCCAAGGGTGACAGGTGCAGGCCATCTCTGGCAAAGCATTGTTGTTTGTCTATCATGTCATCCCAGGCAGATAATGGATCCCCTTAGAATGACACCAGATGCTTAGCCAATTGTTGATTTTGTCCTTGTATTGTGGCATCATTCTGGGTGATGGCAGGATGCTACTCAGGTTGAGGGTCATCATACCTGCCTAGGCTACAAGATCATAAAGCTCCTCCATGTCTCTTTTCATGTAGTCCAGAGAGGTACATCTCAGGTCATTCACACCAAAATGGACAATGACAGAGTCATATTTGTACTTGTTGTGGAGTGACTGGAGTGCATGCATTATGTGGCAGATCCTGGCACATGAAAAGCAGCTGACAGTAACTTTCTCCTTGTTTAGCCTGGTGAGTGGAACATCATTGTGCCTGACTATAGAGTCACCTATGACTAGAGTGTTGTGTACGTTGCTATGCCTTATGGGTAGTGGTTGAGTGGCACACTGAGTTTCTGGGCTATGTGTCATTTGGGTTGTGTTGGGGGGGGTGGAGGTTGCTTGCATTTCTGCTTTGGAGGTCCCTGCTGCTTGGGTAGATTTTTTTTGAGAGCCTCCATGAATGTGGGTGTGTGTTTTGTGTTTCTATGTGTGTGTTTTAGTGGTGTAGGTTTTGAGGGACTATGTGATGAGTGTGGTGTGGTGCAAGTGTTTACCATCCCCTCTTGACTTGCTAGTCCAGGCTTGGGTGAAAAAAGCTTTGGTTCCAGTTTGGCTATATAAGTACATCTCTCACAGGTTGTAGTGTTGGGTGGTAGGAGGAGAGGGTTGTCTGTGTACATGAGGCAATTGATGCATTGCCCTAAAATGCCCAGATTCATCAGGTAGACAGGAGAAAACACCAGGAGCTGACCCTTAGACATGCCTGGATAGGTGCTTATTTATTAAGTACTAAAAACTGTTTTCCTCTAGACAAGTGAGCAAAGTTGAGTGCTGTAGTAATTTGTAGCTTATTTAGTGCTTACAATGAGTTCTGAACAAGTGCTGAGCTCAAAGAAACAGATTTGAGTGCTAAAACTAGAAAACTGGCTAGTTCTAAAAAACAAAATTAAGCTAGAAGGCTTCCGTCCAACACAGAAAGGCTTGGGGGCTCAAAAGCTTACAAAAAGTTCTAGATACAGCAAATCTGTATCTGGACTAGACGACTTACAGGAAAGGCAGGAAACAAGCTGAGAATTTTTTTTTTTTTTTTTTGCTAAAGTGGAAAGGGGAAAGGAGGAGCAGAAATTAACTGGGTTGGCCTTCTCAAATGTTCTCCCTGGATTAGGTAGAATGAGGTAATGACACTAGACTTGGAGGAGTGTCCCAGATCAAATTTATAGTAGGTGCGGGCAACTGCAAAGCCACCAAGTATAAAAACAGGATACCAATAGGGACGGAGGGTGGGAAACAAAAACCAGAACAAACAAACCCAACCAGATGCTTAACAATTGTAGAAAATTTCTAGTTCATACCTCACACACATTGAAACTAGCGAGCAAAGTATATGCATACAATAAAAGCACTATAGATAACTCAGAAATAAGCAAAAAACAGGATACTTAAACGTATATATCGCAGATTAGTTGGATCAGAGCCCTTCCTCCATCTTCCTCCGATTAGCTCAGTGTGAAATGGCAGAAACACTCACAAGTTAACTTCTTAAGTAATAAAGTTAAAACCTGAAACAACTTTAAAAAAAAGCTTGAAAGAACCAGTGAGGTGCTTATTGCAAGCCGTAGTCCAGGCAACACCAGTCAGCCAATGACCACAAACAATTCACTCTGACAAATCATGTGTAAGAAGGTTCAGGGACATATGGAAAATCAAAGTCTCTGACACATCATGTGTAAGAAGGTTCGGGGAGATATGGAATATCAATGTCTCTGACAAATCATGTTTAGGAAGGTTCAGTGACATATGGAATATCAATGTCTCTGACAAATCATGTGCAAGAAGGTTCGGGGACATATGGAATATCAATGTCTGACAAATCATGTGTATTCGGGGACATATGGAATATCAATGTATCTGGCAAATGCTTTTTTTTACTTTACTTACTGCTTATTTTTGGTAATAGCACTATTCCAAGCATTTTTTATTACATTTGCTACTTATTTTGGACTGTTTTTTTAAATTCTGATACTGTTTGTACTTTAATTGATCATTCTTAAGTGTTTTTCAACTGTTTAACTACTGAGGGCTACACACTCAAGTATGCTAGCCATTTTACAGTCTTAAACGTGTTTGTATTACTGTATCTATTCTAATTTTCAAAAAGAAAACCCAAAAAACCCCCCAAAAAAATCCTATCTCTCTACTCGTTTCCTGCCTTCCTATTACCAGTAGAGTCTGGTTTTCAGATTTTGCTGAATTCTGGGATATTTTGCAGCTTCTGTGTTGCCCAGACCTTACTAAGATAGAGGGAAGCTTCTCTGTTCATCAGTGAGAGTGGTGAGCTTTGAGGACCCTATTTGTCACTGGAGGAGTGGTTTCAGCTCAGAATCTGAAGTCTTATTGGCGTTTTGGGCTATTTCTATCCCTTTCACCTTTCTGTTTAGAAACCCGTGTTGCGTGGTTTTGCGCTCACTGCAGCACCGCTTAACTACGGTTAAACTATTCCTGGTGCCAGAAAGTCTGCTCTTCAGATTTTCCCTAAGAACTAGCCAGGTTTCTAGTTTTAGCACTCAAAACTGCTTCTTTGTGCTCAGCACTTGTCCAAAACTCATTGCAAGCACTAAATAATCTACAAATTACTGCAGCACTCAAATGTCCTCACTTATCAAGAGGAAAACAGTTTTTAGTACTTAAATTAATAAGCACTAACCAGGGTCAGCTCCCAGTGTTTTCTCCTGTCCACCTGATGAATCTGGGCATCTTGGGGCAATGTAGCAATTGCCTCATGTACACTGACAACCCTCTCATCCTAACACTCAACACTATAACCTGTGAGAGATGCACTTATATAGCCAAACTGGAAGCCAAGCTCTCTCCAGCCAAGACTGGACTAGACAGTCAAGAGGAGAAAGTAAACACCACACCGCACTCAACACATAGTCCATCAAAACCTGCACCACCCAAACCCATACATAGTAACACAAAACACGCACCTATATTCACGGAGGCTCTTAATAAAAATCTTCCCAAACAACAGAGACCTCCAAAGTTGAAACACAAGCAACCACCACCCCCCAACACTACTTGAATGACACATAGGCCACAAAATCAGTGTGCCACTCAACCTCAGCCAATAAAGCAAAACAACATACCCAACACATTAGTCATAGGAGAATCTATAGTCAGGCACACTGACCTCCCTCTAACCAGGCTAAACAAGAAGAGAAAGTTTCTGTCAGCTGCCTGTCTGGTGCCAGGATCCACTATATAATGCATGCAATCAGGTCACTCCATAACAAGTACAAATAAGACTCTGTCATAGCCATGTTGGAGTGAATGACCTGAGACATACCTCCCTTGACTACATGAAAAGAGATATGGAGGAGCTCTCTGACCATGTGGCCCAGACAGGTATGACACTAGCCCTGAGTAGCATCCTGCCATTGCCCAAAATGATGCCACAGTACAATGACAAAATGACTTCAACAACTGGCTAAGTTTCTGGTGTCATTCTAAGGGGATCCAGTATCTGTCTGCTTCGGACGACATGAACGACAGGCCACGATGCTTTGCCAGAGATGGCCTGCAGCTGCCGCCTCTGGGATTCCGGATACTGGCTAAGGCTCTTGCTGCCCCAATAGTGCCTTTTTTAGGCAAGGCACAAATGTCAAACGCACCACCATAGAAGATACAAACAAGTGAAATCTAAGTGTAATGCTACTCACTGCTAGAAGTCTAAACCTCAAAATGCACTCACTCGAGGCACTCCTTAAGATGGAGAACATTGACATCTGTGCAGAGACAGAGACCTGGTTTAAGGCTCCAGAGAGCACCCCTGCATTACCAGGCTACAATTCTTACCACACCTTTCAGTCACCTAACCTAGACCAAAACACTAAAGGAGGAGGCGTGTCCATATTCATAAAGGATATTCACACCTCCAGGCTAGTTGCTCAACATAATGCATCCGAAATTATCTAAGTACAATTACTGGGCATGGCTACAATTCAGGTTGCAGCTTGTTAAAGATCCCCCACCATGCCCCAGGAAGTCCACTCCATGTTTCTCGATATACTATATAATATTAAGGTACAGCCCAATACCCCAATATTGGGAGATCTCAACTACCCCACATCAACTGGGAAAACTACTCATGTACTAACTCATTTGCTCAACGTTTTCTGGAATTCATCAGTTTCAATGTCCTAGATCAGCTTGTCCATACCCCCACCAGGGGCAGCAACATCCTGGACCTGGTCATTACCAATATGGGTAAAAGATGCTCCATGCCAGAGGTCAAATCCTTGCTGGTCAGATCCGACCACAAGCTAATCATCCTAGACATCCATATCCCACCTCCACCCCCCCATTAAGGAAACCACCGTAAAAAAGGTCTCCAAAGCCAACTTTATGCTTCTTAAGACAGAAGTGGCTAACTTCACGATACCCATACAGATGCATGACTGCTGAATCATATACAGCTGCACTGTATAAGCACATACACAAGTGCATGGACTGTGCAATCTCCAACAGAACCATGACGCTATCTGCCAAAAAAGGAAGCCAATCGCATGATCCCCTGCCATAAACAAACTCTACAACAGGAAGAAACTGTTGCAAAAAAGAGTAAAATCCCATGATTGCAGGAACTCCGTGGTCAGCCTCAGTAAGAAGCTGAGATCTCTCATAAAATCATCCAAACCTAGTTACGAAAATAAAATAGCCATGGATTCTAAAGACAACCACAAAGCATTCTATAGCTATGTCAAGAATCCCAATGGCAACACTCAGATCTGCTCTGAGCTACAGCACAAGAGCAGCAGATGTACTGAACCAACTGATATTGCCAACATCCTGGCAGACAGGTTCAGTGAAAACTTTATCCCCCCTCATCCCCCAAAGGGCCCATCTCGATACCGGAAGATTGCAAAGCCCCTGTAATTACAGACGCACAAGTTAAGACCACACTCTCCAAAGCCAAGAACACAGCATCCATGGGACCAGACAACATCCCCGGCTGCATTCTGCATGAACTAGAGAATGAACTGGCACCCCACCTAAGTACCATGTTCAACCATAGCCTCACTTCAGGCTTTGTGCCTATGGAATGGTGCACAATGATGGTTATCCCCACTCCACAAATCAGGTGCCACCACTGACCCAGGAAATACCACCCCATTAGCCTGAAGAGCCTGATCTGCAAGGCCATGGAACGCATCATCCTAGAGTTTATAAACAAAGATATAGGTAAGCTACAAACTCTGGACCCCACTCAGTTTGGGTTTGTAAAAGGTAGATCATGCCTTCTTAACCTGAGTCACTTCTTTGAAGCAGTCACCAGAGGCGTAGACGAGGTAAGGTGGTGCAAACAACCTATCTTGACCTCACCAAGGCTTTCGACACCATCTCCCACTCTGGTATTATAGATAAACTCACTGGACTGGGTATAAATCCTTATGTCACAAGATGGGTGGCCAACTGGCTCACTGACAGAACCCACACAGTGAATGTAGCCAACTACAAATCTGACTTCAGACCAGTGACAAGCGAAGTTCCACAGGGTTCAGTCCTGGGTCCTCTCCTGTTTAGTTTCTACTTCTCAGAAGTCCAGGCTAATACAGCTGGTCTATGATTTCAAACTAGGAGCCATAATTGATTCACCTAAGGATGTGGACATTCTATAAAGAGGCCTCACTGAGACTGATACTTGTTGTCAAAGTCATGGCCTAAAGCTCAATGCCAAGAAGTGCATTGTTATCCCCTTTGGGAATAATACCATACTCATGAACTACCACATAGGTGGTAGCCTACTAAACACCAAAAGTGTGATAAGAGACCTTGGGATACAGGTAGACAGTAGTCTCTCCTTTGATAATCACGTCGCCACAGTAGTCGGAAAATCCTTCTATGTGGCACACCTCATAACAAAGGGGTTTTCCTCTAGAAAAATAGAAGTTATCGTTCTTCTATACTCATCCCTCATCAGACCCATTATAGAGTAAAATGTCCTGTTTGGGATGTACCTCGCAAGACATCTACAGCAACTAGAAAGGCCACAGAAATGCCTCACTAAGATGATTACTGGCCTCAAAATGATGCCATACGTAGACCATCTCAAAAAACTCCAGTTCTACTCTGTCGCATATCGCCTACTCAGAGACAACCTCTGCCTAACAAACAAAGCCATGTTGAACCCAGATCTGGTGGACATGCTACATTTAAAGAAATCCCAATCTCTCCAGGCCACATGTGCCAGGGACCTAAACCTTGTCACCACAATAAACAGAACATGCTGGAGGGATAGATTCCTGTCCCAGAGACTTCCCATGCTCTGGAACAGACTACCCATTCATGTCAAGCAAAGCTCCTCATTAGCCCTCTTTAAGAGAAATTTGATAATTGGATGGGAAACAGGAAATTCACTCTGGGGATCACTTCTATGGCTCTGCTCGACAGAGGCACAGGAAAATAATTTTCTTGGGTGGTGAAAGCCAGGGAACGTCTTTTGGATAGGCTTATATAGGCCCTAGAGATGATAGCTTAGTACTTACCTATGAACCTATGAAATCATGTGTAAGAAGGTTCAGGGATATATGGAATATCAATGTTTCTGACAAATCATGTGTAAGAAGGTTTGGGGACATTTGGAATATCAACATCTCCGACAAATCATGTGTAAGAAGGTTCGGGAACATATGGAATATCAATGTCTCTGACAAATCATGTGTAAGAAGGTTCAGAGACATATGGAATATCAATCCCTAAGATTCAGCAAGCTCTGCACATAGTGCAGGAATAGTGCAAGAGCTACTGCAGGCAATATAGCTGACGAGCAATCCAGGATCGAGCTCCCGGGACGTGCACAAATGGTCCTACACTATTCCTGCACAGACTCTACTGCTATATGCTAATTACCCCATTTGCTGGTGAAAACCATGCAAATGAGCTGAATTAGTGATCCAGGAAGTAGGCAAGTGTCTGTGCAGGAATAGTGTAACCCGCAGAAATGTATTCGGTTACTAACAAAAAACATTTCTGCAAATTACAAAACGGAGGCATGACAACTGTAAAGAAAGCATGTATTCAATGTATTAGGCATGCCAATGGCCAAATATATGACCATTGGCATGAGAAATAGTTGCAAAATTATAAAAAATAACTTTTTTTGGCCAATTTTGGCCATTTAAGCGAAGGGCAGCGGTACGTAAATGGGATTATCCTGAAAATAAGAAAAAGGTTGGAAATAAGCTTTTAAACTCAAATCAGCATTTTGTCATGATAGTCAATGGTATGCATAAGACAACAATAACAGGGAATAGTGGTTGCTAAGGGGGAAGGCTCAGTGTGAGTGTGGTAACTATGAAGTAGCATTCTGTTTTATGTAAATGAGGGGACTGATACTGACTCACAGATTTCCCCTCAGTGTTAACTTGCACCCAACCGTGTTGGTGCAGCAACACCATGGTATAAGTTTAAGAGGTAGATGACCTCATAAGGGGGAGTGTCATGCATGCTGTAAGCTTATTGGAGCTCTGTGACCCATGTTTGCCCTTAGATAAGCACAGAGGGGGTGTGTCTGAGGCTGCCTAGCAGTGTTTACATTGCATAAATGGGTGTGCATACCACACCGGGTTTTAAACAAAAACAAAAACAAAAAAAACAGGAAAAAGCAGCTCTGTTCACATCTGAGCACTGGGTATGCGCGGTGCCTCGGGGTTTAAATGGGAAGGCAATGGGAAGGGAAAACAGCAGTAGGAAGTCAATCAAGGAGAACTAGCATAGCTGGCAGGTGAAATGTATCAGAATAAGCCAATTACACAGGCAGCAGACCAGCCCAGCACACTACTATAAACTATGCAAACACCTTTCATTCTGTTTTTTCCCACAAACTCTACACCACCGGTGTACACAGATGAGGAAAATTTACCTGACAAAACTAACAAAATGTTAGGGGATGCTATTGCTCTCATACATCAATAAGTGGAAGAGGCTGAAGGTGTTGAGGATGAGAATGCTGATGACCAACCCACAGTGAGGATGAGGAGAAGAGTGTACAGACCCAGGGTAACCTACCAGGGTCTACATGAGCTGGAGATAGTGGAGTGCTATAGGGAGGACAGGGACATTCTACAGCAAATTGTTGAGCTGTGCTGGCCACGCCTCACACACAGAACCAACAGAGGGGAACCCATCCCAGTGGATACCAAGGTATGTGTAGGCTTAAGAATACTAGCCACAGGTACCTTCAAAAGGCCAACTGGGGATATCATGGGGATCTCAAAGGCATCAGCATCCAGGGTACTCCACCAGTCCCTGGATGCCATGTCAGCACATACCGGTGAGCACATATATTTCCTCGACACCCATGAGGCGTTGACCAGCAATATCCATCTCTTCCATCAAATAGCAGAATACCCTGAGGTAGTGGGTGCTATAGACTTCGCACATATACACATCAAAGCACCACCCAGTGAGCAGGGTAGGATCTACATAAACTGCAAGGGCTTCCCCTCCATCAACTGTCAGGTCATGTGCGATGCCCAAGGCATTAAGTTGAATGTGTGTGCTGGCAGCCCTGGAAGCTATCATGACTCCCACATTTGGCATATGACACAGCTGTACCAGTTATTTGCCAGTGAGGACATCCCATATGGCCATCTAGTGGGGGATGCTGGCTATGCACTGGAGCTGTGGCTGATGACACCCATCAGAAATGCACACATATCAGAACAAGAACTCCATAATGCGGCACATGCACAAACCAGAATCATAATAGAGCATGTGTTTGGGATGCTCAAGTTATGGTTCTGCTGCCTGAACATATCCAGTGGAGCCTTGCAGTACTCTCCAGCTACATGTACACAAATGTTCATAGTATGTGCCATGCTACACAATATAATCCTTGGGAAACAGCTGCAGCAGAAACAGCATGGGGCAAGGCAACACAGCCCCCCCACCAATACCAAGGCCATCACAGGCCCAGAGGGACACAGAGGAGGAACAACCTAAGCCTGCCCATGTAGGCAGAAGGAGGCATGCCCAGTATGCCCAGGTTTTGG
Organism: Protopterus annectens; assembly: GCF_019279795.1. Lineage (NCBI taxonomy): Eukaryota > Metazoa > Chordata > Ceratodontiformes > Protopteridae > Protopterus > Protopterus annectens. Next base: position 1,515,188,517 of record NC_056726.1, on the reverse strand, counting down.
CAAAGAGGCAAGGCATAGCATATACACTGACATGGTAGGGACTTAGGGAATGACACCTCTCTCTAACTCGCACATACAGTAAAAGGGATGCCAAACATGACAGTACCTGTGCTTTACCATGTATAGGGAGTGTACTATGTGCATCTGACATAGTCACCCCTCCATCACTGTCCTCAATACTGGCATAGCCACAAGGTAAGACACTCTTCCTATCAATTGCTGAATGGAGTAGTATGTTCTGATATTTGTATCTATGGTATGGACGTGAGCATGCAAGGGAATTGGGTAGCTGAATGGGATAGCAGCAGATAGTGGACATCTATATGGACAGCATGAAATCCATAACAAATATCGGTGTCAACATACTAGGCAGTACTAGACAAGGTGACAAATCCCACTGCAGTATATGTGGTGGCCCAAATGCATGTCCATAGGACACACACATGCATGTCAGTGGGGCTCACATACCCAACACCAACCTCAGCCAGCAGGACAGGTGTAGATGACCATAAAGAAAGGCTGGGCTAAGGCCTCCAATTGATGGCAATGGTGAACATCCCCCCTCCAGACCTACACAGACAGACTACAACAGGTCTGGCAGTTGTACCTTAGTTCTGAAGGTTAAAAAGTCTGAAATTGAAATGTAGGTCAATAAAACCTAAGATCTGTTCTCTACTGATATGCCTCCAGTCTGCATGATAGGTCAGAATACAAAATGAAATGGAAGCCAACAGAGTACCTGAAATACCAGTACAGTCATAGCAAATGTTTAAAGTCATCAGGTGTGCACCCCCACACACAATCCTATGTAGAAATGCAGTAACATGTACATGTGGGTTTAATAACAGTGGAGCACAGATTACCTGAGCTGGCCCAATTTACAGGATAGATTGTTGCATGTGTACAATATGAAGGGGTCCATGTGTTAGGTTGTTGTGTGTTCAATATTGTCAGGAAGTAGTCAGCATGTAGGCATGGAAGGTTGTGTCTCGGTGTCCTATGGCCAGTACTGTTGATGACAGGGCCATGTTCTGACAACTGCAGTGCCAACCATAATGCTTCTCAGCAATACCCATGTCAGCAGTTGCCCATACTCTCTGTCCAGATGTCAATATCTGTCACCATCTGAAAGATGGACATGCCATGAATGTGGGCCCAGACATGCACACAGTACACAGGTGGAACTACCCTAGACAGATTACATAAAATTTAACAATCAACTGCACACACCTTTGGAATTGTACATACAGGTTAGCAGCACATTAGTTGTCTGTGTAGTATGGAATACTGATGCAGTCTGGCCAATCACTGGCAGACCACAAAAGGCACAATTATGAAGTAATGAGAGACTGCCTATGTCCCCGCACAAGGCAGCATAAGGGGAATGTCCCAGGTATATCTGTGAGTCAGCTGCAAGAAGCTTCCATATCACACATGCACTCAGGTCACTCCCACCATCAGCCACAGCTTTATCACAAGTCATATCTTTGCTGTTGGGAATGAGTACAGTATGACCCCCCACTTCTGTATGGGAATACACACAGAATGCAGCATGCTGAAGAGGTGTCCCATGCAGGTGTGTCCCTAGTTGTAAGCAGCACCCTGCCAGCATCCAAACAAATGGATTAATATGGACAGAAACTATTGCCATTAACACCTTGCACACTTACCGTGTCACCCTAGGAGAATCCAGTGGCTCACAGTCTAGAAATGTAGGGGTGACAGAATGCACTGGCCTGCTGCAGATGGCCTGCATCACTACCAAATGGCCTACAGCCCTCTGTCAAAGGCCTGTGCCTCACCTGTAGTGCCAATGTATGTTATCTCATGGGGTCCCAACTAACAACATAACACAGTCAAACAGAACACAAATGCAAGGCCATGTTGACAAATCCCAGTAGCATGCCCACCATGTCCTACTGCATGAACAGTGGACCAACCCCTAAATACCACTGTGAAGAAGGGACTATAGGGATACTTCTCAGATATCGCTCGCATAATGTTAGGAAGAGGATAGAATAACAGAGTGGGGGGTGCAGAAGCATAGACGCCATGGAGTGTGTGAAGTCTGAAACTCTGACGTATGCCCATACTACCCCTGCCTGCAAACCCAGTAATGGGTGGCTACAAACCCGCTCATGAATCACAATGTGAAGGGGAACTGACTAGATATATGAGACCTGCCTCTGGGTAACCTGGGTGAATCTTTACAGCTGAGAGGTATGGCGACAGCAGGATATGGCCATTCTGTGACGTCGATATATGTACAAGAAGGGGATCCTCAGCCACCAGAGTACTAAGGTGCTGGATCATTTACACAGACCCATCAGCAAGTGTCTGCAGCTACCCCTCCAGAATGGCATGAGTGTGCAAGAATATGTAGGCTGCAGACCACAACACTGGACACAGATTCATTCATCTTATATTTCCCAGGAAATAACTGTGAGCAAATAAGTATATCTGTCAGTAGTTGAAGACATAATACATCACAGTGTAAAACAGTACATATGTTTGAATAACTTTGCTAACACCAACCATGTAACACAAGCAGAACAGACACAATAGTTGCAGTATCCCACTATCTGTCGCCTATTGTGACTTCATATTGTCAACCTATCCACAGATATCCTGCAGAAAAATGTTGCTATCTGTAGGTGTAAAACACCAAACCCTGGACTGGAGTACAACCTACCTGGAATGGATTCACACACTCAGAAGAGAAGGTCATACTGGGCATGCTCCTACACTTAGAGAAATGAAGCCCATGTCTGACAACACAGTGGACTATACATATCTGTCAGTCGCAGATGTCTGTGCACACACATCACATTGCACACCATTCATGCTTTGCACACACATTGGATAGGAATACTCACACCTCTCCAAGGACAACACACTATAATAGGTCAAACATACACAAAAAGAGATGTGGGGAAGAGAGAGACAGACAATGACAGAGAGATTTCCATCATGAGGCATGTCCCACCAACCACACATCCAATTGGCCAATATCACATGATGTGCTGATGTCAATCACTGTAGACATTGCTTTTGGTAACCCTCAGCCCTATAGTGTCTGTGGAGCTTGTGATAACTGTGTAACATGATAGTACAAATCAGTATTTATCTAGCATTTGTATACCCAGTCCTGTCAAATGTAACGTCCTATGTGACTGAGTGTGTGTGTGTTTCCAGAGGAATGGTTTATGGCCCATTCACACACACTGCACTTCCCATTGCATATGTTAGCACTTCTGCTGATGTCAGTCACCTTGAAATAACCCTCTGGCCAAGTCTCAGCCCCTTAAGCTGTGTGGTGCTTGCGATACGTGTGTAATACTGTAGTGTAGAAAATAGTTAGGTAAGAGTTCTAATTCCAGACATGGCAACTATGAAACTGTGTGTGTGTGTGTGTGTGTGTGTGTGTGTGTGTGTGTGTGTGTGTGTGTGTGTGTGTGTGTGTGTGTGTGTGTGTCTGTGTGTGTGTGTGTGTGTGTGTACATGTGTGTGTGTGTGTGTGTGTGTGTGTGTGTGTGTGTGTGGAGATGAATGATTTTGAGGCCATTCACAGTCACTGCACCACCCATTGCCCTATTTTAGCATGCCTGCTGATGTCAGTCACCTTGACATGACCCTTTGGACAACTGACAGCCCCATACGCTCTGTGGCATTTGCACTAACTGTGAAATGCTGTAGTGTATCATACTAGTTAGGTAGGAGTTCTAATCCCAGAAATAGCAACTGAAACTCTGTGTGTGTCCATGTGGAAATAAATGATTTTGAGGCCATTCACAGTCACTACACCTCTCATTGCCCGCTTTAGCATGACTGCTGATGTCAGTCACCTTGAACTAACCCTTTGGACAAATGCCAGCCCTATAAGCTCCATGGTGCTTGCGATAACTGTGTAATGCTGTAGTGTAGCATACTATTTAGGTAAGAGTTCTAATCCCAGACATGGCGACTGTGAAACTGTGTGTGATAGAATGTGTGTGTCTTTGATGATACCTGATTTTATGGACATTGACACTTACTACTCTACTACTCTCTCCTTATCCCTCCTTTAGCACTGCTTCTGATATTAGTCACCTTCAAAGATACCTGTGGAGAGTTCCATGGTGCTTCTGATAACTGCATAATACTAGAGTGTAGCATGCTATTTAGGTAGGAGTTATAATGCCAGAGGCGGCAACTATGTGTGTTTGTGTGAGAAAGAGTGTGTCTTTAATGATAACTGATTTTATGGACATTGACACTTACTACTTCCCCCTTACCCCTCCTTTAGCACTGTTGCTGATGTTAGTCACCTTCAAAGATACCTGTGGAGAGTTTTTCAACATATAATCTCTGTGGCACTTGTAATAAATGTGAAATACTATAATGTAGCATACTAGTTAGGTAGGAGTGCTAACCCAGAAATTGCAACTTTGAATCTGTGTGTGTTTGTGTGAGAGAGAGAGAGAAAGTGTGTGTGTGTGTGTGTGTGTGTGTGTGTGTGTGTGTGTGTGTGTGTGTGTCTTTGATGATACTTGATTTTATGGACATTGACACTTACTACTCTCCCCTTATCCCTCCTTTAGCACTGCTGCTGATGTTAGTCACCTTCAAAGATACCTTGGCACAGCTCTCTAACATGTAAGCTCCATGGCGCATGCCATAAATGCGGAACAATGTAGATGCAGTAACTTCACAGGTATGGGTTTGACTCTTAGCCATGGTAAGTGTTTGTGTGAGCACATATGTATGTCTGTACCTCAAAGATTTTGGGTCCATTTACACCCAGTACACATCTCAGAGCTTGACTTTAGCAGTCCTGCAGATATCATCCACCTAAGAAGTACCTGTTGCCAACCATAAACCATGTAAGGTTAGTGCTGTATGTGATAAATGTGTAACATAATGGTCCATAAAGATTGTTAGATAGAGGTTTGAACCTCACCCCTGGCAATTGTAAATGTGTGTAGGGTAAGATTACTTTTGGGATCTATCACTCAATGTCAGTATTTACAAGGGCTGGTGATGTTCCTCAGCTTAGAAGTTCCTTGGGACAACATCCATCATATAAACTCTGTGGCGCATGAGATAAATGCAATACACTACAGTAGCAATACATAGCTAGGTAGGGGTCTGAATCCCAGTGCTGGCAAGTGTGTGTATGAGTATCTGTCATCAGTATCCTTTGTGGAGGTTGCTGTGATTGTGTAAAAACAGGATCCATTGTGGGGTGGGTTTTAGCTAAATTATTATGTTGAGGATCTAGTATATGTCACAATGTATATCTTAGAAGGACAACAGATGTCAAACACCAGGGAGGTTGGTGTAGACAATCCATAGCCCTACATGTGACATTATGGACTAGTGAACAATATAGGCAATCCTTCTATTACTCAGTGAACCCTCTCCACCAATGTCTCACATAAACACACTTGGCAAGGCAACAATCACTATATTGGTAGTTCCCTGCATATTGCCTCACAGATAGTAACCACAGTGTGATTGCAGAGGACTACATGCCTGTTGACCACAACAGTGCCACTGACGTCAAAAATACTCTGATGTGTTACATCTCCTGACTGAGTGTGTGTTATCTAGCAAGTAAAAGGACATGGCACCATGTTTCATCCCCTCAACAGGCAAATAAATGTGTACAGTGGCCCTTTTGCTATGTTCCCCACTGGACGCCTGCAGCAACTGTATAGTCTGCAAATGTAACCCACAAAGGGAATACCATGCCTTATACACATGCCCTGTATGGACAGATGCCACTAACTCCACTGAATACCTATATCATGCTGTCCAATGTAGGTGCAAGTATGACCTCAGTTACATATCCAGGTCTCACCAAATGACATCAGGAATGCTACATCAGAAGATAACAATCTGTCCACACAACATGCCCTAGAGACCTCAAGTACACTTCCACATGTCAAAGAACATGCGTGTGGGACATGTGCACAACCCAGAGACTGCCCATGTTATGGAATATAGATCACACACATGGGAAGCAGTGCGCATCACTGGCCACCCGCAATAGTAACCCAGATGAGTGGATGGTGAATACAATACCCACCCCTGGGGACCACTCCAGCGACTAAACCCCTGAGCCACACTGGGTTCTATTGTCATGTGGCCTGATTCCAAGGTATTCCCTTGGCCTAGCCTTGTACAGCCTTCAGGCACATTCACCTACTACACACCTGTGAAGCAATGAACCTATGCATCTCAGTCCTGGCAAGTGTGTGTGTGTGTGTGTGTGTGTGTGTGTGTGTGTGTGTGTGTGCGTGTGTGTGCATGCATGTGTGTGTGTGTGTGTGTGTGTGTGTGTGTGTGTGTGTGAAGATTAATGATTTTGAAGCCATTCACACTCACTACACCTCCCATTGCCCTACTTTAGCATGCCTGCTGATGTCAGTCACCTTGAAATAACCTTTTGGCCATGTTTTAGCCCTATAAGCTCTGTGATGCTTGCGATATCTGCGTAATACTGTAGTGTAGCAAATTAGTTAGGTAGGAATTCTAATCCTGATCCTGCTAACTGTGATAATGTGTGTGTTTCTGTGAAAGAGTGTTTGTGTGTGTCTTTGTTGACACCTGATTTTGTGGACATTCACACTTACTACACTTTCTATACCCCTCCTTTAGCACTGCTGCTGATGTCACTCACCTTTAAAGATACCTTTGGACAACTCTCCAACATGTAAGCTCTGTGGCGCGTGCAATAACTGTGTACCACTGTACTAGCAATACATAGTCAAGTAGGGGATTGAAACACAGTACTGGTAAGTGTTTGTTTGTGTGTGTGTCATCAGTATCCTGTGTGGTTGCTGGGGGTGATTTTGTATTGACTGGATCCACTACAGTATGGGTTTTGCTACATCATTATACTGAGGACCTATATGTCCCAATGTCCACATTACAAGGCCAACAGTTTTCAAACACTGTAGAGGTTGCTATAGATAATTCACAGCCATAAATGTGTACAGCCATGTGCAATTACTATGTGACAGTATGGATTAGTAAACAATATAGGCAACCATTATAATACCCAGATACCACTCTACACCCACGGATTATACACAAACATGCTTGGCTCTTACTCCCTTCCTTTCTTACTTTTGCTCTGTCTGTCTCTCTCTCTCTATATATATAAATGAATATATATATATATATATATATATATATATATATATATATATATGTATTATATATATATATATATATATATATATATATATATATATATATATATATATATAAATATAAATATATATGTATATGTACATGTATACATATATCTACATATGTATGTGTATATATCCATATCCTTGTTATGCGTAAATGTGTGTTTTATATACCTTCCCAGAGGTATCACACCATATTTATCCAATACGTGTATATTTAGATATAAAATATGACTGATTCAAGACTATTTTCACTTACAAGCACTAAACAATTGTAGTAGTCAAAGCAGTTGTTCACTACTATTCAATATGTGTACTGAATGATATATTTGAAAAAAAAACAACAGACATCTTCACAGCTCTGATGGCTTAGTGGTTAACTGCTGTGACTATAGTGTACAGGGTCCTGGATTCAAGACCTGCAAGGGCTGTTTATTTTCTTGCCAGGCAGAACAAGGACTATAGGATACAGAGTGGTTAAAGAACTTTTGAGCAGCTTTAAGTGGGTTTGTGTGAGTTTGCCCGACTGTAAGGTGTGCTAAGGTACGGTTCAATGACTAGGCGTTTACACTGTGTAGGCTTTGCTTACCAGTGTGCAAATGTGCTTAGAATTTACATTTAAGCAATGCTTACACCTGCTAAGCATTGCTCAGCCCTGGTTACCAGTGATCACATTCCAGTCTGATAAAACAGCAGGGTAATAACATATTTAATAAGTGTATTTAATTCCATGTGCATAACATGCTTCTACGTGTTGTCATTACAGTAGCAACGGGTGTGAGTATACTGTATGGGACACCTGAGTATACATGGCTAGTACAACAACCTTTTCTCTTTGTATGTGTTTCATACATGGGTAGTATCCCAGGTTATACACAGTCACACTTGCATGTACTGTATCATTGCACCACTACTTTTAATAGTGATTTTCCAAGTAAGAGTAGATTGCATATTGTAGTACTGGAACCATACAACCCTGGATGCAAAGCTGGACTCTGAGTACTGACTATTGTGTTCTTGGTGTATGAGCTGTATGTTATTAAGTATCTCCTATTAGATATTGATCTAATACGTGGATATTAACTGTAGACTATTATGTTATTAGAACATGTCATTGAAGGCTGCTGTCATGTAGTAATGGCATACTTATCAGTGTCAAACATCTATCTGTCAAAACATTAATCCGAATGCATAATCTGTTGGCTAGCTGATTTCTGTCTGTCCTCTGTACAGATGTGTAGATGTCAGGTATCCATCTTGGCTGCTTACAGGCAGTCTATGATTTACTGACATGTCTGACCAGCTGTGTTATAAATGCCACAGCAAGGAAACCCTACCCTGTATGCACCTCATGCCATGGATACCTCAACCAGACTACCACAGTCAATAGAACATGCTTGGGTACAGGTCTCTAACCCAGACACTGGCCATGTTATGTAATATATGTTGCATACATATCAATTGGAGCATCTCACTGGCCCTCTGCAAGAGAAAACCAGATGATTGGATTTTGAATTTAACTGTCACCCTGGGGATCATTCAAGTGGAATTGGTTGATAAATGGCACGCTGACAAATGTCAGGTGGCATGATACCAGTGTACCCATATGCCCTACTCTTCTCATCTCTCCATGGACATTAGCCTGGTACACACCTAGGAACACTTGCACCTATGGACCCCAGTACTGACAAATGTGTCAGTGTGTATTACTGAGAATAACAATGTCTGTGTGTTTGCAAACTTGTAGTTGTAAATACCCTGAGGGTCTTCTCGCCCCCTACACCCCCCATTGCCATACTTAGAAACGGCTGCTGCTGTAATTGACGTTAAATGTAACTTGTTACACTCTTCACCCCATGGGCTATCTGGAGCTTGCAGTACCAGCATAACACTGTTCTACAAATGGGTAGAAAGGCATGGGTTACCCTCTGAGTCCTGGCAAGTGTGTGTATATGTGTGAGTATGCATATTTGTAGGAGACAGTATTCTGAGGCCACAATTCTTCAAATACGATAAACTTTGCCATATATTATAAGGGATAGTGATGTTGCTGACATTAGGAGAGCCATGACAAACCCTCACCCTACTATCTCTGTGGCATGTGCAATAAATGCATATCCCTGTAGTAGCACTGATTAGATAGACAAGGGGTTGTACTGCAGTCCTGATCAATGTGTAATTGTGGGTATGTTAGAGCATTATCACGGGTTTCAGTGAGTACAATATCCAATGTGTGGTGTGGGTGCTGGGTACACTGTCGTTACACCATGGTACCCCCAGTACATGTCCCAAGGTCCACTGTATGAGGACCGCTGTCGCCATCAACCATACAGGTAACTGATTACACTATCCAGGCCAATGATACATATGCTGTGTGCAAAATCTCTGTAACAGAATGGACTCACTGACAAGGTAGTTAGCACTGCTAAACCCAGGTCTGTCAAATATGTTTATAACTGTATGTGTTTGCCAATGCATATATGACAGTATGTCATACTATGTATTGTTCATTAACTCCCAGTACATCCCCCATTACCATACTGTACAAGGCCTTGTGATGTTCTTCACTTAGGAAACTCGAGACACACCTCACCCTAAAAGCTCTGTGGTGTGCGCAATTAAAGCCAAACACATTAGTAGCAATAAGTACCTAGGCAGGGGTTATAATCTCAGTGTTGTCAAGTAAGTGTGTGTGTGTGTGTGTATGTGAAAGGATCTACTTCAGTTTGCAGAAAATTTATGTCCCAGTAGATCATTTGTCCGAGAACTATCTTGCTAAAGGTAACATTTCAAAGCAATCGTATTGTGGAAATACATTCAAGCAAAACTAGTAGTGGATGTGTACATGCCCTCTTCCCCATTGTACAACTGTACAGCGATACAGGAGTTGGTATATATATATATATATATATATATAGATATATATATATATACATATGTATATATATATATATATATATATATGTACATATATATATATCTATATATATATATATATATATATATATGTGTGGTTGTTGTGGCCACAGCCACCTACATTGGGGTTACTGTTGTGGGTATCCCCCCACTTAGTGTGCTGTTATACTGTACAGTTTATGTTAACAGGTTAAGTAGTTGTTAATCACACTATGTGTGGTTCTATGCCACCCCACACCCTCCAAAGTGGGGGCTGTGCCACCCACACCAGCACACCTATGGTTACCAACTCCAGGACTGCACTACATTGGGGAAGAGGACATATACCCTGCCAGTACCATCATCAATGACATTAAACTGGGAAAATTATTATTTTCTTATGTATTTTGGCAATTTGATCTGGGTGGAATTACATAGGCCAAAATGAGTTCACTGCAAAATGAAGTACATCCATGTGAACAGTATTTTCTGTGTATTGCATCAACACCAAAGCCTATGTGTGTGTGCGTGTGTGTTATTCACGGACATTTGGTGTGTGCCACACAGTATACTTACAATTATCCACTGTAGAGGAGCTGCTGACATCAGCCACCATGCACTCACCTGTATACATCCCTCAGACCTATCAGGCATGTGGCACATGCATTAACTGTTATACAGACTTGTTACCTGTGTTCAGCTGTACCCATGATATGACACAGTCAATGTGTCACCACAGTGCCATTCCCCTTGTAGGACAGGACAGCAGGCCAACATCCTGCTGACACATAGACACCTACAACACAAACAGAATACATTATGGAGACCACAATCAGTCAGTGTTAATAACAGCTATAATGCAGCATGGCTGAACAGCTACACACCCTGACGTGTAAGCATTAATCATTCCAGCTGAAAACACTTTAAACAGCATTACATTGCTAAATCTTAGGACATTCACCCTGTGAATCACAACCATATCAGTATGTCCCTGCATCAATGGCATGGATGACAGGGATGTGGCACAGGTATCATCATATGCACAGGGCATGTTGCGGGTTTGCCAGAGGCCTAGGCTGAGCCATTTGGTTGACATCATGTGTGTGGGTTAAAGGATTATTTATTAAATGGGCTGTGCAGATGTGATGTGTGTAGGTATGGAGGTTCCCTAGCTGTGTTGGTGAAGTGTGTGTGTGTGTATGCACACGTCTGCCATGTGGCTGCTTTATACAGGGGTTTGTTGGACAGCTGTAGACCATACATGGCAGGGTGTACAGTTCACTGTCTCCGGCCACGAGACATGGGAACTGTGCCTGCCATGAGTTTCATGGGCACTAACAGGCAGAAGCCCAGATATGCTACTCTCCCCTGATGATGACAATTGTCCACTGGATCCACTTCCCTGTTGACATCAGCCAAGACCATGTGCATGTGGCCTGCTGCGTTGTGGTGTAGACAGCACCTCCTCCGCAATGCTGTTACTGTTACAGACACTACGGGAGCGGCCATGAGTTGTTGCACATCCATGTAGACCTCCATCTGTTGGTGTTGTTGACGTACATCCACGTGGCCACTGCCCTACTGCCACCACATGGTTTACCACAGACACTACATGGTCAAGGATTCCCACCATCTCACCCAACCATCTATTCAGGACCTCTGCAAAATAACGGTAGGCACCTGAAAGATCACAGATGTTGTTAAGTACAGCAGAATGAGTAGTCCTCTGGAGCCCTCAGACTCGGTCTGGTGTAACGTTCCATACATGCCTGCGCCTCTATGATAGCCTAAAACATGCTCTTGGTGACACCTGCTGTAGCACGTCTGCCAGGGGCATGATGCCCAGTAGCCCTGCTATGAGCACCCCCGGTACATCTGCCTGTGTGGTACCTCACCAGTCATCCAGCTATGGTGGTTATGTAGAGACACGCTTGCCATAGTCCCCACACTGTCCTGTCCCATGCCACCACCTGCCAACTATCCCTCATCTATGGCCACTGGTGATGGGGTATGTATGGGCACTGAGACTGAGAGTGGGGATGGGGTGGATAAAAGTGGGATGTCAACAGATGGCACAGCTTCATGCCCTGACAACACTGCCTGTGCCTCACCATGTCTATCATCATAGTCAGAGTCTGTATGGACACTAACATCAGTTTGCCTGCTTGAGGGACCCTGACCCAACTCGCCACCTGTGAGGGGCAAACAAAAAATGTAATTTAAGACCTGTATGTTATGGTTTACCTCTACACACACACACACACACACACACACACACACACACACACACACACACACACACACACACACACACACACACACACACACAGACACACTCACACACATACACTTACAGGTGAGGTGGCACAAAGATATTATACAGACCTCTCATTACCGAACAGTCAACATGCATGACATATGGCACTCAACAGAATGCACTGCAGCCATACTCAATCCCTGTTACCAGCATTATACATCTCTGTGATGCATGAGCTGTATTAGTAGGTGATGCCCCTTCCCCTAGAACACACTGCACCCATGTACACAGTATTGCTGTGCACCTGTACAGCAGACTGGCATTTACTGTGCACCATAACTCACAAGTGTACACACCATTCCTGAATGGGTATATGCGTGGGAGTTATGTTTGCTCTGTTGCTCACAGCCCTTATGTATTTGTCTGACACATACCTGGGATGATATGAGGACTGATGTCAATAGTTAATGCGTGACCTCTGATTTGCAAATCTCATCATCAGCAGTGCATGTATGAGCAATAAACTTCAATTACACTGACAACCTTCAAAGCTTACTGTGGATATGAGAAGTATACACACCCTTGTTGACATGCCAGCCTCTTCCATGGTATGCAATGGGGTCACTATACTGCATATGTTAACATTACACACACCTGATATGTGACATATAACCTGTGCAATCCAATGCAGTATCAAACAAATGTGTTAGTTGTGCAGATGCTGAAGGAGATGCATACAATATGTGGGTTGCATAAGCGTGCACACCCTTAACACAATGGTGTGTTGCAGCACCTGTTAAGTGAACTACAGCAGTCACTATTCCTAGAATGGGTATACTATCATGGCTCGTCTTCACTTGCCATTATTTGGTCACTCCGCCCTACAAATGTCACCCAACTCTGCTGGATTTCAAGGTCAGCTCATGTGCACAGCCCTTGGAGGTCACGCAGTGGCTACACTATTGCTGTATGGAATCAGGGTTATGTCTGACACAATTCATGGCCTCTACTGTGTTCAAATACAGCCATTCTTAACAAGCTTTGGATGTATGCTTCAGTTCACTGTTGTTTTTCAGGATGACACCACTCCCCATCTTTCTTCTACTACCCTCCACCTGGCTGCTGTGCATCCTGCTCCAGTGCTTGATTCAGACACTGTGTTCCAGTCTGTCTCTGCTCGAAACACCTGCTATTTCCCAGCTGGATGCCACTGAACAATAGGGCAAAGTAAAGGAAAAAACCTAACAGCTCCCAAAGAGACACTTTCTTTTTGTAAAGGCAGTGAAAGTATGTATTGACACCGATACAAATAAACTAATACTTAACGAATGTTAAGACTCTTGCTAGGATAACCAAGCCTCTCAGGCAGGTTTGCCAGCAGCCAAACCCTATTATCAGCCTTTCTTTTCTATCTTGTATTTTATCTAAGCTTCTTCTTACCCCCCCTTCCTTCTCTGTCTTGTTCATCCTTACTTCCCTTCAGACTATCAAATCTAGCAGGGAATCTCTCTATTGCTTCATAGTGTCAGGCCAATAGGAGCCGTCTTAATCATAGCTTTTTGCACTGTAATTCCTACCCTATTTCTAAATCCCTTACCTTCTTGACCCTGTTCCCAGTTTCCATTACTCTGTTCCTAGCTTTCTCAGTCTCACCTATATACCTTCTTTCCTTGTACCAGGCATCATTATAAGTTTCCTCTCCTCTAACATCCCGACCTTCTTTCTACTAGCCTTTGAACCTGCGTCTACATTCTTCCACTCTGAGACTTACCTGGTGAATTTCTGATACTTTGCTGATTGTCTTCCTCCACACTCTGCTCTCTTGTCTCTGATATTCTCCTGTCCTACCCTCTATTATCTGGCTCTATCACTGATTCACTTAATGCTATCTAACCTCTCCTTATCTTGCCTATTGTTTTATCTACCCTTGCTGCTCGTCCACTTATTTATCTTATCCTGCTTATCTTCATATCTACCTTCTCTGTAACCCCATGTATTCTACTACCTCATCTCACTAAGTTCCTCCCCTTAACCTTATCCCTTCCTATCTCCTATCTGTCCTTCATCTGTTAATTTCACAGTTTCTGCTCCATACATGCCTCTAGGATTTTCCCTTCCCCCTCTCCTCTTACCTCCCATCTCACCTTATAAGTATACCCCATACCAGGGGTCGCCATCTTTCTTCTACTACCCTCCGCCTGGCTGCTGTGCATCCTGCTCCGGTGCTTGATTCAGAGTAAGAAACTAAATGCTTTATAGGTTCATAGGTTCATAGGTTCATACTAGGCTATCTGCCCGAGGGCATTTACAAGCCTAGCCCATCGTTTTGTGGCTTACGCCACCCCTTTAGTATGGGGAACTATACCCATTATTTTGCTGTGCCTCTGTCAAGCAGTGACACTGAGGTAATCCCTGGGGTATATCTGCGATCTCCCATCCATTGGTCAAGATTTCTCTTGAACAAGGCCAGCGAGGTGCTCTGCCTCACATGTACCGGGATTTTGTTCCACAGCATAGGGAGTCTTTGGGTGATGAATCTATCCCTCCAGCACGTCCTATTAATAGCCGTGTAGGTTTAAGTCTCCGCCCTTGTGGCTCTGATGGATCTAGATTTTTGAGGTGTAGCATATTCATCAAATCTGGGTTTGACATGGCCTTGTATGTTAGGCAAAGGTCACCTCTGAGCAAAGTGGCGACTGAATAGAGCTGGAGTTCTTTCAGTCGGGCAGCATAGGACAGATTTTTGAGACCCTTTATCCTTTTGGTGAGGAACTTTTGTGGCCTCTCCAGCTGTTGCAAGTGTCGGGTCAGATACATCCCGAATGGGGCATTGTACTCAATCATTGGTCTGATGAGTGATGAGTAAAGGGAGACTATGACCTCCCTTGATCTAGATGAGAATCCCTTCATGATAAGGTGGGCAATGTAGAAGGTCTTCCTAACTACTTTAGCTACATGGGTGTCGAATGACAGACTACTATCAACCTGGGTCCCCAAGTCCCTGATAACTTCTTCTGCACTCAGTGGATTGCCACCTATTTGGTAGCTAGGGGTAACCTTGTTTTTCCCAAAGGGTATGACTATGCATTTTTTGGCATTTAACTTCAGGCCGTGGCTCTTATTTGTCTACACTGATTGTTCTTTAATGTTATACCATACTTTAAACTGTTTTACATGTTTTTTACTGCTACGTGACTTGATACACTGTTACAAACGCTGACACAAACACAGCGTTGTGCACGATGTTGGTAATTGAGTGTTCTTTGATGGTACATTTTCTCACATACTGCTTGTAATCAATGTTATTTTATGCTACCTTTTCTCATGTTTGAAGTTGTATGTTCTTTAATGTAACCCTAATCATCCATACTGATCTGCCGCTTAAATATTAGCTCGCGGCTTTTGCTGTTGGTGTAAATTGCAGACATTAACAGCATGTTGTTTTGTGTAGGCTATAATAGAGGCTCGACTGATTGTTAAAATGTTTTACTACTCTTACTAATTGTTTGTAGTGTTTGCACTCATTTAACTGGTTGAGCCCTTTCTGTTTACTTACTACCGCTATAGCGTTGGCAACGTGCTACTCATCCTGCATTCCTACTATTGTAGGACTGTTCTTTACTTAGAAGCCCTGATATCGTGTGCTTTATGTATTAGGATTATATCAGTTCCTTTGTATAAATAATATCTAATGACACAGTGTTTATAAGTTCTTGATAATTATAGCTCGTATTATTTGGCACAAAGATGCTTAGATTTACACAGTAGCTGCATTCCGTGTTGAACTGGAATTAAAGCTTTATAGCTTCAAGAATGCTTTTAATCTGATTTATATGATCAGTGTACTAACCAGGACAAAGTGTCGCTACCCTTTTTATTATGCCAATTACACTTCATACCTTACCATCCATTGATATGAGGTGCCTGCCTGGTTTGTATCTAACGGCCCCGGAGCTTGCTACTGTAACCCTCCATATTCTAAGCTGAACTTTCTTTAGCCACTAATAGTCACCTCCTCTTAATCAGTACTACCTATCTCTTGTTGGTTTTAAAGCTTCTTTCCTTCTAATCATTGTGATGCTTAAATTAACCATTTTCCGTGAGCAGAATCCATTTTTTTATTGAGTAACGGGCACCTAGCTCCATATCTTTTGGCCCTGTACACTCCTAGCCTTAATAATCTTGGGTATAAGGATTTTTTTTGTAAACTGCTCAGCCGTCTAAACGATGCACATAGTGGACTGCAATCAAGCGGCTCTCTTACCACTGAACTTTCTAACATGTTCTGCACCCTCTCTAAGTCCTGCATAGTATTAACCCTATACTATTGTGACGCATAAGGGATATTTGTAACTAATACTTAATAGTAATACACTGAATAGCATTGTCTGTCAACCCCTTTTAGTTCACATCACACCCACTAATTAACTAACCTACCTCCTCCTCTATTACTTAAAGTCACACTACTACTTCTCATCTGTACTTACAATCTACCTCTCATCCTCTCTCTCACCTCCCCAATCATTAAAATGCATACATCATTCATCCCTTCACAACCTCAGCTACTTATCTGTTTATCACTTTTACCTCCTCTTGTAACTACTTATCTCTTAACCTCCTATGAACACTCACTTTACTCTACTCTTGCCTTTCTCTCCATACACACCTCTACACCTACATCTCCTTTCTCTCAAACCTTCTTAAATCTCACTACTAAACCCAAGTACCTACTAGCTAAATACCACAGACTAGCACACTTTAAGTTAAGCAACCAAAAATCTAGAAAACGAATTGACTGCTTCTATAAACCTCTCCAGCCTAAATATTTTAAACTCCTCCACTCACTGTTGGATGGGGATATTCATCCTAACCCTGGCCCACAACACACCAATACCAATGGCTACAAAAAACAAAACCAAGCTACTTCTCTATCATCTACCACACCTACCAACTCTCTCTCTATAGCTCATCTCAATATACGAAGCATTTGTAATAAAATTACTCAAGTCCATGCCCTTCTAGACCTCCACCAATTTGACATCTTATGTTTATCTGAGACATGGCTAAAACATACCATTAAAGACAATGAAATTACCCCACCTGGGTATAATATCATTAGACTTGACCGCACAGCCAAAAAGGGAGGAGGAGTAGCAATTCTCCAAAGCACAATTACAAATTAGTACTATAAATCTGAATCTTCCCCTAGATAATAATGCCGAAGTAATCAGCTCCAAACTTCAAGTCAACACTAGTAAAGCCACAAATATCATTTGTGTATATCTTCCTCCAGGAAATAATATTAATACTCTAGAATGTATCCTTAGTTGGCTCTCCACCAACCTCCCTCAAGAAACATTAGTTATAGGCGACTTCAATATTGATTGGAATTCCTGTAATAGTACAAATCCCACCTCCCATATAAACCTATATGACTTTACACAACTCATTAATAGCCCTACCAGAACTAATAAAACCAACAACAATGAAACCACCTTAGACTAGATTCTTACTAATACTCCCCAACAAACCTACCAATCAGGTACCCTTCCAGATGATCTAAGCGACCATTCACTAACTTATGTCATTAGACATAAAACCAACCTAATTTTACCTACCACTTATAGAACATTACGTTCAAAAAAGCAATTTAACTCTGAACATTTTCAAGCTGAATTAAAACAATGTAATTGGTCCCCACTAAAATACCTCCCCCTTAATGAAGCAGTAGAATACTTCAATTCCACATTCTTATCTATCCTGGACCACCATGCCCCAAGTCGTACCATCAGAACCAAAGTTAAAGCAGCACCCTGGCTGACCAACAATACTATGCAAAAAATCATTCTCCGAGACAAATCCTGGGCTAAATGGTGTACCACTAAGAATCTAACTGACTGCCAGAACTTCAGAGAGCTTAGAAACAGTACAAAAAAAGCCATCCTGACAGACAAAAAGAACTATTACCTTCAATTACAACAAACCTCCAAAAAGGAACCTAAAAAATTCTGGGCCAGTATTAATAATCTTCTATCCCCAGGCCATTCTATTACACCTAACCCTCAAGACTCTAACCCAGAGAATCCCACACAAATAGCTAATGACTTTATTTCTTTCTTCACTAATACTATCCAAACTCTTGCTAGTCACCTATCTCCCGACACCTCTAAGCTACTCTTACCTACTTCAAATCCACCTCCATCCCTTCACTTACAACCAGTTTCTACTTCCTTTATCTAATCACTGCTCCAAAAACTAAAACCTACCACCCCCTCCGCAGACAAACTTCCTGCTGAATTCCTGCGAATAGGACCTAAAGCCATTGCCTATCCCATTTCTATTCTGATAAATAGATCTATAAATGAAGGAATTTTCCCTTCTATCTGGAAGATATCTCATATCATCCCACTACACAAAGGGGGGGAACTCCAATGACTTCTCTAACTTTCGCCCCATAGCACTTCTATCACCTATAGCTAAAATCATGGAGAAATGTATCCATAAACAACTACTTAACCACCTTCTCCATAACAACCTACTTGCTAACTGTCAGCATGGATTCAGACCTTCCCTCAGCACCACCACTGCTTTATTCTCCTTTACAAACTCTATCAACTGTAACCGCAACAATAATAATCTATCATCTTCAGTCTTCATTGACTTATCTAAAGCTTTCGACATGGTTAATCGTAAACTTCTTCTGCACTTACTAAAATCTCTCACTTGACCCTCCTTCCTTAACTTGGTTTACATCTTACCTAGAAAACCGTCAGCAGGCAGTACTCTGGAAACATTCACTATCTAATCTCCTTCCTATCTCTTTAGGTGTACCTCAAGGCTCTATCATAGGCCCCCTTCTATTTTTCTATCTTTATTAATGACCTGCAATCAGCTATCCCAAACACTACCTGCATACAATATGCAGATGATTCTACTATAATCTGCACTGCTACCTCTCAAACTGAACTACAGTCTCTTACCCAAAAAGCTTTTATCACTATAGAACAATGGTTCTCACACCGCTGCCTACTCCTTAACCCCAAGAAAACCAAACTGTTACTCTTCTCACCTACCCGTAAGTCCACCCCACTAAACTTCACTCTCACTTCTACTGACGGTGCTCTCATTTCTCCTGACTTAACCACAAAATTATTACGAATAACTATTGACAATAATCTCAACTTTGACTCTCACATCAACAACACAATAAAATTAGCTAATAAAAACATAGGATCCATATACAGAATCAAACCCTTCCTTACACCTGTGGCAAGGACCACCATAGCCAGATCTCACCTAATCTCTACTCTTCCCTATGCTTCCTGTATATACACTAATCTCTCCAAAAACAACCTCAAGAAACTAGCAACATCTTACTATAATATTGCTCGATTTGCTACAGGATCCCCTTTTAGAACTCATCACTGCCTGAATCTAAGACAACTAGGTTGGCTTGAACTTCCTAACCAGTTCGTACTTCTACAGCTCTTAATAGCTCACAAGATCCTATACCAACCTACTAAAACACCAATACTGTCTAACCTCATGTCACCATACACTAACCGGAAACATCTACGTTCTTCAAACAAACTACTGATCAATACTGCTAAACCCAATAACTCTGCAGGTGACTGCCTCTTTTCCAACTCTGTTGGAAAAATATGGGACAAACTCCCCTCTGATATCTCATCTTTGACCTCTTTCCCACTTTTTAAAAGTCAACTGAAAATGTATCTCAATAAACACTGGCTTTGCTCCTGCACTAACCCAGATTCACTTTCCTTCTTCCTCTCTCTTTTCTTCTTCCATAATTCTTTTTTCTCTTCTCCCTGTTTCCTTGATAGCTTTCCCTTTCATAACATCTATGTAGACATATGTTTTCACATATATACTGTATGACTATTGTAATCCACAAAAAAAAAAAAAATGTATTACACTTTTTGGTTTTTGCTCCTATTATAATACCTGTAATAACTTGTATTATCTACTTCTGTTTATAAATTATAACCTTGTATTGCCTATCTCTGTTTAAACTTGTATTATACAATGCCTCCTAAAAAACGTGCACGCTGATTGGCCAGCCCAACCAGCATGCCCGTTGTAAATCCCTCAATATACTAACGGAAAAAGGTCCGGTTGCCCGGACTTTTTCCGTTAGTATAAAACATAGCGAGATCTTGCGTTCTCCGTTGCTTTTGCCCACAGCTCTGATGTACTGCGTAGGCATGCGCAGTACATCAGAACTGCCGCGGAACACCAGACAGCTGCGGAAGGGCAGCAAAGAGGCATTATACAATGCCATTATTTAAGAAAAGTAAGAGTTTAACATAGCGACACAGGTTTAAGAAAAGCAACGCAGATCTCTGTTGCTTTTTTTAAAGCTGTCTCGCTATGTTAAACTCCTTTAACATAGCGACACAGTGTGTAAAAAGCAATGGAGATCTTGCGATCTCCGTTGCTTTTTTTTTAAACCTGTCTCACTATGTTAAATGGGTTTAACATAGCGAGACAGCTTTAAAATAAGCAACGGAGATCTCCGTTGCTTATTTTAAAGCTGTCTCGCATGTTAAACCCATTTAACATAGCAAGACAGTAAAAAGCAACGGAGATCTTGCGTTCTCCATTGCTTTTGCCCACAGCTCTGATGTACTGCGTAGGCATGCGCAGTACATCAGAACTGCCGCGGAACACCAGACAGCTGCGGAAGGGCAGCAAAGAGGCATTATACAATGCCATTATTTAAGAAAAGTAATTATTTCTTTTCTTAAATAATGTCATTATATAAGCAATAACCACTTCTGGGTGTGGGTAATGCTGGATTTACCCACGGTTGTCTTTGTTTGGTCCCTCGGGCGCTCAGGACCAAACCACGCCAACCGTGGGTAAATCAGCATTACCACACCCAGGCGGGTTATTGCTATAATAACCAATGGAGCTTTTCTCCCCGGGCCTCTACTGAAAATGGACATATATCCAGCTAGACTAGCCCGGTCAACAAATGTAAAATAAAATAAATAAAAATAAAAATCTTCAGCCTTATTACAGATTCTTGACAACTATGGGCCACACAAGTGTTATTTTGCAGTGTTTCAAATTCCAAATGCCATGTCTACTGGCCTAGTTCCTGCTAATGAACAGCAAACCTAAAGGTGTACACTGGCACCAGCAAGGTAAATATGGGGATGGTGGCTCTGAGGGGGAGTGAGGTGTTGCTTGTGCACCGCATGTATCTTTATGAATACGGTCTGTAGGCTGCAGCCTTGGTCTCATGACCCCATTACACATTGCAACACATGCCTTTGGGAGACTTCATGTTATGCATATACTTCCTGTAGAGAGACTCCCGGATGATGTTGCCTGTGGAACAACTATTCCATCTGATTACCCTAACCCATAGGCCACACTAATGCAGATTCCAGGCAATTGTCGACATAGGTACTGCAAAGGCAGTACTTGCCAAACATTCCTGCAAGTCCATCAGTGTTGCAGCATGTTTCTGGGCAGCCTCTATGACCAGTTTGCAACATGTATTGTCATCTGTTTATTTTCTACATTAATGCTGTCCCATACTTCATACACACACATATGACTGTCTGCACTGTTTGCCATGGTATATGCAATGGTGAGGTAAGGCTACTTTTCTCACTTCTGAGTGCTACCTTTCAGATATGGGATCCATTTCGTAGTTTGTAAGATGTGTGCAAGCCATGGCTGCCTCTGTTGCAGGTGAGTGGGAAAATGTCATGGATATACTTCTTGGACAGCAGACCATTACTTGGTGTGACATTGGGGTCCTGTACTTGATGGAAGGTGTGTAGTCAAGAAGAGTGAATGCTGTCAGTACCTCACAAGCTGCTTTCACAATATGTTATTTGGAGTGCGTGCACACGTATGCTTCCAATGTATGTTAAGGTATGTATTCCCCATATTTGTTGTCCTAACATAGGATTCCGTATTACACATTCATTGCTCATGTTAGGATCACATTACAGGTTGGAAAAGGTGTAGAATGTGGTATTGTGATTTGCTGTTGTTTAAATCAAGAACAGTTGCCATTGTATTAGCGGTGTATACACTGTTGTAGCCACTGTATAAGGGTAATTTTCAGACATGTCCCTACTGTAGGCCATTTGTGCCACCATTATGTTCATCTCTGTCCACACATCTTGCACTGACAGGTTGCTAGTTATACTGCAGGACTCTTACATACCCTTCAGATATGCCACCATGGTGACCACTGTGATGCAGTGCAGTTAACACCAACAATAAGTGAACATGTACAGCATGCATTATGGGTAGGTGTGTTAAAGGTGTGCTGGCAAATAGCATGGCCATAACATGGCTGGTGTATTGGCAAACCTGAACAAAACAACTCCATACTCACCAGCTACAGGTTGCTGCCCCAGTGGTATACCAGAGGGACCTAAATAGTTGTGTGAGAGGTGTAATGTCAGCAGTCACACCTGTGGCATTGGGGTCTATATTAGAACACCAAACATTCAAAATGTCAAGTGTTCTAATATCGAACCCTAGCAATCGAAAATACAAAGTATTGAACATTCAGAACAGCAATTTTTTTCCTAGGGAAAAAATTAGCTGTTCCAAAACACATACATACAACACAAGCACACCAAACAAACAGCAATCCACACACATACACCTAAACTTGTACACCTAACCCTACACTAAACTCTACATACACCACTAACTATCCACTTACCTTAACCCAAACCCTAACCCTAAGATCCGTCACTATCGCACAGTCACCTCACTCGTGCCTTAACCCTAACTCACCTACCCCACCCTAACCCTCACGTCCACACAATCACACACTTATCTGACCCGCACCCTAACCCTAACTCACCTAACCCACCCTAACCCACACTTCCACACAATCACACACTTACCTGAACCCGACCCGTAACTTTCCACCGGAACACTGATAATACCGAAGCAACAGAAATGGACAACTGAATTTTTTCCCTAGGAAAAATGTGGTTTTCTGTTTCTTCGATATTTACAGAGTTCACTGAAAATGGATCAATATTAGAACACTCGAATTAGAACTTTCAAATGTTCAGTGTTCTAATATAGACCCTGGCATTGGTACAGGGTGGGAGCAGCATTTCAGCACATCAACAGCACAAACCCACAATACTAGAGATTATGCACATCTGTTCATTACTACATAGCAGCAATAGACTATGTTATTTATTTATTTTATTTATTTTATTGCAGTTGGTTTACCGGGATAGTCCATTGGGCCAATAAAGAACCCATTTTCAATGGAGTCCTGGGGAGAAAAGCTCCAAAAAAGAACAAAAAACAAACAAAATATACATTCAACATTTGGCAGTGACAATCTAGGTACAGAGAGTTATTAATACAATGTAGGCAGAATAAAAGTAAAACTAATCAGATATAGAAAAGCTATATAACAGTTAATACAATGAGAGAACACATGGTAATAATAGAAAAAGAATGAAACATTAATACAGATTAGAGAACAAACATAGTAGCAAAATAAAGTAGGATATGATATAGAAGGAGTTTAAGTAGAGTTAGTTATGTGGGTGGGAGCAAGAGCATTCCCACTGTGATGCTAGGTGTAGGAAAAGAGAATTTTTGAAGGTAGAGTGGTTAGAGGTGGTGCGGATGTTTGGTGGAAGGGAGTTCCAAAGGCAGTGAGGCTGAAGGAAAGAAGGTTTTGCCTGGGGGATGAGTAGGTTTATGCACTTCTAGCAGATTTTGATTATTGGACCTTAGAACTCTGTTAGGTAGGTGCATTTCAAAAGCAGAGGAAAGGGAGGGACAGAGGGAGGGGTTTAGAATAAGCTTATGGGCTAGAGTTAGTTGAGTGTAAGATAGTTGATTAGGAAGTTCTAGCCATTTTAGTTTATGGAGGGAGAGACAGTGATGAGCGGAAGACCTATGGCTGGTGGCAAATTTTGCAATTTTGTTATAGCAGGAGGTAAGCTGTTTTTTTTAACAAAGACTGAATATTAGTTAGTAGAGGGGCACCATAGAGAAGGGAGGGGATAAGGAAGGAAGTAGAGAGTGATTTTGGTGGTGGATGTGAGGTAGGCATTCTGTCTATAAAGCATGCCAAGTTTCTGATGTGTTTTTTTGATGTTTGTTTGCAGGTGGGAGTTAAATTTAAGTTGGTTGTCAATTTGGACCCCAAGTAGTTTGGTCTCTGACACTATTTCGAGAGGTGAGTTGTTTTGGCTAGTAATTAAGAATGTATTCATGTTGGGAGGAGTGACTTTGGAAGGAGTGAATAACAATAGTTTGGTCTTGGTAGCATTAAGAGCTAGATGATTGCTTAGCATCCATTGCTCTGTGGAAGAGAAGGCATCTTGAGTAAGTTTTTGTAGTGTAGTGATGGAAGAGGCAGAGCAGATGATAGTTGAATCATCTGCATATTGGATGATGCTAGAGAAAGGGATTGACTTGTGGAAGTCGTTAATAAAGATGTTGAAGAGAATAGGACCCAGTATGGAGCCTTGAGGGACTCCTGTAGGGGTACTAAGGAAAGAGGAAGTGGCTTTTTTCCATTTTACAGCTTGATGTCTGTTAGATAGATAACTAGAGAACCAGTTCAAAGAGGAGGAGGATAGGTAGAGTTGGGAGAGTTTAGTTAAGAGCAGGCTATGTGAGATGGTATCGAAGGCTTTGGAAAGGTCAAGGAGTAAAGTGGAAACAATTTGTCCTGAGTCACGGGCTTTGTTTACAATTTCAAGGAAGGAGAGGAGGGCAGTCATAGTGCTATGATTGGGTCTGAAACCGTGCTGTGTGGGAGTTATAAGATTGTTGTCTATGAGATGGGGTAGGAGTTGAAGTTGCACACATTTTTCAAGGATTTTTGAAATGGGGGATAGGATGGCTATGGGACGGAAATTAGTAATGTTATTATTGTTACCACCTTTGTGTAGTGGTATAATAAAGGCTTGTTTCCAAATTTGGGGAACTGTGCATTCTTGTAGGGAGCGGTTAATTAAGATGCTAATGGGGTAGGCAAGTGTTTCAGCAGCTATACTGAGAAAGTAGGAAGGGATATTGTCAGGAGCATTGGTACATGGTTTCAATCTCTGAAGGAGTTTCCTAATAGTAGATGTAGGTATGGGGTTTAGAGAGAAGTGAGTGCAGTCAGGGGGGGTGGAATTGGATGGTGGTGATGAGGATAGAATATGTGTAGAAGAGGGGGTAGTGGAGTTAGAGGGTGGGGAGTAGGGTGAAGAAGTAGAGACAGTGGGGGTGGGTGAGGGGGTATTGGATGATAGGGAGGAGTTGGAGAATGAGGAGGTCAGTTTGGAAATAGAGTCAATAAAGAAAGAATTAAATTGGGAGGCTAAATCAAGTTCTGTAGAATTTGGGTCTGGAGTAGGAGTATCTGGTTTGCTGGGGTGGAGGAGAGTAGAGATCCCTTTCCAGAATTTTTGAGGGTTGTTTTTGTTATGGTTTTGGAGTGTAGAGAAATAGTTTTTACGATCATAAGTAATGAGTTTTTTTACCTTATTTCGAAGCATTTTATATTCGTTAAGGAGTGGAGTTGTCTTATGTTTGTGGTAGTGTGCCCAGACTTTGTCTCTCTGTCTCATGGTAGTGAGAGTAGTTTTGGAGAGCCATGGGGCTGATTTAGTTTTTATTCTCTTTGTCTGTAAGGGAGCTTGGGAGTCTAGTAATTTCAAGAATGTTGAATTGAAGTATGAGACTGCATTGTCTAGAGGTAGTGTTTTTAAACAATTCCAGTTAATTGCTTGTAGTGAGTTAGAAAAGGTTGTTGGGTTGAAGTTTTTTTGGTCACGGATAGTAATATAGTTATGGGTTCGTTGAAGGATAGTGGGAAGTCGGTGGGTAAAGGTGGGTATGTGGTCACCAAGTGGGTCGGGAAGAGTGCCACTGTTGGTGAAATAGTGAGGATGGGAGACTAGAATCCAGTCCAATATACTCCCATTGGAGGGGGTTTTGGCTGGGTGAGTTACCAAAGTGATGAGTTGTGAGAAATTGTAGAGGTTGATGTTAATGGGGTTTGAAGGAGACTGGATATGGGCCCAGTTAATGTTTACATCTCCTAGGATTATGGTTTCATTACTAATGTTACTGGATAGCCAGGAGAGGATAAGTTCGAGTGGAGATATTATCTCCTGGGGGGGATATAAAGGGAAGCTATGCATATGTATTTGTGATCATTGATTTGTAGTAGGGTAAGGAGAAGTTCGGCGTTGTTAAAGTGTGGGATAGGTTTGTTGTAGGGAGAGACTACTAGGGAGGAAGAATATAGAAGGGCTACTCCTCCACCTTTTTTGTGTGCTCTGTCTTTTCTTATTATGGAGTAGTTTGGAGGGACTATTTCAGAATCTTTAATGTACGGTTTTAGCCAGGTTTCAGAAATAGTGAGGATGTCAGGTTTATTGTGTGCGAGCCAAGCATGAAGGTTTGGGACTTTGTTTACTACACTTTACATGTTATCTGACATATGCATGTAGATACTTTACAGATGAAAATGGATAAGTAACAGTGGTCTACTAATGTGCCCTGGGGCCTTAACTGCGTGCTCCTTATCTGTTGTGTGGGTGGCACACACCTCCATAATCCTGTCTTCAGCTTGTTGGCTTGGCTGGTGGGCAGGTGCCCCAAGGCTGGCAAGGAGCTCCTCAGCATGTGTCAGTGAGGGCTGGATGGCATGACCCCCACCTGTGGCTAGCTGGTCCCTCCTAACTGCAGCGGCACCCTGACAGGTGTGGCGGATCAGTTCTGTGTAGCGATGTCACACCTGCTCATAATTGCGGTTGTGCAGGCTGACATCGTTTACCCTGTGGATGAGTTTGTTCCACAGGGCGGTCCTCTCCTGCAGATCCTGGGCCCTGCACCTGAAGAGGATGACATGATGGACTATGAGGAACTGGATTATAGCATCATTTTTCAGGGGTGTGTATGCGGGCAGGCATTCCTGGGACATTGTACCTGGAATACATAAACAGGAAAAAAAGTCAGAGGACCTCATACAGTTGTCCACGTGCACATCAACAGTGGGTATTACTTGCAAATAATCCAGACTATACCATAACGCTTGTAAGCTACCATGGATTGTACATCTTTCATTACACTCCTGGCCCTGACCTGTCCAGTTCCCCCAATGTTGGACGCTTAATGGCATAATCCACTACGCACCATTCATTTTTGTGTAGAGGGATGACAGTGGCCATCTTCCATGTGGATGGTGTGTGGATGGTGGCATGAGTGTGTTCAACTGTGTTAATGTAGGAGGAAAACTCTGATGTTCTCATGTCCCATGGAGACTTGCTGTTGTTGACATCAGTCGGCATTATGTCGATGCTCACCACTGATGTGGGTAGGAATGTGGGTGATGTGCATATCCCCCTGTACTACTGTTGTGAACAGGGTGCCACTGTTACCGCCTAACCTGTCTGATGCAGGTTGCCTGCATCCATGGCATGTGTGTATGAGGTGTGCTTTACCCCCGGTACAGGTTGACTTGTGTTACTGGCTCTGAAACTGCGTAAATATGTGCAGACATGGTTGCAACTGGCCTTGGTGGTTTGCATATGTCTGATTTCTAGTCATAGTCGCCCTTACAGGAGGTCACCTGTGAACCTACATGCTTGCTTAGATAGAGGTGCACTTGCTTCCAAGTTGTGGTCTGCACCTATGTGTCCCTGTACAGCCACTATAGCAACCTATTATGTGCTTTGTGTCTTAGTGGTGTCCACCAAGGGGGATTACTCTATCGTTGGCGGAGGATGGTTGTATAGGTAAGGTACCGCTGATTCCATATAGCTACAGTGGATATGAAGTGTACACACCCCTATTACAATGCATGGTACTTGTGCAATTGGAACATGACCCCACAAAGCACATGTCAACACAATGCCCACCTCTGATGTGTCCTATAGCCTGCTCAGTTCATTAGGGAACATAACAACTTGTCCTGTGGAAACATATAGGTTCATAGGTTTATAGGTGTGTACTAGGCTAATGGCTCTGGAGCCTTTACAAGCCTAGCCCATGGGATTACCCTGGCATTGTGCCACCCAACCTTAGTTCCCAGTGCCTTTGTTGGGTAAAGCCACTGGATTGATCCCTGTGGTGAATTTTCCATTTCTCATCCACTCATCAAGATTTCACTTGAAGAGGGCCAGTGAGGTTTTCTGGTTGACATGTATGCGAAGTCTATTCCATAGCATGGGCAGTCTCTGGGTTATGAACCTGTACCACCAGCATATGGGAAGTAATAGTACAGTAAGCCAGATGAATGTGTGTGCACACCCTTACAATGGTATGTTGTGCAAACACCTGCTGAGATGATTACAGCATCCATTTGTCTTGGTTTGTACTCTCACGTCATATCACAACTTCACTTGGCAATGATTGCTCACCTTCCATGAAACAGCTTTGTTTCTTTTTAAATAGAATTTTACATGTTATGGGTCACATCTGAAGTGAGAAACATGTTGACATGACTTCCTGTGGTCTCATTAGCATACAGCACAACAGACCTGGCATTCCAACAGAAGTGTGTATACTTTGATATCCAGTGTATATGGGTGTTGATATAGCTGTTAGTGGTAGGCATGGACAGTGGGTCATAACACAGTTGTACACTTCTCTGATTACTATGTGACAAGCATACCTACTGTAACACCCATATCAGTGTCATGGCAATACAACAATCAGTAGCAGTACACATTTTATTTTGTTGTATGCAATGACAGTGTGGGCATTGTCTCTTTACCTTTCCTGTATGGAAGACATCCTTCCTGTGTGTGGGCATCAGTGTTACATACAGCAGGTAGCTATACCTGATACAACAGGACCTGTGGACATAGGCCAACTACATGTTTGTATAAGGTTCCAGACCTAGGGACAGTGTGTGAGTATTGCTGTTATATGCATTTAATACTGCTTGTTTTACAGGGTTTGTGTGTACATGCTAGTTTTGCATGGAATGCAGTCTGTCTGCATAGCTTTCAACTGTGGGCCTATCCACATGATGGCCAGAGGATTGACTGTTATGTTTTGTCTGTTCCCCACACAGGTCTTGTCCCTGACATATCAGTGGCATTCTCTCCGTTGATTGCTATCAGTACATGACAACATCCATTTGTGTTTCTGACTTCATATTCCTGCATAAGGGTATGTTGCACCGAATCCTGAACCACCAGCAAATTTCACAGTGTATAACAGCAATATTTCAAATATAGCCCTATGTTTCAGCCTCTGTCCTGCACCTATATACCAGGCTTTGTCCAGATGTAATGCAGTAAGAGGTTGATGGGTATGGTCTATCATTATTTAGTGATGACACTTATATACCAGGCTTTGTCCAGATGTCATGCAGTAAGAGGTTGATAGGTATGGTCTGTCATTATTTAGGGCTGACACGTATATACCAGGCTTTGTCCAGATGTCATGCAGTAAGAGGTTGATAGGTATGGTCTGTCATTATTTAGGGCTGACACATATATACCAGGCTTTGTCCAGATGTCATGCAGTAAGAGGTTGTTAGGTATAGTCTATCATTATTTAGTGCTGACACTTATATACCAGGCTTTGTCCAGATGTCATGCAGTAAGAGGTTGATAGGTATGGTCTATCATTATTTAGTGCTGACACTTATATACCAGGCTTTGTCCAGATGTCCTGCAGTAAGAGGTTGATGGGTATGGTCTATCATTATTTAGTGCTGACACTTATATACCAAGCTTTGTCCAGATGTCATGCAGTAAGAGGTTGATAGGTATGGTCTGTCATTATTTAGGGCTGACATCGCGTGAAGTGTTATGGTGCCTCAAATTGCAGTTGAGTGAGTGTTTGTGTGTGTTTTTGTATGTTGTATGTGTGGGTAAGGGTGGGGAGGTGTAAGTGAGAGTGTGAGTGTTAGATTTGTTAGTGTTTGTGTATGTGTGATATGTAGTTGTTTGCGAGCGAGTGGAAGTAGGCGTGGTGTGAGGTTTTTTTTTTTTTATGTTATGTGCGACCTCGGAGTTGGTATATATAAGTAGGGAGAGTATGGGAGGTGCAGCCCCCCACATGCGGAGTGCAGGGGGGGCTTGTCTCCCTGCTTATATGCAGTGTAGGGTTGTGTGGTATGTGTGCTGTGGGTGGAATGGCAAGTTATGTGGTGTATGGTGTATGTATGTTCGTGATTGTGTGATTCAGGATTGTGGATTTCATTATTGTAAATGGTTCGACTTTATAGTCACGGGTTACTGAAATTCGGGATTTCAGTAATTTGAGATTATGAAGTGAAACCGTATATGTGTATATATATATATATATATATATATATATATATATATATATATATATATATATATATATATATATGCGTGTGTGTGTGTGTGTGTGTGTGTGTGTGTATGTATCATTAGAATGTTTAGTGCTTCCACATTTAACATTCCCTATGGTAGACTGACTGTTCAGCATATGTTAGAGAAATCATCCCAACATCTTAAAGCTGAGATGGCTTACTTGTAACTTGGTCTGGCTATGTTGTGCAGGGTCCTGGGTTCAAGTCTTGCAAGTGCTGGTTATTTTGTTGCAAGGCAGATTGGTTCAGCTGTGGAGGCAGGGATAATGGCAATAATTACAAGAGATCCCTATTTTGGGCCCCTTCACATCCATTTACAGTGCCTTTGGTCAGATGTTTTGCAGTGAGAGGTTCAGAGAGTGGATCCAATGTCTGAATGCAATACACACACACCTATATATATATATATATATATATATATATATATATATATATATATATATATATATATATATATATATATATATATATATATATATATTTATATATATACATACATACACATATATAAATACATACATAAATACATACATTTTGAATGACTGTGCTGCATGATATATTTGAGAAAACATCACACATATCTACAGCTCAAATGGCTTAGTGGTAACTTGCTGTGCCTATGGTGAGCAAGGTCCTGGGTTTGAGACTTGCAAGGGCTGATTATTTTGTTGCTGGGCAGAACTAGGACTGTTGGATACAGAGTGATGAAGGCACGTTTAAGCAGTTGTAAGCGGATTTGCGTGGGTTTGCCTGGCGGTAAAGAATGCTAATTTCCGGTTAAATATGCTTATAGACAAACAGCCTGAAAAGTGCTTAATCTGTGTAGGCATTGCTTAGCACCATGCAAACAGGCTTAACCCCATTTACTACTGCTTAAAAGTGCTTACTCCCATTTACCCCATGCTAATTTCTTTAAAAGAAAAGAAAAAAGGGGTGATAGGAAAGTGGTGAAAAGGGAAGCACAAAGAGGGAAAAACAATAGGGAAAGTAGCTAGGGATGTGCAGAACAGGTGTAGGGAAGGTCCATAGCTGTCCATTTCTTCTACAGCAACAGCTGTGCATATATACTGAATTTGGAGGTATATGTGGACACTCAAACCCCTGAGAGAGGGGTGAGGACAACAATAATGGGTTGTGAAGCAAATTAGACCAGATTACATGTGTCCAGTGGGTACATGTGCAAAATGGTCAGCTATGTATGGGGCATAATTTTTTGGGGGGGGAAATTACCCTTTTTTTTAAGGTGAGAGTGGGATGTTGGGGAAGGATAGTAGGTATATTTGGAAAGGTCATTTGGGTAGGAAGCCAGACAAGACAGACAAGACAGCATATACAGGGGTGGTATATGACACATGTGGGGAGTAAACACCTTGGACAGGGAGGGGGTTTGGAAATCGTAAGCCCATGAGCACCCAAATGGAAACAGTGGGACTGAGGACTCCACTCATGGGCAGTCATCACTGTACCTTCATGGCACCGAAGGTGGCTGTGCTGGGGGCTGAGCAGGATGGGCAGGCTGACTCTCTAACTGTACCATGCAGCTCTCAAGCTGGCATAGCAGATCTCCAAAATCCCTTCAGAGCTCGCTTCACACCAATCCCTGGACCTGACTGTCCATGTCCACTCCCGGGGGGGGGACAAGCCCCATCCCCTGTGGCAGTTCTACCTGAAGGTGGTGCAGGACCAATGGACGAAGAAGTCCTGGGGTGGGTCCCAGACATGCTGGGGCCCGGTACCATGGCCAGACGAGGTGGGAGAGGTGGGTCAGATGGGACCAGCCTTCCCAAACATGCTATGGTGTTGCAGTTTTAGAAGATATGTAGGTTAGTAATAGTCAACACAATCCAGGATTTGTTATAACAGCATGCATAGATATTCCCATTAACCCAAAACACCAGAGTTGGAACATTTGCATAGCAAACAGAACACATGCATATAAGTAGCCACAGTGGCCATTACAACAACATGCAGGTTACATTGATAGCAACAGGCCACCAATGATAGTATTTCAACACGGAAGATTAATAGA
Source organism: Protopterus annectens (assembly GCF_019279795.1). Taxonomy (NCBI): domain Eukaryota; kingdom Metazoa; phylum Chordata; order Ceratodontiformes; family Protopteridae; genus Protopterus; species Protopterus annectens. Next base: position 1,515,155,821 of record NC_056726.1, on the reverse strand, counting down.
AATACATTTCAATATTTGTTGAACAATAGGACATATGTCCCAACAGTAGGTTTGGTGTAAACATACCCATTGATTTGTGTGTTTCGATTATTGTTGCAGATGTGGTGGGGGGGGGAGATGTCAATTAACAATTTATACATTCTTGCAGTACTCACAACTTTAATGCTCATTGCTCTAATCATTACTCTACAGGTATTATTACAATACCCTTTGGCCTTGTTTTGGGCAGTGGTATGTTTGTATACAGTGTATACTTCAACCGTCTTATAGCTACATTCTACTTCTCTTACCGGGTAGACCTGTGGAGGGAATGTTTGTTAACACTACCTGATTGTTTCTACACATATTCCCAGATTCCTAGCTGTAATTATGCACATACCTCTCAATCTCTTAATGCAGAACATCTGGACAAAGCTTGACAACATGGGGGTACAAATAGGGACATATTTTGAATATAGCTCTTATAAATTTTAAGACAGTTGCTAGAGTAACAGGACTTGTTTTAATATACATTTTCTGAAGGATTTGAAGTTTGACACTCAAATGTATGTCATTATTTGGTGACTACAATCTTGAGATCATCCCAATGATTTGCCCGGAAAAAAAGAGGAACAGGACAAAAATATGAGCCAAATATCTGGACATTCTAGGAAAATCTGTACAGTTGAGAGGCACGATTATGCATACAGCTTACTACCACTGCTAGGATTCGAACCATGGCTGTGTCTGCTAACAATACAACAATTTTTTGTTTCATCAGAGTGAGCTATTTAGACACCAGTGTCTGTTCCTTCAGTGTTTTCTGTCTATGTCTCTCTCTTGGTTGTACAATCTGACCTTGTAATTACAACAGTCTTATACAAACATTCCTAGGATCTATATTATATTATCGCATGCTTACAAAAGCAAACGATAATCAATCGACTCCATGTAAGCAAAAGCTTACAACATCGAAACTTCAGAACAGCGATTTTTTTCCAAGGGAAAAAAATCGCTGTTCCAAAATAAAAAAAAAAAAAAAAAAACTTTAAAACATTACATAATACTTGCCCACACCCCCTACTTAAATATACTAACACCGAGATCGCACTACAGTGCAGAAAATGGCAAAGTAATGAAAGCGGCCAAGAATTTGCTGAAAAGCCACTTCGCTATTTTGCCTTTTCGCTCTTTTTGGTTTGATCAAGACACATTTGACAACCTGCATCTGCAATCTTGTAATAGGGAACCCATTCCCAGACATATTTTTATGTTGCACAGTGTGAGAAACAGTGGTTGACAGAACAATACTATTCTGATATCAGATGTTGGTGAAGTCTACATGTCAGGTCATACAATAGCAGAGTAAACACTGCCAGTCCAGGATTTAAATCTTTATTGGCAGGCAGTTACAGTCTTCTTATCTGAGAGACCTGTGGGGGGAATGTTTGTTAACACTACCTGACTGTTTCTACACATATTCCCAGATTCCTAGTTAATATTATGCACACACCTCTCAATCTCTTAATGCACACACTCTGGACAAAGCTTGATAACATGGGGGTACAAATAGGGACATATTTTGAATATTGCTCTTATAAACTTGGAGAGTTGCTAGAGTAACAGGATTTTTTTTAATATACATTTTCTGAAGGATATGAGGTCTGATGGCTGTGTTTGCTAAAAATTCAACAATCTGAGTTTCATCAGAGTGAGCTATTTAGAAATTAATGTCTGTTGTTTCAGGGTTTTCTATCTAAGTCTCTACTGGTTGTACAATCATACCTTGTACTTACAACAGTCTTATACATACATTCCTAGACATATTTTTTATGTGGCACAGTGTGGGTAACATTGGTTAACACAACATTCATATTCAGAGACTGCAACACTTAATGCCGTACAATACCAGAGTAAACACAACCAGTCCAGGATTTCGAACTTTATTGCCAGGCAGTTACAGTTTTATTGAAGTATCACCTATATGGGACTATTACTGTCATATTGTCTAGTTTATTATTACTACAACCCATACACAGTTTTTATACTGCCAGGTGACTTTCTACTACTTTATATTTATTTGGTATGACTACTACAAGCAGGATTGTTACTCATCAGCCTCGTGTCGCAGCCGTTGCAACCTACTAGCATGGGCTTCCTGATTCACAGCCCACTCAGCTGCAGTTGTAAAGGGAATAGACAAATATTTAGCCATACCTATCCATCACATACACAGGCTGGACTTTGTAAACAGTTATTGATATGGATACTTACACACTGCTGGGACATCACCCCTCTGCCTTGCTTCTTGGACCCACTCATTCAACAGCTCCCTCTTTCTCCGCTTCAAGTTAGCATAGTGGTGCCAGACCTGCTCACCAGTCTGAGGGATACCAGTGGCACTGGTGAGATCACGTGCGAGATGGTCCCAGACTTCCACTTTATATTAGGAGCCCTGATACTAGCTCTGCAGCAGTCTCTCATCATGGTTATTTACCAGGAGTCCTACCATGACTTTGGACTCCTGTATGCCTCAGCGTTGCACCCAGAAGCGCACACCCTCACCAACACCTGCCGTACTGCCTACACTGGCAAGCTGCTACCAGTTATGAGTTGTATTCCCACCTGCAGGGTTTAAATATGGCCGATTTCCCACCCTTTGCAGTGATTGGATGGTTTTGAATATGCTGAGCTAAGCTAAGCTATGGGCAAACCTGCTTAGCTAAGGTTGACAGTGCTTAAAGGGGCAGGTTCAGCACTGCTTACCAATGGCCAAATCCACTTAGCTGGGCTACTCATTGCTTAGCAGTCATATTTACACAATGCTTACACCTGGTAAGCAGAGCTGTACAATAGACTATCTGCTGTATGGTATTGATTCATCATTCATTACATATTATAAATTTGTTTACTGTCCCTGACATCCCCCAGTGTGCTTTCATTACATTTATTCATGTGTGACTATACTGTATGGGGCACTTGTGTTTATATGGGGGTTTCACAACTTTATTAAACTGACACTTCACAGCTGGACCTACTACAGTACTCTGGTTAACAAATATATGTTATTTAGTAGCTAATTATAAAAAAAAATGTTTATGTACTGCTTTCACATGTAAAATGCAAATTGGTAACAGTGGAGATTGAACCAGAAATGGCTGGTTACAAAGCATACGCTCTAACCACTACACTATTGCACTACTGCTTAAGGTGGATTTCTCTTGCTATTTAACTTCTTATGCTGTTTAAGCTGGACTAAGCATAGCTAAGCAATGGGCACACCTGCGCAGCTACGCTTAAACTTTATCACATTTATAAAAAAAAATTATTTGTTGTCTTTTTGTATTTGTACCCTTCAGAATATCCCTGCTAATGCTGAACCTGTTATTCTATCAACTTTCTGCTTTGTGGGACGATTGTCCCTTTTGGGTTTGTCCACATTCCTTACTCTGATGGGTTGGGAGGTGTGTGCTATGTGCTTATGCTAAGTGTGTTATTCTATCAACTTTTGCCTTGATAGGGACAATTGTCCCTTATGGCTTTGGCCAGATTTCTTATCCTGATAGGTTGGTGGAGTTATGAACATTCTTTCTAATTTTAAATTGCTGAAAGGCAATTCTGGAGTGCAGAGGGCATGTATATTGACACACCCCCTGTGCTCGTACATGGAACCATGTCTGTTTTAGAGCACAGCATCGCGCCTTTATACATATGCATGGCGCACTGCCGTACTGAACAGGAATGGTCCCTGCCATGCAGGAATAACTTATTCCTGCATGGCTGCTTGCTGAATTTGGGGGAATGTGTAAGAAGGTTCATGGAATATGGAATATCAAAGTGTCTGACAAATCATGTGTAAGAAGGTTTGGGAGATATGAAATATCAATGTCTCTGACAAATCATGTGTAAGACTTTTCAGGGAGATATGGAATATCAATGTCTCTGACAAATCATGTGTAACAAGGTTCGGGGATATATGGAATATCAATGTCTCTGACAAATCATGTGTAAGAAGGTTCGGGGACATATGGAATACAAGAGGCTATGAAGATGACTATCTGTGATACAGATAGGTATTGAGATCCCAATAGTTACGTCTGTAAAGAAGATTACACATACTCCAGGCATGGATTTACAGTCTGATATTCATTTGCCAAGTCTAGTTTTGCAAATTGTATAATTTTGTTTAACATGAACAGGAAGTTTATTCCAAAGATATGATGCACTCAGATATGAATCAGTCAAACCAACACATTTGCAGGCTTCTAATGAAACTTTCTTAGAAAACAAATACTAACCAATAAATACATTTTGTGATGTAGTTTGAGGTATCTGTTATTTGTGTTGGACAGATCATTGGGTCTGCAAAGGAGGATGAAATTGATACAGTCTTTCAGTGCTCAGGAGTCTAAAGACAGAGTGAAGTTAAGGCTTTTCATTATTCCAGGAAACATCCATTGTGTAGTCTGGAAGCATTCTTGGTTAGAAATTGAAATCTTTCAGGATTGTCATGGTACATTGCAAGGTACATTGTAAAAAAGGCCTTATATGCAAGGCTTGATTAAAAAAATAAATGGTATTGTGTCTTTCGGCTTTTCCCGGTTAGGGGTCGCCACAGCGGAACTCCGGTCCGCTAATGATTGGTAGTTGATTTTTACGTGCCGAGTTACCAGCCCTGATGCACAACCTTCAACGAAGGTACGCCCATTCATGCATGTCTCCATGCAGAAGACGCTCTAGCTGAAAATCGAAGTGTCCTACTGTGAGGCAACAATGCTACCGCAGCACCACCAAGGACAAAAACTGCATGTGAACAACAGCAGATACCTCTATTTATCCAAAGAGCAAGGTAGAAGGCCCATGTGACCACTACTGACTATGGTTAATACCTTTATAGTTAAGTGCTTAGCAATCAGTCTGTAGACCATTACAAGCCTAGCCACCCCCACCTCAACAAACACAGAAACACATGTTCAAAAGTTCTCTCCAGCCTTAAGGAGAACAAGACAAGATACACTAAGGAAGAATTTAAAGCTGCCCATCCAACTATCTAGGTTCACCCTTAAGGTGGCAACGGTGCTGCCCTGTTTCATATGCAGTGGAAGTTTGTTCCAGAGGTCAGCGATACATTGGGATGTTATCCTATCATTTTCTGTCTTATATAACTGATGATGAACGTTTAGTATTTCAGGTGCCATTTGTTCTGCGAAGGAAAAGGAAATCAAAGACAGTTGGATCTTTCATGGCTTGAAAGGCAACATACAGATTGTCACGGAGGAGTCTGTAAGACACTGCATTAAAAAAAAAACTGCCAGTATGTCCTGATAGCTCAGACTCTTAAGGTCGCTAATATTTTTTTCGTTATGAGTCTCTGAGGTCTCTCAAGTTATTCAAAAATGGTTCTGCTGAATTAACAGTAAAAGATTGTTAAGACATCTTTGACTTTTGTGCAGGTGCATTTGAAAATTAGACAATCTGGATAGAAAGTTTTCAAAACTGCTGCAGAGACACGATGGTGAATCGATAAGGAGTTATAAGCAGGAGCACCTAGATCCCTAATGACAGCAGCTGACTGGAGGGATATGTAACCTATATGGTATGTGAGAATGTTTTGTTTACCAAAATGAACGATATTACATCTTCTCACATTTAATTTGAGGCTATTGTACTTGCACCAGTTGTTACCAAGGTCCAACCTATGCTAGAGCAATTGTGAGCCAGAGGAAGATCAAATAACACCCAATTTACAGTTGTCTCTGATTTCATAACTGTAGGACAACAGTGTTGGCCTGAGGGCTTGAGAAATAGATACAAATAGGAGAGGACCCAACCCTGAGCCATGTGGCACAACGCTGGTAACTTGCTTGTTTTTAGAAGGGGCACATGTGACTCCCACATGGATTCTGTCAGACAACCAGTTAGCTACTTAGCATACAACATAACATTTTTTGAGGTTGGCATATAAAATTTAGCTGAATAAACTTCACTATGAGTAACATAGTCATTGTGTTCAAAAAGCAGAGTAGATGAATTATATAACTTCTACCTACTCATAAAGAATGCTGTCAGTGTCACTTTTTATTGTTCTGAGTGATACTGTGAAATCCATATTCTGGAAAATGTATTTTCTTCCAGTAAGTACCCTTAACAGATACATTTCTGACTCAGGAAACCAACTGTGCTGTGCATTTTTTACAACCACTTTAGAATGTCAGCAAAACCAAGTAATAAAGCAAACTGCCATGGTGATTAAGGGCTTATATCGCAGCGAAGTAAGAAAAAACTAAACCTGATTGGCATTGTGCTCTGAAAAGAAGTGGCAAGAAAATATGTATTAAAGATAGAATAAAAACTCTCAGATAAGTATGGAAGGACTCGTTTGTTTTTTCAAAAATCTTCATTGAATTATCACTTGTGACATAGGCACATTTACATTCACATCAAAGTAATCAAACTATAATTAACACAACAAACATTATGCTTCACATATATTGTTATATATCATATAACCTAAGCAACATTACTTACATTATTCACTTCTTCCCATTTTTTCTTAAACAAGACGCATCTTTATTAAACCATGACTTACTACATAGGCAATCATACATTTATATAAATGAAAACAAACCACAAAGACACAATCCTAGTTGCAAGCCGTTTACATCTCCAACAATACTGACACACTCCCTGTTACATTATACATCATTAATAATCTACCCAATCTATTTCAGTGAAAGATTACTCATCTCATTTAGTCCTGACGCTTTTTAAACCTCGCTCCTGCCTTGTATGTGTTGCTCCTACAATTCCTATTTTTTCCTATGTAGTTTGGTTCTACCCTTTTCTAAAGATCTCAGTTCCACTTGTTTTATCTCTGTTACTATATTCACTACATGTAGTATAGCTGGTTTATATTTTGATTTCCATTTATGTTTTCTCTCAGATAAAGAAGGATGAGGAATGAACATAATATTTAAAAGGCCTGGAATGACGAGTTAACCTTTGAATGGCTTGGATTAAATGGGAACTGAGAGTCTGAGAAATGCAAATTAACAAGTTTCTCATTCGTGTGAAGCAGAGTTCCTATCTAACTCACTTCAACTGCAACTTGGACAATTGTATGTGTAACAGAAATTTCATCCCTGGTTTGGCACCTGTCTTTAATAGACACAGGCAGCCTGCAAATGTTTCATCTTCCAAGACCCTGCTTACACTTATCAAGGGTATCAGGACTTGTCAGAGATTTGGGATGCATGGCTAGGCTTAAAAAGGCCCTTGTGGTCGTTAGCATAATAAACACGTATGAAGCTATGAGCCTGTAAGAAGATCACTCAGTAGGAAGAAAAAAAGGAAGATGTCGTGTTTTCCTCACGTGTACAGAACAAGTGAATTCCCTGCCATGACATGGAAGGCATAGAAATAGTACAAATGCTTTAAAACACAATAGCTGCAATTCAGAAATCATCAGCACTATGCTTTAACATCAGATGGCATCCCTTTCTGATTCAGAAATAGACACACCACAGTGATCCTATGCAGTCTGTAGGATTACCATGGTGAGCAATCTCCATGGTCATGCTACATGCTAATAAGGAATCCAATGGAGAAAAGCCTATGCTAATTAGCTATATGCTCTCCACTAGAATGCCTATGATAAGGGATTTACACAGCCAAACAATTCAGAGAATTGTAAGGCAGCGTAAACTAACATGGCCAGCAGTGCTAGCAAACACAACCAAAAATGCTGCATTTCCCCCCGGAAGTCATTGGGGCAACCGCATAAATGGTTAAGATCAGGTAAGTAAGTGTGGAGTGGTTGTTGAGGGGAGGTGTGCATATGCATATGTGTGGCAATCCATGCGTGTGCGTGTCTGCCTAGATGGTCACCATGGAGGGCTTTGGATTTAATTAGGATAACAGGTACAGTAAGTGTGTGGATATGTGCATAGGTGAATGAATGATTATGTCTGTAAGGGCTATTAGGTGGAGGGGGGCTGGATATAAGATGAGTGCCTATGTGAGAGGGCACTGTGTGTAAGAGCATACCTCACAATTGTCCAGAGTTTCACAGAATGTTCAGAATTTGCCTCATATTTTTGATCTTTTCCTTGTAAAATATGTTGTTTTCTGGCAAATCACTGAGGACTGAAGTCACTAGATGATAACATATATTTAAGTTTCAGACTTCATATTTTTAAAGAAATGAACCATTGCGGATTTGCTAACACAAATCCTGTCATTCTAGTAACTTTCTAAGTTTATAAGAGCAATATTTAAAATCTGTCCCTATTCTTGTGCATTTGCCCACCCCCACATTATTTTAGGCTTTGTCCAGACTTCTTTTGCTAAGAAGTTGAGAGATGTGTGTGTGTGTGTTTTGTATATTAGTCTGTTTATGTCCACTACTTGCGGGTGTGTATACGTATATGCGTGGGGGGGAGATATGAGGGGGAATCCTGTGTCAACAGAATGCAGGGTTCGCACTCAGCGATTACCACAGTAAGACTGATTAGCACTAACAGTAACAGCTCACAATTCAGAGACATGCAAATTAACCGAGTTAGCACTAACAGTAACAGCTCACAATTCAGAGACATACAAATTAACCGAGTTAGCACTAACAGTAACAGCTTACAATTCAGAGACATGCAAATTAACCGATAATGAGGTCATCAGTGTAACTAAACATGCCTTTGAATTATTTTTTCGGAGACTGTGGAAAATGCCCCTTTTGGGCATAACAATTTGCTCTCACAGTAGGGTTGTTTCTGAATACCATCCAGTTTGAATAGCCATTATGGTAAAACATGTTAAAAGATATGATAGTGAGGCATTATAGACTCTGTCCTTATATGTAATCCATTGGATTTGATTAGCCTACTAAATGCTAGACAGCTAAACTATATTAAATAGTCCATTTACCTTTTTCACTTAATGAAACAATATTAAGCTTCTGTCTCATATGTTACAAAATGCATAAGCACAGCTAGAATATAACCTGTTAACATAATCATAAGAATTAGCTGGGGCACCTGGTGAATACGGGCTTGTGCACATCTGTAAATATAGCTTTAGCTTTCATTCCTCATCTGGTAAGCCAAAGTAATAAATTATTTCAACGAGAAATATAAACATACTCAACATAATTACACATACCGTACCTTATCACACTGTCCAAATCATTACAGCTATTATGAGTGGACTGAGTGTTAGTCACTCTTTCATCTGTATGTACATCTCTGTGAGCTGGAAAATGCTGACAAGCATTTATTCCCAGTGTTTTATGAAGTTTCATGCATAAATAGCACATATATGAAAAACATTTTATATTTTTATGTGTTGAAAACGTCAAATGTGTCATATTCCTTTCTTGGTTTCTGGGGCACTGGGGCTTTCCTTCAGCTGCTGTTCTTTTCCCATAAGGCACTGGGGCTTTCCTTCAGCTGCTGTTCTTTTCCCATAAGGCACTGGGGCTTTCCTTCAGCTGCTGTTCTTTTCCCATAAGGCACTGGGGCTTTCCTTCAGCTGCTGTTCTTTTCCCATAAGGCACTGGGGCTTTCCTTCAGCTGCTGTTCTTTTCCCATAATTCAGGTTCTGCAGCGCTTGCTGTGGCTGGCAGCTACTTATCCAGACAGTATAGTAACAAGTGCTGATTATAATGGGGGGGGGGGTCAAGTTTTTATTAACTTGACTCAGGATCTTCATTTGTACTTTCAGAAATAGTTTGGGACTTTGGGTACATACTTTGGGATATGTATGACATGTTATTCACCATGGATGAGTTTCTCCGGAGGTTCATATGTGGGTGTAGCTCATTCAGAAATGTATCCAGTGGTTTTCTTCTGCTAAGAAACTTTGATGAACTGTGTGATCCACACAGACCTATATTTCACTGAACAACACCACCTGAAGAATGAGGAAATATGGCAAAGGTTATTTTCCTCTCTGTGTTCACTGATTAGCTTTAGTTGTACTCTTGGTCTGTGCTACCCATTAGAATTCAGTCCCCCCCCCAGTTATTCTCGTTTTGTTTCATTCCTGTGTTTAGTTTCTAATCTAATAGCTGTTTTCATATTAGTTATTTATTGATTGAGTGCTTCTGTATTACTGGGAAAATCTGAATGGATGGAAAGTCTCTTTTCAGTGGATGCTTGGGGGCAAAAGCTCCACAAGACAGAAACAAAGTAACATGCATACATACATACACACACATACACACATACATACATACATATGTAGGTACATACGTACATACATACATAAACAGATACATACACACATACATGCATATGTAGGTATATACATACATGCATACATACGTAGGTACATGCATACGTACATACATACATAAGTAGATACATACATATATACATGCATATGTTGGCACATACATACATACATACTTATGTAGATGCATACATACATACACACATACATGCATACATACATACGTAGATACATACATATGTACGTAGATGCATACATCATACATACATATACACATACATAAATACATACGTAGGTACATGCATACATACATACATAGGTACATACATACATACATGTGTTGGTACATACATACATATGTACATAAATGCATACATACATATGTTGGTATATACATACATACGTATGTAGATACATACATACACACATGCATGCATACATACATACGTAGGTACATACATACATATGCACGTAGATGCATACATCATACATACATATACACATACATACATACGTAGGTGCATGTATACATACATACATAGCTACATACATACATGCGTATGTAGATACATACATACACACATGCATGCATACATACATACGTAGGTACATACATACATATACACATACATACATACATACATACATATATACGTAGGTACATGTATACATACATAGCTACATACATACATACGTAGGTACATACATACATACATTACATATGTAGGTACATACATATATATTGTTTAAGCATGCAATGTGAAAAATATGACTGAGTTTACAATAGTGCAAAAACAAAACCATTGACAGTATACAGTCAGCAGACAGATATATTATAATCATAATACTGGCAATACAATGCTATGCAGCGCCGGTCAGAATGAGCATTTAGACAAAGATTAGACCCATAGTACTTTATAATAACTCAGTGGTAAAGTGAACTTTCATAACAATGTAAAATTTAGGAGAGTGTGGTACAGTGTATGTGGCCCAGTGGACATAATAAGACAGGAGAAAATGAAAGCTTACTGACCAAGTGGTCATTTTACAGCAGGACGGGACTTTTATAGGTTCAAATGTTGTTACTAGGCTAATGATTGCAGCGGGCATTTTAAAGCCTAGCTACACTTCCTAGATCTGGCAGAGACGTAGGTGCTAAACCATGGGTACAGTTTTTATTCCCCATCCACTTTTCCAAGCTATGCTTGTATTGGGTTAGGGAAGAAGTCTGCTTGACATGGATGAGAAGCCAGTTTCAGATAAGGGGTGGTCCCTGAGACACATATTCATCCCTCAAGTGTGTCCCATTTATGCTGTGGGCAAAGTTTAGGTCTCCAGGTCAGGTAATTTTGATGCAATCTGTTTTCTGGCTATGTAACAGGTTCCATCACAGTGAGATTAGAGCATGCTTTGTAGGCCAGCCATAGATGACTCACAGCAGCCTGTAGACACCAAGCACAGGGATAGGACTTTGAGTATGGCTGTGTAGGGCATATTGTTTATGCCCTGTATTCTTCTGGTGAGGAAACTCTGTGGATGCTCCAGCTGGAGCATATGCCTGGTCAAGTACATACCAAAGGAGGCATAATTGTATTCAGTGACACGTCTAATGAGGACCATATACAGCTGTACAGGTCTAATGAGGACCATATAGAGCTGGACAGCCTTGGACCTAGATGCCATCCTATTGCTAATAAGTTATCAAAGTAGGATGATTCCCTTACCTTTATAGTCACATGGTGATCAAACATCAGGTTACAGTCAAAATGCATTCCCAAATCTTTAACCACTGGTTGTACTCTTGAGGGTGTATTATCAATGTGGTAGTTTCCAGGGGTAAGAATTATACCAAAAGATACTATTATGCATTTCTTGGCATTGAGTTTTACACCATGGCTCTGGCACCAGTTATTTGTCTGTGTCAGACCTGTTGGAAGGTATTTATATCTGGGGGGATTCTATAACTTCACTTATTTGGAAGGTATTTATGTCTGGGGGGATTCTATAACTTCACTTAATTGGAATGTATTTATGTCTGGAGGGATTCAATAACTTCACTCAATTGGAAGGTATTTATGTCTGGGGGTTTTCTGTAACTTCACTCAATTTCAATCATTCACAAACTTGGCTAATCAGCAGCCCTTAATACTGGCCTTGACATCACAGAAGATGCTAAACAAGTGTGGCCCTAGCACCATGCCTTAAGGAAATCCTTAACTGACTGGCCTCAGTGGGGACTTAGACTCTCCTTATCCTACATTCTTGGCACCTATCTGTCAGCCAGATGTCTGTCCAGATGGTAACACAGGGCTCTATACCTAAATTAATGAGTTTGTCAACATTGATAGAGTGGGATATTGTATCAAATGCTTCGGCCAGTGAAGCTGGGCAGTATATGCACCATTTTCCCTCATTCACTGCTCTTGATGAATCCAAACTGGGCTGGATCCAGTGTCTGAAGTTTTCCTATGTAATTTTTTTATTATTTCTATGATAATTTTTTCCATGGCTTTGCATATGAGACTAATCAGAATTGCGAGTCTGTAGTTATCCCTGTCTGTGGATGCTCCACCCTCATACAGAGGGATGATAGTTGCATTCCTCTATTCACTAAACAAAAAGCCTGTCTGAACACTGTGGTAATACAGAGATTATAGTAGTCTTGACAGGTCAAGTTTCATGCTACCAGAGAAGTATCCTTGGATTTAATCAGGCCTCATCACAAAGGAGCAGTCTTGGCCTTTGCAGAGTGCATTGAGAACATGTTCTGTAGTGATAGTTGGGGGAGTTATGGTTGGGGGTATTTTTTATTTTTGGTGTTGGGGAGAGGGGGTAAAACTGGAACTATATTTGTCAGTCAGATTTGCTATATCTTCTGGCTCAGTATAGATGGTTCTATTTACAATTACTTTGGTATTGCATTGCATTGCATTTGAGGTTGTGGACATAGCTGAGGAAGGCCTGGGAGAATCACTGGCTTTGGCGCATTTGATTAGCCCCCTAAGTTGCTTCTTTAGATTAATGAGGCAGTCATTTAACTGCTGGGCATTGCACTTCCTAATTTTTGTCAGAATGTTCTACTGTTTTTTGTTTTTATTTACAGCCTGTTGTTGCTGGGATTTTACCTGGGTGGCTTGTTTTTGGAATTTGTCATGTGTTTCTTTCAGGTAGCTACAGCTGACTCTGTGCAGCTATTGACATGATTGTTCAAGGTTTTCATGATCAATTTCCAATAGGCAGTGGTGTTCTCAGGGTTTGAAGGTACGTGTAATTTTGCCAGGGTGTCACTTGATAAGAGGAAGTTTACTTTAGAATAATTCCTAAAAGTACCAGGTTTAGCTGAGGTCCCAGATTTTATTTAATTTCAGAGGAGACAGCTTTATGGTCTGATGTGACCGGTGAGGACATCGCACTGTGGGTGCAGTGTTCTCGTATGACAAACTCTAAATACAAGCCACCCAAGTGGAATCCCAGTAACAATAGGATGTAAAAAAAACAAAACAAAACAAAAAAAAAAGAAATGAAAATTCTGACAAAAATTAGGAAATACAGCAATTAAATAACTCCCTCATCAGTCTAAATAAGCAATGTTCTCATATGTTTGCAAGGACAAAGTCTATGATATTAGTACCCCTAATTGGTGTAAGGAGACTCTGAGCCAGTGTGTTTAAGTTTACAAAGTCCAGAACTCTTTAGGCCTGTATGTTTCCCAGCTTATACTGTAGTTAAAGTCACCCATGAATATTGTGTTGGTTGAATGGAGAGTGTTTCTAGTACATACATGTACAGTTGCCCATACATGTCAAGCAGAGTGCCTCTTTGGACCTCTTCAAGAGGAACCTTGACGATTGGATGGGAGAAAGGAAATTCACCCCAGGGATCACGTCAGTCACCCTGCTAGACAGGGGTCCAGGAAAGTAAATAATGTGGGAAGAAATAGCCAGGGAATTGTTATGGCTAGGCTTGTATAGGCCCTAGGGCTGATAGCCTAGTACCAACCTATGAACCTATGAACCTATGAACAACCTATGAACCTATGAACATCAAATTAAGATTTATGGACTTCCTGGGTCATAGAGGTGGACCTACAGGATATGGTATAGGATTTTGTTTATGGTAATTTAGAAGTGGAGAAGCTAGAGTGTGTCATTGTCTGAGCAGTCTTTTTTATACTATATTATTCAATTTTCTTTACAATTGTTTTAATAAGTACCACAAGCCTGCATATAAAATGTCTCAGAGTATCATCAGGAGTACACATGGGGCAAATATCCCTGTGGAAACAGTGCTCTCTGGCAAATACAAAATGGCAGAATATTTAGGCAATATTCCAGATCTGCAGTGGAAGCAAGTTTTGAGATGTCCTGCCAGGACTGTTAAGACTGTTCCAGAAGCAAATTGCATTGGTATTTTAATAAACCTGCAGAACAGCGTCTTCCTATTCTTTTTAAGTGAGAAAGTGGCAACAACAGAATTGAGGGCACTTAAAGTAGATGCTAGGATTAAAAGCATGAGCACATTCCCAGGTCGTATTAATGATGACTTATTTTCTGGTTGTAATGATTTACCCTAAAGCTGAATGCATTCCAGAGAAAAGCCTAGACCTTATAGGAGAAAAAAACTGTAGCACAAGTTACTTCTTTAGATTTGCTAGCAGTTGGAAGCAAAGAAACTAGCCCTAAATGAGCAGAAAATAGCCCCGTTGTTGTTAAGTACCTCAGAGAGCCTAAAATACAATCCACCACTATCATAACCCCTCAAAAACTGCTATAAGGCAAATAACGTATAAAAACATGTTAAAGCTTTTCAGTGAAAACCACCTTAAAACACTTTAAAGCAAATTTGATCTATCTTATAATAACCCCAATATTCAACCTTCTTCCTTTTTATTGCTACATATATGCTTAGTCCTCCTTCAGTTTCTCCATATGCATCTCCCCTTTTCAAATCTCGTTCTAAACATCCACATGCAAGTTACTAGAGATAAAGTCCTTTCCCATATCCTAGCTAAGTATAGGTCATCATTTATGCCTCAAGGATCTCATACCTTGCATCAAGTTCTACTAGAGACAATCACCCTCCAAACAAATACTCTATTCATGGGGATATTTAATTACCCCACTAGTGAATGGAAAATGTACACTACCTCAAACTCACAGACACAACATTTCCTGAACTTTATTAACACAAATACTCTGAACCAGGTAGTGAGTACTCCAATCAGAGGCTCATACTGGATTTAGTACTCACCAACATGGAGGAGTGCTGCCCTCTCCCATATCATGTTATCACTGTTGAAATTAGATCACAAAGCTGTCTCCTTTAAAATAAAAACCAACTCAATCAACTAAACCCGTAACAGTTATGAACTATTCTAAAGCAAAATACATCCTACTGAGTGACAATTTGTCAGTTTTGTCAATATTCAACGCTCCCTGAACCCTGAGATCACAGCAACCAGTGCAGAATTGTTCACAGAAACCCTGTATAACCATGTCAATGGCTACAAAGGGGTACTGTACCTACTAGAAGAAAGCCCATAACAAACATCAAAAATAAACCACACTGGTGGGATCCCAACCATAACAAGGTATATATAACAAAAGGAAAAACAAGTCATGGACACAGTCAGAAAGAGCTACTCTCATAAATCCAAGAGCTCACTGATTAAACCAAACACGAAATGAAGAGGATTAATAAACCCAACAAGGTCAGGATAGCCTCTCAGGCTAAACACAACTACACAGCTTTTTTATCAATGTCCAAAACCTTAAAGGTAACACACAGCAGTGTGCTTAATTGGTGGTAAATGGCAGCACCTTCACTGAGCAGAGACACATTGCAAATCTGGCTGACAAATTCAGCTCAGACTTCATCCCCACTCCCCACTCCCCGCTATCCCATGTGAAATCCCATCTTAAGCTCATAGGTGTTTAATAGGCTAATGACCACAAGGGCCTTTTATAGCCTGGCCTGGCATCCCAAATCTCTGCTATCTGCTGGTATCCTTGATAAGTGTAAGCAGGGGCTTGCAAGATGAAATATTTACAACCAGGGGCCTGGGAGATGAACCATTTACAGGCTACCTGTGTCCATTAGAGACATAGGTGCCAAACTAGGGTTGAATTTCCTGTTTCCCATCCATTTGTCTAAGTTGCACTTGAATTGGGTTAGGGAGGAACTTAGCTTCACATGGATGGGGAGCCTGTTCCAGAGATGGGGTAATCTCTGGGAAACATACCTGTGTCTCCAGCAGGTCCTATTTATATCGCAGGCAAGGCTTAAGTCTTCAGATTGCATAATTCTGATGCTGTTTGCTTTGCAGATATGCAGGAGATTCATTAGAGTGGGGGCTGACAATGCATTGCATGCCAAGCATAGATCTCCCCTCAACAGCCTGTAGGAGACAGAATACAGGGATAGGGCCTTGAGGCAGTCTGCATAGGACATATTACTTATGCTCTGTATTCTTTTAGTGAGGAACCTCTGTGGACATTCCAGTTGTTAGATATGCCTGGTTAAGTACATACCAAAGGGGGCATTGTACTCAATGATAGGTCTGATGAATGCCAAATACAGTGAAACAATGACTTCCTTGGACTTAGATGCCATACCTTTGTTTATAAGTTGCACAACATAGAATGATTTGCTCACCACTGTAGACATGTGATGATCAAAGGCTAGATTTCTATCTATGTGTGTCCCTTAGTCCCTGACTACTCAGTCAGCTCAAAGGGGTGTGTTGTCAATATGCTAATTACCAGAGATGGTTGACTTCCCAAAGCATACTATTATGCATTTATTGGCATTTAGTTTTAGTCCATGGCTCTGACACCAGTTGTTTGTCTGTGTCAGCCCTTCCTGGAGAATGTTTGTGTTGGTGGGGGATTCAAAGATATCTCCTAATTTGAAAACATCTGCAAATTTAGTCAGCCAGAGGTCATTGACATTGGCCTTGACTTCAGAGAAGTAAATTCCAAAAAGGAGCCATCCCAGGACTGATCCTGAGGGAATCTGCTTGTGACTGGCCTCTTTGTAAAAGTGGACTCCCCAGTTCTAAATTCCTGGGTCCTGTCTGTGAGGCAGTTGGCTATCCACCAGGTGACATACGGGTTTGTACCTAACCTCTTCAGTTTGACAACAATGCCCTAGTGGGATATAGTGTCAAATGCCTTGGCCAGGTCAAGTTAGGCAGTGTAAAATATTTTGCCCTCATCCGTTACTTTGGTGACCTTCTTAAACAAGTCCAACAGGTTGAGTAGGCATGCCCTTCCCTTGACAAAACTAATGGGGTTGGATCCAGTGTCTGGAGGTTTAGTATGTCATTATTAATCATCTCCATGATAATTCTTTCCATGGCTTTGCATATAAGACTAGTGTGACTTATGGGTTTGTAGATCCAGGGTCTGTAGATAGCCCACCTTTGTGCAGAGGGATAACTGTTGCTGTCTCCATTCATGAGGCACAAAGCCTGTTTGGAGGCTACAGTTAAACAGCACTTACCGAGGGCCTGGTAGGTCATGATTCATACTATTTAGAAGGCACCCACAGATACTGTCTGGGCCCACTGATGCAGTATTCTTGGCCTTAGAGAGGGCATTAAGGACCTACTCCCTAGTGATAGCAGGGAAAGTTACATTTGATGGGATTTCCTGAGAGAAGGTTGAGGGGAAGAGAGGGGTAAAGTTGGAGCTGAATTTGTTGGCCAGTAGGTTAGCTATATCT
Organism: Protopterus annectens; assembly: GCF_019279795.1. Lineage (NCBI taxonomy): Eukaryota > Metazoa > Chordata > Ceratodontiformes > Protopteridae > Protopterus > Protopterus annectens. The sequence goes on along the minus strand of NC_056726.1, from coordinate 1,515,137,890 downwards.
TCTGGCACAGTATAGGTGTCTCTATTTACAATGAGCTCTGCACACAATTGTGTACTGACTTTTAGGTTGTGGACATAGCTAAAGAATACCTTGTGGTTGTTCTTGACCTGGGAGGCCAAATTTACCTCAGGTTTGGCTTTGGTAGACTTGATTTGTCCTCTGGGTTGTTTGTTTAATTTGATGAGAGTGTGTTTATCCTGCTGGGTGATTCACTCCCTAATTTTTGCCATGATTTTCTTCTTTCTTTGTACGGCCTGTTTTTGATGTGATTCCACCAGGATGACTCATTTTCTGAGTTAGTTCTGTACTTCTTCCTAATGGGTACAGTTGCTTCTATGCAGCTATTTACATTCTTGTATAGGGATTCTGTGAACAGTTCTGCATAGGTAGTAGTTACGGGGTGGAAAATTTGCCAGATTATCACTTATTAACAGTAAGTTAGCCTTAGGGTAGTTTCTAAATATTCCTGGGTTAGCTGCAGTTCCAGGTTTTCTGGCATATCACCCTAACCATCAATGGGGAGCAGGTCTTGGAGGTGGTTGCCAAAGCCAAAAACACTGCCTTATTGGACACCAACTATATTCTCGTTTGCTTCCTAAATAGCTTAAACATGACATGTCAGGACCACTCCAGGCACTTTTCACCTACAGCCTCAAAGCAGGTTGCATACCAAGTGAATGGTGGCCCAAAAGGATAATCCCTCTTCATAAAGGGGGTTCATCAGCCAAACCAAGAAACTACAGACACATCAGTCTGACTAGTCTAATGCAAAACCATGAAATGAGTTACCATGGAAATGATCAGCAAGGACACTGGGACATTGGCAACCTACAGACACTGGAACCATCCTAGTCTGGCTTTGTCAAAGGAAGGTCTTGGCTACTTAATCTGGTAGAATTCTCTGAGAAGGCCACCAAGGCAATGGATGAGTGCAGTACATACTGCTTGCTTTGACCTGTCTAAGGCATTTAATACGATCACCCACTAAGGTACTGTTGATAATCTAACCAAACTAGGCAAAAATTCGTACATAACTCAATGGATTGCCAGCTGGCTCACAGATAGGACCCAAGAAGTCTGGATCAGTGAGACCAGCTCTACCAAAGAGACTGGTCACCAGTGATAACAGAGAGCATTGGACTGTGCATAGGTGCAAATTCAGAATACCGAGTGACATGGTTACACAAAGTCAAGTGTTTTCCATTATCACCCGAGGCTGTTACTGCCACTAAATATGATAAAAATAAAAATAAAAATATTTTCATCACTGCTGAGCAGATCTCTCAGCAGTATGTAACATTAATTTGAAAAATTATTAACACTGAATGCGTAACAAGCCTTTCAAATGTTGAACAATGAGGAAGACAGACTATTTAAGACTCAAAATGAGAAACATTTCTCATAATGACGTCACTTGAGAACTATGAGTAACAATAGTAGGTTTCTGACCCATTATTTTTAGCTTTGTCCTGTTTATGTGTCTGAGACTATATGCAGCAGTTCCTGTTCTGAGAGCTATTCGAAAACACTGCTGTGGTCCAGTGTTCTCCATTATCACCCTGGTCACCAGAGGAGTTCCTCAGGGAGCTGTGCTCGGCCTGCTCCTTTGACATCTACTTCTTGAAAGGCAAAGCTAATGTCAAAGGCCTCTGGCTCACCAAGTTCACAGATGATTTTAAATTGGGAGCATTCATAGGCTACCACTATGACACTAGCATACTGAAGAAGGACTAAAAGACAAATGAGTGGTGCCAAAGCAACCGTTTAAAACTCAACATCAAGAAGGATATTATAGCACCCTTTGGAAAATATCTGCACAAGCCAATTACTCCATCGATAAAATATCCCTAAGAGTCGACCTGTTACTTAGGGGCCAGGGAACATATGCAGACAGTAATCTGGCCTTCAACCAAGATATAGCCAAGATATCAAGAAAGTCATTATGTGCTGCCCAGCTTATAAATAAGAGTATGGCATCCAGGTCCAAGGAGGCTATAGAACCACATTATTCAGCCCTTATTAGACCCATCATTGAGTATAATGCCCCCTTTGACAAGACATTTGCAACAGTTGGAATGCTCACAGAGGTTCCTCACCAACAGAATCCAGGGTATTAACACACTGTCTTACACAGATGGCCTTAAGGCCATATCTCTATACTCAGTCTCCTACAGGTTACTAACAGTAGATCTATACCTAGCATATAAGGCATTCTCAGATGCAACCCAGACAGACCATTTACACTTCCAGAAAATGAACAGCACTTGAAGCACTAGATTCAAGGATTTAAACTTTGCCTATAAACATAAATAAAATATGCTGGTGAAACTAATATGTGTCTCAATGGATTACTGTTCTATGGAATAGGCTGCCCATCCATGAAAAGCAATGTTCAGCCCTGACCGTATTCAATCATAACCTTGACAACTGGAGGGAAAATTGTAAATTCATCACTGGTCTGGCTCCCATGTCTCTAATGGACAGAGGGAAAAAGTAAGTAAAATATTACCTAACTCTAATACTCGCCCCCACAAAGCCCTTAGCCAGTGTTAAACGAACATACCGATCCCAAAAGACACCCACGGCACATGGTGACACAAATGGGTTGGGTTGAATCACTAGGCTTATAAAGACCCTGATGGTAGGTAGCCTAGTATATAACTAAGAATCTATAAAGCTATGTAACTGTCTATTTAGCGTGGCCCTTTTCTCCACCTTCCCTTTCACTATTCTCCCAATATCCAATAAATGCCAAAGTTCATGACATAAAATGCAAACACTCTGCTATTATTTTCAGTTCCACTTCTTAGAAAGCTTTTTAAAATAAAATGTGGATATCTACAGCTTCTTTAGCATGTGACTAAAACAATCTAATTCCTAGACAGAATGTCAGTGTATTCACAACTAAATTTAAATGAACTGCTTACTAATAGCTGCTTAACCCGTTCAATGTACGACCTGTTCAGGCGGGATGTTCCTGATAACTCTCCATGAGCTGTCCGCCTTGTATCTTCATGCTCTCTTCTAGTCATGCAGCTTCTCTTTCTGTTCTTCACTCTTATTTTGTTTCTTTTTTGAAATCTTGTATCTACTTAGACTGAACTTCTTTCAGCCAGCTAATTTTTACCAATATAGCTCTCCTAACCTCCTTTCATCCAAGGTGTAAATATTAAGCTTGTTACACTTTCTTTAAAAACTTTCTCATGAAATTAATGTATGACTTTGTTGCCCTATCCTGAATTGTCCCTGCCCAGTTTATTTCCTTGTGAATATGAGGTCTCCAAACCTGCACACTGTCCTCCAGATGGCACTTAGTAGCTATACTTAGTAGCTATATACAGGGACCACAGGGAGGGGTAACAATTTCCTACTGATGGCAGCTTTTCCTATTTATTTTGTATCCCACCTGCCCTCATTTCCATTCTACCACACTTGCTTATGCTTAGATCATGTGATAGGCACATTTCCCAGAGTACCTTTCTACTTCTGTGGTTGCTATTGCTTCCCCTCCAGCTATCAACATTTCTCCATGGTTACTGCTTCAATGATTCATCATTGTATAATTCATGCATAAAAAGTCTTTTCCAAAGAGTTAGTTAGTTGTAGAAATCATTATACAAAAAATGACTTATACTACAATACTTCTTCTTAAAGCTGTTCCCGTTACGGCTCGCCACAGCAGATCATCTGTTTCCATTTCTTCCTGTCCTCTGCATTTTGCTCTGTCACACCAACCACCTGCATGTCCTCTCTCACCACATCCATAAACCTTATCTTAGGCCTTCCTCTTTTCCTCTTATCTGGCAGCTCCATCTTTTTCCCAATATAACCAGCATATCTCCTCAGCACATTTCACACAAATGCAATCTCGCCTCACTGGCTTTTTCTCCAAACTGTCCAACCTGAGCTGACCCTCTGATATACTGATTCCTAATCCTGTCCATCCTTATCACACCCAATGGAAATCTTAACATCTTTAACTCTGCCACCTCCAGTTCTGACTCCTGCCTTTTTGGCAGTGACACTGTCTCCAACCCATATAACATAGCTGGTCTCACTATCCTCTTGTAGACCTTCCCTTTCACTCTTACTGGTACTCGTCTGTCACAAATCACTCCTGACACTCTTCTTCACCCACTCTACCCTGCCTGTACTCTCTTCTTCACCTCTCTTCTACACTCACCATTACTCTGAACTGTTGATCCCAAGTATTTAAACTCATCCACCTTCACTAACTCTACTCCCTGCATCCTCACCATTCCTCTAGCCTCCCTCTTATTCACACACATATATTCTGTCTTAGTCCTGCTGACCTACATTCCTCTCCTCTCTAGTGCATATCTCCACCTCTTCAGGGTATCCACAACCTGTTCCCTACTCTCACTACAGATCACAATGTCATCAGCAAACATCATAGTCCACGGGGACTCCTGTCTGATCTCATCTGTCAACCTGTCCATCATCATTGCAAATAAGAAAGGGCTCAGAGCTGATCCTTGACGTAATCCCACCTCCACCTTAAATGCATCTGTCATTCTTACTACAGACCTCACCGCTGTCACACTACCCTCGTACATATCCTGTACCACTCTTACTTACTTCTCTGCCACTTCCACCTACCTCATACAATACCACAGCTCCTCTCTAGGCACCCTGTCATATTCTACATCACTACATAAACAACAATTTATCCAGTTCTTTTATTTATTCATTCATCTTAATGTGATAAGCTCTCTAGGTACAATTGTCTTTTTCAGGATTACCCAGAAGCCCTGGCCTCATCTTGTTAATGGGTTTGCTCAGACTTGCACATTGTGCACAGTAAGACTGGGGGAATCAAACCCAGAACAGCAGGGTAAAGTCCATTCGCAGTTTGTACTCTTAATTATCTGAGCTAAACTGTTCCGCATTGCCAAATCCCTTTCCATTCTTTCTCTGCCTTCTTGTGTATCAGGCCTGCTGCATATCTTCATGTCATCAGCCAGTACAGAGACATTTCCAACTTTTATTTTACAGGTTCACATGTAGATGTTGATAAGGACAGACCTAGCACTGACTCCTTCAGTAGCAATGCATCGGTACTCATACTTTTATCTGAGCACACTCCATTTACTTTGATATTCCATGTTTCCAATCAGTATTCTGCTGACCATCCAATATGCTTGGATATAATTTGCTAAAGATACATATTCAATTCACAACATTTTGTGTAGGAGAGCCATGCTGTAACACAGAGGGATAAAACCTTGACAATGGCCTAGGTGACCTGGATTCAACTAGCACCTTGGGCACCTGATGGACTGGTGGGGAGGGATGTCATGCTTATCCTTTGGGGGAGGGTGCTTGCCTGAGCACGCCTCATATTCGATCTCTGCTGGAGCCTGCAGAGGCAGAGGGTGGTGCTGTTCTTTGTGAAGGAAGTGTGGAGGACATTAACTGAGTTCCTGAGTGGTGTGATGATATGCCATCACATTGACATTGCATGCCTGCCCATCAAACATCAAAAGGTGAGCATGTGGACAAAATAAAGACGTTAGGAAACCCCCACCTCCCCAGCAGCAATATGAAGCTGCACCCAAGCACATAAATCTCTTCACTGGCCTTGAACATGGGTCGGAGTAAGACTGGGGTAGTTAAATGGGCCCAGTAGATATGTCGCATGAGGACAGGCACTGGCTGAAGCTGAAAGTCAGCTGCAGTGGTGTAAAAAATGTGCAACAGCAGAAATAAATTGTGTAGTACACTATTAACAGCTTTTTTGTTACCTAAGCAAACTACGTACACAGGCCCTGTTCTAGGTTAGTTCCTGTATTAGTTAATGAGAGAACTGAATTCTGTCAGTTTTCCTGTGGCGTTAACAGTTAGTAAAGAGAGTAAAGCCTTTCAGCATTGCACAGTTAGGCCTATAAGGGTCCTATTGGCCATTAGCTTGGTATAACCTTTGAACCTATGAACATCAGGTGATTCAGGCACAATCCTAGTGATTCTGCCATTAAAAGTCAATACAGGTTCAACACCGGGTATATTGTAGACACTTGCTCAAGTCAAACCATGACGTTAACCTAAATCAGCAAAAATAAATGCCCGTTGACTGCAGTATGCCTTCTGGATTTTTCCAGGACCTTTGACACATGCAGTATACCATTTTCTTTAATATGCTAATAAAGACAGGGGGTATCTACATCTCTATGCCCATGTGTCAGAAGCAACTGCAATTGTTGGACCCTGATAGGAAGTTTGAAAAATCAGTATGGGGTACTAAACTGGTCACCTCAAAACTGTCATGAGACTAGATATTGTAACCCTCTTATCTTGGGAACATAACAGGCAGATAATTCTTTCATTTCTGAAATAAATTATAAAAGCTGCACAGTAATAGGGCAAGAAAGAACTGAGTGGATCCAAATACTTGGTACTTCAGAGATCCATAAATGCTTTAACAAAATAATTCACTACTGGTAGACTGCTAAATAAATCAGGTCTTAAATTAAAATAAAATAACACAGTCTGTTACAAAGAAGATAAGATGCACACTCACACATCCTATGCTGATCTGATAAACAAATCACTCGGGCATATCTCCAAAAGTATATCAGCATGTTGTACATAATATGAACCCTATTTGTGAAGAAAATCAAGGTCTTACAAATTCATTGTTCGCGTACGGCAGCAAAGTGGGGCCAATAAACATAGCATTCGCAACAGACAGTGGGAAATGCGTAAGGCAGCAGAGTGGGGCTAATAAACATAGCATTCGCAACAGACAGTGGGAAATGCGTAAGGCAGCAGAGTGGGGCCAATAAACATAGCATTCGCAACAGACAGTGGGAAATGCGTAAGGCAGCAGAGTGGGGCTAATAAACATAGCATTCGCAACAGACAGTGGGAAATGCGTAAGGCAGCAGACTGGGGCCAATAAACATAGCATTCGCAACAGACAGTGGGAAATGCGTAAGGCAGCAGAGTGGGGCTAATAAACATAGCATTCGCAACAGACAGTGGGAAATGCGTAAGGCAGCAGAGTGGGGCCAATAAACATAGCATTCGCAACAGACAGTGGGAAATGCGTAAGGCAGCAGAGTGGGGCTAATAAACATAGCATTCGCAACAGACAGTGGGAAATGCGTAAGGCAGCAGACTGGGGCCAATAAACATAGCATTCGCAACAGACAGTGGGAAATGCGTAAGGCAGCAGAGTGGGGCCAATAAACATAGCATTCACAACAGACAGTGGGAAATGCGTAAGGCAGCAGAGTGGGGCCAATAAACATAGCATTCGCAACAGACAGTGGGAAATGCATAAGGCAGCAGAGTGGGGCCAATAAACATAGCATTCGCAACAGACAGTGGGAAATGCGTAAGGCAGCAGAGTGGGGCTAATAAACATAGCATTCGGCAACAGACAGTGGGAAATGCGTAAGGCAGCAGAGTGGGGCTAATAAACATAGCATTCGGCAACAGACAGTGTGAAAGCAAAGTTCATATTTCCAAGATGAACAGCTATGCTTTAAGGCCATAACAGACCTACAAATCAGACTTTTTATAGTCAACAGCTTATTCTAGAGTTCTTTTTTTCTCCTAACCATTGATATAACTTAAATATAGGTTAATTAGTGTCTGTATGGCTGAAAAGGATGTAGCCCTGACTATGACCCAGCTGATCCACATCCAAGCAGACGCCTGGACATAGGAAAGGCCAGCATAGAAGGAAGGGCATTAAAGAAAAACTATTTGTTGAGTGCAGAAACCTAATTGGAGCGAATTGCTTGAAGATGGGAAAGCAGGGCTGCCTGAAACTTTGTGAGGGGAATCAGATATGTTTTTCCATAGTGAGGGGACATGGCTGTTTGTTAATGACCAGTTTATCAGGATGGAAATAGTGTAAATAAGGACATCCGCTGCCATTTTAATATATTCACTTGGTCAACTATCAGTAGCTACAGTGGTGGGTTTCAGGTTTTGAATGTAACTTTTAATGGAAGCCATTTGGACAGGTTCAAACTTAAAAGCAGGAGAATTGTTTTCAGAAGAGATTGGTAGGGTGAAGGGGTAGCATTGCTATCTTTGAGTAAGCTATGTACTGTCTGAAATCGGTTATTGAAATGAGAAGTGATACTATCAGCAGTGCTGTTTGTGTTTGGCGGAGGTGTGCTTGTCTGGCTTGGGTGGAGTATATTATTTACTGTGGTCCAGAAGACTTTGGGCTTGTTTGATATTTATGCTGAAGATTGGCATAACAAGATTGTTTGTCTGTTTCATTTGTTTTTAGCATGATTTCAAAGCAGTCTAAAATCTCTAAGCTGGCTTGAGTTTTCCACTGTGCTATTTTCTCCAGGCTTTATCTCTTTGTGACATACGTTGTTTGGTTTGTCTGGTTAACCAAGGTGCAGGGTTTGATTTAAGTATTTTTGTACAAATGGGAGTAAGGTTGTTGAGAATGTTGACAAAAGCTGTATTAAAGTAATGACTTGATCTAGAGGTAAGGATTTAAGTTTGGTCCAATTGATGAGGGATAGGTGAGAGATAAAAGTGTCCTTGTTAAATTAAATAAGATTGCATACTCATTTGTATAGGATTGTTTTGTTTATATTGCTAAGGTGTTGTACTATAAAAGTTGGAATATGATCCCTAATTATGTTCACTAATTATATAATTTTTCTCAAAGGAATCATGGGACTCCCACCATTTATTTTTCCCTTTCAAATCTCACATTATTTCAGAAAGAAATTTGACTCAGTTTGCATGGCACAGGCCAGATGGTGCACTTCTGGCACACTTTCTGTAGTTTTCTGGTGCGCGTTCTGTTATTTTCATGCTTACTCTTTACCATAATTGTACAAAGTATAACTGTGTCTTGCTGATGTCAGTAAAGGGCTATAAAATGCACACAAAAGTTAGTCTTGTCCAAAGAGTTAGTTATTAGAGAAACTGTTGTAGAAAAACAGTGCCAGGGAATCAAAAAATAATCTCTGCACTTGCATAAACGTCTGAAGCCAAAAGGGGCAATCTACATGAATACAGGAAATGTCATTGAGAAACATGGTTAGCTGCTGAGGATGACCCCATTATCAGCTAATTTGCATACCGCTAAATTGGTTGCAATGACTATCGATGCTAAACAACATTTTCCAGAACTAATGACAACTAACTGCCTCTGTATCATGTTGGTAAAGACACCCCTCTCACAATCACTCCTTACCACACATATAAACATTCATACAGACCCACACTCATTCTAACCGATATCCTCACAAACACACAGTGGAACCAGGGTGCAACACTTCTTAAGGTATTACAATAGCAAATTCCAGAAATGGTGAGTTCGGCAAACAAACAGCAGATAACGCTGAGATTTTAAGCCACATCTGAAGAATAGCCCAAAGGAGGAGGACATCAGTGCCCCAGGTAAGCAATAATGAACAACCAAGTCCTTTAGGGAAAAAGGACCTATGGCATACTGTGATAAAAAATTATTAGAGCATGATGATAATACAATACAAAATCTTACAGAAAGCTAGTGTAAGCTTCACACAGCAGGAGGAATATGTTTGTAATGGTGTCTTTTGTAGTCCAGAATTTCCTCAGACTCCATTTACCTACTGTATAAGTTTAAGTAAGGCACTTAAGAAAGCAATGATCCCAGGTCACCTTGGAAAACTGAAAAGGGGTACTTGTGGTCAGTATGCTTAGCAGGTTATTTCACTACAGGATTCCATTGTTTTATTATACTGCACATGATTTAACCACATATTCTTGGTTTGTGTTTTTTATTTCACTACAGGATTCCATTGTTTTATTATACTGCACATGATTTTACCACATATTCTTGTTTTGTGTTTTTTGGCTGAGTTTCCTGGCTAGATTGAGCAAATTTTTAATGGAACCAAAGGAGAAAAACTATACTAAAATATACATGTAAAACACATACAGATAAGTTGCTAAATTACAGTGCAGAAGCAAAGTGTACATGCTGTGATGTTACATAAAACAGGGTTGTAACATACTGTGAAAATAAATAAATACATAAATACATACATACAAACAACAAATATAGACTGTAATATGAATTAAGAACTGAGCAAAACTCATAGACAAAAATATAGCTAATATTAGATTCATTCATTCTTTAACTCATTTTATCCTACTCATAGAATGTACAGGTTCATAGGTATATATTAAACTAATGACCACACTGGGACCTTTATAAGCCTAGCTAAACATCCCAAATCTATCCTGTAAATTTATGTCCCTTACAGGTTACTTTAACGGGGGAACTGCGGTGATGGTGCTGCGGTAGCATTGTCGCCTCACAGTAAGACATTGTCCTGTTCGATTCTCAGCTAGAGCGTCTTCTGTGTGGAGACATGCGTGAATGGGCATACCTTCGTTGAAGGTTGTGTGTCAGGGCCGGCAACTCAGCACGTAAAAATCTACTGCCAATCATTAGCGGAACAGAGTTCAGCTGTTGCGACCCCTAACCGGGAAAAGCTGAAAGACACAACAACAGGTCACTTTAACTGGTATTTGTAAGCTTGGACAAGGTTTACAGGCTGTCTTTGTCCATTAAAGACACAGCTGCAGGACCAAGTGTGTATTTTTGATTTTCCATCCACTGGTTTAGGTTTTTCTTTATAGGTTCATGGATGAATACTAGGTTAATTTCCCTAAAGGGCTGTTTTAAGTGTAGCCAATATCCAGAGGTCAGAATCAAACCCTGTACCATATGTTTATGAGGTGAAGACCTTAACCATTACGCCAAACCAACCCCAAAAAGACTAAGCACCATGTCTTTGTCTCTTTGCAGTGGAATTGAGACAAGTGTCTAAATGTAGAGATTTCTTGCATTAGCCAAGATGTGAACTTGGGACAACTGCTTAGAAGCAAGCTATGCTCACTGCTATACCACCAATGCTTCAATAGGACTAGGGAGGAATTTTTCTTCATATGGATGAGAAGCCTGCTCCAAAGAAGTGGAGTTCTCTAAGCCACAAACCTGTCCCTCCAACATGTCCTATTTATGTCGCAAGCACATTTTCACTCCTTAGATTAACTTCAATGCTATTCATTTTGTGGATGCGCAAAAGGTCCATCAGAGTGGGATACAAGGGTGCCTTGTATTCCCAGCATAGAGTGCATCTTAGCAGTCTAAGGAAAAGGCAGCCTAAACAGAACCAATCCTATACCTGCTCTCAGTCACATGTTATTACCAGTGTACTCCTATACAAATAGAACCAATCCTACACCTGCTCTCTCAGTCACATAATATTACCAGTGTCCTCCTATACAAACAGAAACAATCCTATACCTGCTCTCTCAGTCAGGATATTACTAGTGTCCTCCTATAAAAACAGAGCCAATCCTACACCTGCTCTCTCAGTCACATGACATTACCAGTGTCCTCCTATACCAACAGAACAAATCCTATACTTGCTCTCTCAGTCACATGATATTACAAGTGTCCTCCTTTACAAATAGAACCAATCCAACACCTGCTCTCTCAGTCACATAATATTACCAGTGTGCTCCTATACAAACAGAGCCAATCCCATACCTGCTCTCAGTCACATGATATTACCATTGTCCTCCTATACAAACAAAACCAATCCTATACCGGCTCTCTCAGTCACATGTAATTACCAGTGTCCTCCTATACAAAATGAACCAATCCTATACCTGCTCTCTGTCACATATTACCAGTGTCCTCCTATACAAACAGAACCAATCCTATACCAGCTCTCTCAGTCACATGATATTACCAGTGTACTCCTATACAAACAGAAGCAATCCTACACCTGCTCTCTCAGTCACGTGATATTACCAGTGTCCTCCTTTACAAACAGAACCAATCGTATACCTGCTCTCTCAGTCACATGATATTACCAGTGTCCTCCTATACAAACAGAAGCAATCCTACACCTGCTCTCTCAGTCACATGATATTACCAGTGTACTCCTATAAAACAGAAGCAATCCTACACCTGCAGTCTCAGTCACATGATATTACCAGTGTCCTCCTTTACAAACAGAACCAATCTTTTACCTGCTCTTTCAGTCACATGATATTACCAGTGTCCTCCTATACAAATAGAACCAATCCTACACCTGCTCTCTCAGTCACATATTACCAGTGTCCTCCTATACAGACAGAACCAATCCTAAACCTGCTCTCTCATTGTGCTATTACCAGTGTACACTTATGCAAACAGAACCAATCCTATACCTGCTGTCTCAGTCACATGATATTACCAGTGTCCTCCTATACAAACAGAACCAATCCTACACCTGCTCTCTCAGTCACATGATATTACCAGTGTCCTCCTATACACATAGAACCAATCCTATACCTGCTCTCTCAGTGACATGATATTACCAGTGTCCTCCTGTACATATAAAACCAATCCTATACCTGCTCTCTCAGTGACATGATATTACCAGTGTCCTCCTATATAAACAGAATCAATCCTACACCTGCTCTCTCAGTCACATATTACCAGTGTCCTTCTATACAGACAGAACCAATCCTAAACCTGCTCTCTCATTGTGCTATTACCAGTGTACACTTATGCAAACAGAACCAATCCTATACCTGCTGTCTCAGTCACATGATATTAGCAGTGTCCTCCTATACAAACAGAACCAATCCTATACCTGCTCTCTCAGTCACATGATATTACCAGTGTTCTCCTATACAAACAGAACCATTCCTACACCTGCTCTCTCAGTCACATGATATTACCAGTGTCCCCCTATGCAAACAGAACCAATCCTATACCTGCTCTCTCAGTCACATGATATTACCAGTGTCCTACTATAAAAACAGAACCAATCCGATACCTGCTCTCTCAGTCACATGATATTACCAGTGTCCTCCTATACAAACAGAACCAATCCGACACCTGCACTATCAGTCATATATTACGAGTGTCCTCCTATACAAACAGAACCAATCCTATACCTGCACTCTCAGTCACATCATATTACCAGTGTCCTCCTATACAAACAGAACTAATCCTATACCTGCTCTCTCAGTCACATGATCTTACCAGTGTCTGCCTATACAAATATAAACAATCCTACACCTGCTCTCTCAGTCACATGATATTAACAGTGTCCTCCTATACAAACAGAACCAATCCTATACCTGCTCTCTGTCACATGATTTTACCAGTGTCATCCTATACAAACAGAACCAATCCTATACCTGCTCTCATTCACATATTACCAGTGCCCTCCATTACAAATAGAACCAATCCTATACCTGTTCTCAGTCACATGATATTACCAGTGTCCTCCTATGCAAACAGAACCAATCCTATCCCTGCTCTCTCAGTCACATGATATTACCAGTGTCCTCCTATACAAACATAACCAATCCTATACCTGCTTTCTCAGTCACATGATATTACCAGTGTCCTCATTTACAAACAAAACCAAACCTATACATGCTCTCTCAGTCACATGATATTACCAGTGTCCTCCTATACAAACAGAACCAATCCTATACCTGCTCTCTCAGTCACATAATATTACCAGTGTGCTCCTATAGAAACAGAGCCAATCCCATACCTTCTCTCAGTCACATGATATTACCATTGTCCTCCTATACAAACAAAACAAATCCTATACCGGCTCTCTCAGTCACATGTAATTACCAGTGTCCTCCTATACAAAATGAACCAATCCTATACCTGCTCTCTGTCACATATTACCAGTGTCCTCCTATACAAACAGAACCAATCCTATACCAGCTCTCTCAGTCACATAATATTACCAGTGTGCTCCTATACAAACAGAGCCAATCCCATACCTGCTCTCAGTCACATGATATTACCATTGTCCTCCTATACAAACAAAACCAATCCTATACCGGCTCTCTCAGTCACATGTAATTACCAGTGTCCTCCTATACAAAATGAACCAATCCTATACCTGCTCTCTGTCACATATTACCAGTGTACTCCTATACAAACAGAACCAATCCTATACCAGCTCTCTCAGTCACATGATATTACCAGTGTACTCCTATACAAACAGAAGCAATCCTATACCTGCTCTCTGTCACATGATTTTACCAGTGTCATCCTATACAAACAGAACCAATCCTATAGCTGCTCTCATTCACATATTACCAGTGCCCTCCATTACAAATAGAACCAATCCTATACCTGTTCTCAGTCACATGATATTACCAGTGTCCTCCTATGCAAACAGAACCAATCCTATCCCTGCTCTCTCAGTCACATGATATTACCAGTGTCCTCCTATACAAACATAACCAATCCTATACCTGCTTTCTCAGTCACATGATATTACCAGTGTCCTCCTTTACAAACAAAACCAAACCTATACATGCTCTCTCAGTCACATGATATTACCAGTGTCCTCCTATACAAACAGAACCAATCCTATACCTGCTCTCTCAGTCACATAATATTACCAGTGTGCTCCTATAGAAACAGAGCCAATCCCATACCTGCTCTCAGTCACATGATATTACCATTGTCCTCCTATACAAACAAAACAAATCCTATACCGGCTCTCTCAGTCACATGTAATTACCAGTGTCCTCCTATACAAATGAACCAATCCTATACCTGCTCTCTGTCACATATTACCAGTGTCCTCCTATACAAACAGAACCAATCCTATACCAGCTCTCTCAGTCACATAATATTACCAGTGTGCTCCTATACAAACAGAGACAATCCCATACCTGCTCTCAGTCACATGATATTACCATTGTCCTCCTATACAAACAAAACCAATCCTATACCGGCTCTCTCAGTCACATGTAATTACCAGTGTCCTCCTATACAAAATGAACCAATCCTATACCTGCTCTCTGTCACATATTACCAGTGTACTCCTATACAAACAGAACCAATCCTATACCAGCTCTCTCAGTCACATGATATTACCAGTGTACTCCTATACAAACAGAAGCAATCCTACACCTGCTCTCTCAGTCACATGATATTACCAGTGTCTTCCTTTACAAACAGAACCAATCGTATACCTGCTCTCTCAGTCACATGATATTACCAGTGTCCTCCTATACAAACAGAAGCAATCCTACACCTGCTCTCTCAGTCACATGATATTACCAGTGTACTCCTATAAAACAGAAGCAATCCTACACCTGCAGTCTCAGTCACATGATATTACCAGTGTCCTCCTTTACAAACAGAACTAATCTGATACCTGCTCTTTCAGTCACATGATATTACCAGTGTTCTCCTATACAAAGGAACCAATCCTACACCTGCTCTCTCAGTCACATGATATTACCAGTGTCCTACTATAAAAACAGAACCAATCCGATACCTGCTCTCTCAGTCACATGATATTATCAGTGTCCTCCTATACAAACAGAACCAATCCGACACCTGCACTATCAGTCATACATTACGAGTGTCCTCCTATACAAACAGAACCAATCCTATACCTGCACTCTCAGTCACATCATATTACCAGTGTCCTCCTATACAAACAGAACTAATCCTATACCTGCTCTCTCAGTCACATGATCTTACCAGTGTCTTCCTATACAAATATAAACAATCCTACACCTGCTCTCTCAGTCACATGATATTAACAGTGTCCTCCTATACAAACAGAACCAATCCTATACCTGCTCTCTGTCACATGATTTTACCAGTGTCATCCTATACCTGCTCTCATTCGCATATTACCAGTGCCCTCCATTACAAACAGAACCAATCCTATACCTGTTCTCAGTCACATGATATTACCAGTGTCCTCCTATGCAAACAGAACCAATCCTATCCCTGCTCTCTCAGTCACATGATATTACCAGTGTCCTCCTATACAAACATAACCAATCCTATACCTGCTTTCTCAGTCACATGATATTACCAGTGTCCTCCTTTACAAACAAAACCAAACCTATACATGCTCTCTCAGTCACATGATATTACCAGTGTCCTCCTATACAAACAGAACCAATCCTATACCTGCTCTCTCAGTCACAAGATCTTACCGGAGTCTTCCTTTACAAATAGAACCAATCCTATACCTGCTCTCTCAGTCACATGATATTATTAGTGTCCTCATATACAAACAAAACCAATCCTACACCTGCTCTCATTCACATGATATTACCAGTGTCCTCCTTTACAAACAAAACCAATCCTAAACTTGATCTCTCAGTCACATGATATTACCAGTGTCCTCCTATACAAACAGAACCAATCCTACACCTGCTCTCTCAGTCACATGATATTACCAGTGTCCTCCTATACACATAGAACCAATCCTATACCTGATCTCTCAGTGACATGATATTACTAGTGTCCTCCTACATAAACAGAACCAATCCTACACCTGTTCTCTCAGTCACATATTACCAGTGTCCTCCTATACAAACAGAATCAATCCTACACCTGCTCTCTCAGTCAAATGATATTACCAGTGTCCTCCTATAAAAACAGAACCAATTCTATACCTGCTCTCTCAGTCACATGATATTACCAGTGTCCTCCTATAAAAAGAGAACCAATTCTATACCTGCTCTCTCAGTCACATGATATTACCAGTGTCCTCATATAAAAACAGAACCAATTCTATACCTGCTCTCTCAGTCACATGATATTACCAGTGTCCACATATAAAAACAGAACCAATCCTATACCTGCTCTCTCAGTCACATGATATTACCAGTGTCCTCCTATACAAAAATAATCAATCCTATACCTGCTCTCTCAGTCACATGATATTACCAGTGTCCTCCTATACAAACAGAGCCAGTTCTTTACCTGATCTCAGTCATATGATATTACCAGTGTCCTCCTGCACCAAAAATACATCAAACCCACAGACATTGCCAACATCCTAGCTGACAGGTTCAGCGCAACCCCCCCCCTCCCCACCAAAAGGGCAAATATCTATCCCAGCAGAGTGCTGCCCCTCTGACATCTCAGATGCTCAGGTAAAAGCCACCCTCTCTAAAGCAAAAAACACAGCATCAATGGGACCAGACGGTGTCCCGGGCTGTGTCCTACATGAACTCCAAGAAGAGCTAAACCCAAACATAAAACTACTGTTCAATCTCAGCCTTACTACAGGATATGTACCCAAAGAGTGGCGTACAGCAACAGTGGCCCCTCTCCACAAAGGTGATGCCTCAACGGATCCTGGAAACTATCACCCCATAAGCCTGACTAGCTTGGTCTGCAAAGCTATGGAAAGGATCATCTTGGACCTCATAAATAAAGATATTGGGGACCTACAGACACTGGATCCTACCCAGTTCAGCTTTGTTAAGGGCAGATCCTGCCTCTTAAACCTGGTCGATTTCTTTGAAACAGTCACCAAGGCCATTGACGAGGGGAAGGTGGTCCACACAGCCTACCTGGACCTCGCAAAAGCCTTCGATACAATACTATCATACTATTACATACTATATACAATACTATTATAACTGAGCAACACAGAATGAGTTCCTCACCAGGTTACTACCTACATGTGTACCCAAATCACTGACCACTGGTTCTACTCATATGGGTATGCTACAGATGAAGTAGTTTTCTAGAGTGTCTGATTTCTGAAAAGGTACGGTCCTATTCTGCATTTCTTAGTACTGAGTTTTAAGGGGTCTATATCATATGTTCGACATTTGAAAACCTTGAATGTTAATTTATCGAAATTAAATGTTCGAAGTTTCAAACATCGAACATATGAAAAAAAAAAAAAGTAAGGGAACTTACCTGACTGGTGTAAGTAGTGGGGCAAGCCCCCCTGCACCCGCCACACCCCCACTGTTTAAATATACAACTCCGAGACCACACTATAATGAGGTAAATGGAAGATTTCCTTACCCCCCTGCCTACAACAGTTTGTTTTGGGCTTAAGTTTTTTTTTTTTTTTTTAGTATATATGTTCGAAGTTTTATAACTTCTAACATTTAAATTCAATTTTAGGATGTTCGAAGTTATAAAACTTCAAACATATAATATAGACTCGTTTTAAGCTGTGACTTAGGTACTAGTCCTTTTTTTGTGTTACTCCTTTCTGTAGGATGTTAGTGTCCTGGGGACTGTATAACTACTCCTAGTTTGCAATCATCTTCATACTTTATCATCCAGAGGCCCTTGACATTGACCTCAACTTCCAAGAAGTGGATGTCAGAAAGGACCAGACACAACACAGAGCCTGGGGACTCCACTGATGACTGTGGAGTTGGTTTCTTCTATCTTAACTTTCTGGGTCCCATTTGACAGCCAGCTGGTTACCCAGTGTGTAATACATAGCTTGTGTCTGAGTTAGGTATTGCATCAAATGTCTTAGCCTGGTCAAGGTAGGTAGTATGTACTATTATGCCCTCATCCATTTCCTTGCTAACCTTGTCAAAGAAGGCCACCAGCTGGAGTAGGCATTATCTGTCCTTGATGAAACCAATTTGGATTGGATCCATTGTTTAAGGGTTTTCTATGTTCTTATTAATCACAAATACACAATGGCTGTAGGGCAGAGGAACCACTGCTTGAAGGGATGTCAGTCCACTGCAAGACATATGCAAGCACTAGTTTTACACACTGACCCACAGGCAGTTTGGTAGGTTATCCCTTCACCTGTCATCATCATCATGTCTGTGGGATGTGGAAGGAAACTGAAACACCTGGCTAGAACAACTGCAGAAAGAAATAACATGTACATTCCACACAGAAGGAAGCCCAGGCAGGAATCCAACCAAAGCATCAAGAATTGTGAGGCACCATTTATCACTGCACTGCACTGCCACATCAGCAGACTCACATATATATATATATATATATATATATAGAGAGAGAGAGAGAGAGAGAGAGAATGAGAATATAGGTACCAACAATCTCAAGCAAAGAAGATGTACCTAGAATAAATCTATTAACTACTGACATTTTGTCACAAAATCAGCAGAACATGCATCTAGACTAAATACTATGCACTGTTACACTTAATCCTGAGATAGGTGTATTTATTCAAGCAATTCTAGATCAGTGCACCCCTTTGTGAGCACGGACTTTCAAAACTGCAATGTTTCTGTCCCAATGTTGTCATACAAAGGAGAATGTTAAATGTATGTCATTAAAAAGTACTTGATTACTTTTCAGCACTGGCAACCTCATAGTTGGTTATATCAATGTCGATGGTATATGGGAGGGATTTTTCCTTTAAATTAAACATGTTTTCCTACAAATGTTCTTTTGTGAGCATTTTCTCACAAAGGTGCAATTTGTCAAAAGATTTTTGGCTAAGTCTTTTCTTTGTCTGTCAAAGCAAAGGATTAAGCCTCTGAGAAGCTGCTTCCTATATCAAAGGTACAGAGTTTAACTCATTCCACCTTTATTAGGCTACTGTGTACCTTTGAATAAATCACTTAACTAGACATCAGTCTTGGATCATGCTTGAAAAGGGACACTTCTGTAAAGTGAATTTACCTGGTTAACAAATGTATAAAAAAGAAGAACACTTTAACCCTGTACTCACTAGTTTCAGTGTTAGAGTTGCAGTAAATTGTTTGAGATGTAGGTCTGTAATGTTGCCACTTGTACTGTCTGTTGGCCTGAGTCTAAAAAACAGTTCAGAATGATCAGTCCAGACTCCCGGTTAACAAAGGAATACAATATCTGAATTATTAGAAATGCTACTCTTATAGAATTGCGTCTCATAGGCGTGACCACAAAACAGTGCAATTGCTTAACACAATCAAGGCACAAAAGTATAAAACTAATTTTAAAAATGACGTTGCATGTTCCTTGTACCCTTAGCATGCATGGCAGGCTGACTCTCACACTTCATTATTTGCATGCAGTACCTCCAAGATCCCTGTATTTCCAGACAAAGAGAAATTCTGAACATAACACAATCTTGGTCTTCTAAAACAACTTTTTGGAAGAAAGCATTAGTACACAAGTGCTATTTTCTTATGTACTTTATATCTTATGTATGATTTTTTTATGATATTTGAATGTGGTGAGAAAAACACTGTCCTTTATAGAATGACAGCATGTCATTTAAGTGACGCACATGAAGTAAGCTATCAATGTAACAGTTTCAGGAATTGTTTATATAGTTCTGATCTTTGCAATGGTACTAAATAATGTAACAGTGCCCCATTTCACAGCCCCATCCATGCTTACAAGTCAAATCCAACTCCTCTAGCAACCCCACGAACAGCTGCAACCATCCATGGAGTTTACTATATTGTTACTAAGCATGCCTGCGCCATCACTACATTTTTAGCTCTGCCACTAAGTGTGTCTGAGTCTAAGATGCACTATTAAGTATCTTGTGTACCATCGCATTCTCCTTTGCACTTTCCTAAAGCATGCTTTAAACCAACATGATGTCTCATGCACTGTTCCTATGTGTGCTACATACCTCATACCTCCATGCTGACCCTTGCACTGTTAATACATGCGCTGTGTACCACCATACTTGTTCCATGCACTGTTCCTCAGTGTGTTGTGTTCCTCAGTGCTTTTCCCTGAACTGTTTCTTTGTGTGCTGTGTTCCACTGTTTTTCCCCTGTAGTGTTCTAAGTTTGTTGTGTTGTGTTCGTCCGTGCTGTCCCTTGCACTGTTCTTAAGTGTGTTGTGTTCCACAATGCTGTCTGCTGAACTGTTGCTATGTGTTTTGTGTTCCACTATGCTTTCCCCTGCACTGTTCCAAGTTTATTTTGTTGTGTTGCACAGTGCTGTCCCCTGCACTGTTTCGAAGTGTGTTGTGTTGTGTTGTGTAACACCATGCTGTACCCTGCACTCCTAATAAGTGTGCTGTGTTCCAACTTGCTCTCCCCTGCACAGTTCTTAAGTGTGTTGTGTTCCGGCGTGCTGTTCTCTGCACAATTCCTAAATGTGTTGTGCATCACCAAGGTGCCCTCTGTGTTGTTCCTAAATGTGCTGTATGGCAATACGTCATCCTCTGCACTGTTCCTAACTGAGCTCTGTCACCACGCTGTTCTTCACACTGTCCCTACATATACTAACACTGTTCTTTGCACAGTCACCAAATGTGTTCTTCACATCACTTGTTCTACTGCATAGCACCGAATGCCTTTAGTGCCACCATCTCTATCATCTTGTATCTATGACAGAAATGATATTGATGCAGTACATGGACTGTCATGATTTCACTCTGAAATCAGGAAAAAGATAAACTTGTTTGAGCAAGCCACTAGCACAAAACCCAGTCTTAGCAGTACTTAGAGTTGCTTCACAAAGCCTTGTTAACAGTACTCAAGCATTGTTTAGATCAGAACTCGCACTACGGCTTAAAAGTGGGTCGTCAGGCAGACAACAACAGTGGCAGATGATAAAACAACTTTTAAAATCTGTTAGAAATTCACTGTGCAACAGAAAGTATGTCAGAACTAAGTGATTAACATGCTTTAAAACCATTAATTCCACACAGAGAGACACTTTGTTTCAGTCTGCTGTCTGACTATGAAAGCTGGTAAAAATACTATGTGCTCCTATATACATATTTTTCCATTAAGTGGTAGATGTACTGCGGTGGTGGTGCTGTGGTAGCGCTGTCGCCTCACAGTAAGACGTTGTCCTATTCGATTCTCAGCTAAAGCGTCATCTGTGTGGAGACATGCGTGAATGGGCGTACCTTCATTGAAGGTTGTGCGTCAGGGCTGGCAACTCGGCACGTAAAAATCCACTGCCAATCATTAGCAGACCAGAATTCCGCTGTGGAGACCCCTAACCGGGAAAAGCCGAAAGACACAACAACAACATGGAGGAAATAAGATTTGATGCACAACAAAGAATTTTGATAAGGTAACTGATCATAATGTTTTATTCTGCGTTCTCAACATGTACTGGTAAGATTCACGTGTCAGGCTTTGTTCCTGAGGTGAAATTCTTGAACACATAATATGCAGGTTATGAAGAGAACCCCAGTCATAATCCTTTTGATGTGCCGAGGTAGTGCTCAGATATTTAGAAAAAGATCAACAAATTAAGTGCTTTTGTAGCTAGAGACCTGATCATAACAGGACTTAGGAATGCTTAACAAAAGTTTACGAAGCATCCCTGGGCACTGCTGCAATTGACTCTCATGCTTGGCACATTGCCAGGTAGTAAAGAGCAGTGACAGACAGAAAAACAGCTTTTAAAAGCTGTTAGAACTTCACTCTGCCACACGCATAAACAACAAGTATGGCTGAATGAAGTGTCTGACAGCTTTGCTCTTCAGAGGGATGCATACTGCCTCTTGAAAGATAGTAACATATTTTTCTCTCCTACACTTCTTTTTCTAGAAGTACATGTAGCAGACAAAGTTATACTTCCGCGGTGGTGCAGCGGTTGCGTTGTTGCCTCACAGCAAGAGGTTCTCCCATTCGATTCTCGGCTTGGGTTGGGAGTGCCTTCTGTGTGGAGTCTGCATGTCCTCCCCACGGTCGAGTGGACGTTCGAAAGACATGCATTGAATGGGCGTGCCTTCGTTGAAGGTTGGGCATCAGGCTGGCAACTCGACACCATAAAAACCAACTGCCAATCATTAGCGGACCGGAGTTCCACTGTGGCGACCCCTAACCGGGAAAAGCCAAAAGACAAACAACAACAACATGTAGCAGACAAAGTTCCATGTATTATAAAGCATTATCATCATGTGTCAGGTAATAGCTAGCTGTGTTCTCGACATGGATGCCATGACTCACTTCTGGAGGTCGGTGACTTCCTTGACATCCACATCTTGAAGCATAATACACTGGTTATGCTCAGAAATCCAGTTATAATCTACTGTATTATAGCTACAGGCACAGACTGTATACAGTTAATGAAAGTAAGTACGCTGGTTTCAGAGACTACCACTAACAGACCCTAGATACAGTCTGATGTGCTATATTCAATAGAAACTGTTAGCTTTTCTTTTTCAGTATTCCGGATGGTGTTACCTATGATAATATCACTGAGAGCAATCATTAGTGCAAACTTATTCTTTATTTTTCACAATGCCAAGGAGGAGAGGTTACTGCAAGGGCAAGCCTTTATTTATAGGTGGCCCTCAACATTTATGGAATGTAATGTACAAGAAATAATGCTGGCACTATTCTTCTTGCCTACACAAGAACTCCATGACCCTACAAGTTAAAAACTGCTTTTGTGAAAATGCTTATTTACTCTGATATAAATAAATCAGCACTACACAATTCCCTATTACGCATATGAATGGGTAAGTGGGAGGGATAAACAAACAGCATCCTTGCATTAAATGAACATATGCGGGACTGTGCGGCTTTTCTGTTGTGCTAATACCCTTCCCCCATGTGACTTGAATGCAGAGGCAGATTTGTAAAGAGGCAGTTGTTCAGAATTAGTCAGTCAAAGACACTCGCTTAGTATTAGAATCTTCTCTGTGCTTGCATTTTTAAAACTGAAGACATGTCAGTTGTTGGACTCTGCTTTTCTGTGTTTTGCATCTGCCTGAATTTTAGGTCCTGTTTTATTTTTTGCATTTTGAGCGTTGCCTGTGCTACTGGTTACTTCAGGTAAGCGTTTCCTGTTTTCCACAGTAAAAAGCTCATTCCTAAGGGCAACCTCCCATCTCCCTGCCAACCAGAGACTCTCTTGGAATATCAATCATACACATGGATTTCAGAGACTTTAGAAATCTGGGTCAGACATGAGAAGATGTACAGATGGAGAGGGGGGACTAGACAAGGTTCAAACCTTTGACATGCTTTGCATTTTCTCAATGTCAGTACATCCCAGTTAAGCTGCAGCATCCCCTTTCTTCTGAAAACTTGAAATATTCTGTTTGCACAACACAGAGTCAAAACTAAACACTTTAGAAGAACCAACTTAATTTTGCAAGACTAAAAAGTGTCTTACAGGAGTGACACATAACTGTCAGGCAAACTAAATATTTTATTATTTTTCCTACATAAAAAGTTGGAACATCTAGTTGTTAATAAGAAAAACTGATGCCAGTGGCTAACATTGGACAAAATAGTTATTAGGTGGAAATATACCTTCCTGACACAAAACATGTTTTAAAGGCCTCCAGCATGCATGAGTTATATTGCTAGGCCAAATGAGGTACACGTGAAATCTTAGAAAGTAAGTCTGCATGAGATTTTGATGTTTAGTGTTTTACATTTTGCCAGTTAAGAGATATTCCACTGATGAACTAAAAGCATGTTACAGTGATGTAGCCATTTTAGATCTACAGGAACTATGCAACAAGGTTATGCAACTCAAAAGTCAAAATACCTTCACAGACAAGGACTTTGCATCTTAAGTCAAATACCTTGAACATCTACAGGAGTATGCCCATAACACTGAATATCTTTGCCAGTTTTGTAAATTTTACATTTGACTTGAAGTGAGATGTGACTTCATCTGAATTTTAATTTCAAGCAAAAGATGAACCTCTTCATAAACTGCATGAGTCTTCAAAGACTACATCTGACATCCTTCTATATGTTATTGCTTATATATCTGACACAGGTCGGCTTCAAGGGTGTCATTCAATAACAAACAAGAAACGTCTGCAACAAAGTACGGTCTACATGTATGCCTCCATTCAGGTCAAATACCACAAAACAAAGCAGTGCAGCTTATAACAACTATATATGCTGTATAACTTATGGTCTGTATGCATGTGCATACACACATATGCACGCACACACAAACACAAACACACACTCGTGATACATATACACAGCACATTCATACTCCAGTTTGTACTCACACGTGTACACATACAAACACACACACACACACACACACACACACACACACACACACGCACACACACGCACACACACGCACACACACACACACACACACACACACATATGTTTATCTTTATATTTAAATAACACACATCTCAAGACCAAAATAATGACCAGTATTTACTGTCTGAGTCCTCATGTTAACAAACAGCAGCAGCCAGTCACAAAAGCCCTTGTCTCTATTAAATCATGCATTTGTTATATTCTGTTTTTCATCTCTCCTTATTTGCAAGGTCATCTTCACTTCTGTCCTGCTCCTGGACAGCTGCTATGTGCACCATTTCACTGTCAATTAAATGTTAATAAATGTTGCATTTCCAAACAATAGGGAAAAAAGGCAAGCAGCCAGCTACTGTTCTGTGAGGAAATAAAACACAAAGAAGCCATGATTTTCATGTTCTCCACTTACCAGATCTTTAGGTTCCTGAGCTAGAACAGCAAACGTGGACAGCTGATTGCAGAGACATTTGGTGTAAGAAGAATGAGAGAGGACGGTTTGGCAGCCTTCTGTGTCCCAGTTTCCCGTGCCAGCATCTCTGATTAACAAAATCAAGAGCCAGAGAGTCAGGGAGAGATTTAAATCATCCAACTTGCATAGCTACACAAGCAATATATACAAATGCTAGCATACACATACAGAGAGAGTGTGAAACAACTTCACAATCCCTTCCTTGATATTAACTCTTCAGGGACTGCAGTGGTGTGATTGCTTCAGCCTGCAGCTGCTTGTACAATTTTTTTATGTCTTCATTTGAAAATCAGGTAAAGGCTAAACACTGCTCTGCTCCGAATTCATTGTCATTTCTTTTTTTCTTTTTTTCTGCATTGGGTATGAAAGCTTCTAGGACTACTGCAGTAAAACCCACACCACACTCTAAAACTGTGGCCTTTCTTCCATACAGTGTTTTCCTACAAAACTCTATTTAAAGGGTTGTAGAGCCAGACATGATAAGGTTGGAATGAAGTAGCATTACTCTGCTTGTCTGGCACCAGTAAAGAATTACGATAAAAAAATTACTAGAAAGCATTGTGCTTTCAGCCTTGATTAAAAAGCTCTGCCATGCAGTATGGCGCTTCTGTCATTAAGCACATTCAACCCATGACCTGCCATAAAAATGCTATATTCAAACTGGAATTGGCACTTGACAGTTTCTGGTTATTTTAAACATTTCCATTTTGGTTTGGAGTTGCACTTTTTATTCAGTATTTTCAAATGTCCCATGCATTATATTTTGTGTCATTAAAATACCATTAAGGGTTTCAAAAAGTCTTTGCCAAATACATTTTATGTACGTCTCCAAGGAGTTTGCCTCTGATCAAAATAAAACAAGCAGCATTGACCATTTTGTCTATCTCAGTCAGCATGGACGACATAAGTAAATGATTATACCTATCTGTAGAACATATATTTAGGTATCCATTATTCTGTACCATATTTATGGTGCTTGAATGATGAAAAATTTTGTTGCAGGGTCACCATGTATTCATGTTGTGGGAGAGCGACATTAAGGAACACCAGGGAACAAATTGCCAATACATCGTGTAAAAGGTTTATAGAGGGATGGATTGCACCTATATTGTGGGAAAGTGTCAAGCAAGAACACACTGCATTCAAATTGTATGAAAGTTCCATGAAGGGACACACTGTATTCATACTGTGAGAAATGACAGGCAGGAGTACATTACACTGGCCTTGTGGGAAGGAGTTAGGTAGAAACAGAATGAGAACTAATCACGCGGTGTAGAGAGATAAACCCCTGACTACAGCAAAAGTGATATGCAAAAGGAGCCACGACCAGCAAAGATGCCACAAATACAATCAACATTTTAACTTTAATGAGCACTTATTCTATTTCTAGTATTCTTAAGGTCCGTTCATAGAATGTGTGATATAAAAATATATACTTTAACATTATAATGTTTTTAAGTACTGAATTTAAATGGTTTTTAACAATGTGTAGAAAATGTTTTTTTTTTTTTTTAAAAAGTAGGCTGGATGAGATTTGTTTTATGATTGGCTGAAAGAGATGTGATTTTAGAGTGGGTTATTTAAATGTGATTGGATATCGAATGAAATTCTGAAGAAGTCTGTTGTTATCAGCTGGATGAAAGTGCTTAATCTCATTATAGGTTCATAGGTTCATAGGTTGGTGCTAGGCTATCGGCCCTAGGGCCTATACAAGCCTAGCCATAACAATTCCCTGGATATTTCTTCCCACGAGTTGCACTGTACATGCACTGTGGTAATCTACCAGGCAGAAACACACTGCACTTATGCTGTGGGAAACGGTCACAAAGGAACTTGCTACATGCACACTGTGGGAAAAGATACTTTGGAGACTTCCATAGGAAACCAGTACAAATTTCCAGTTGAAGTTACACAGGAATGGGAGGAGCAGGAAACCGTGGCAATTGTGATGCAGCCACTGTTGTGGGATGATAGGCCAGTGAGTTCCCACATGACAGAGCAATGGACAACACAGGATGAAACCAAAGAGAATGTGCCACAGGAAGATGCTCTGGAACTTTCTATAGAATGCCCACAAGAAATGGAGAACAAAGAATGTGCCCTCAGTTTAGAAGAAAATGACTTAAGAAATTGCAGAAAGTTAATAAAACCCAAAAAGTTAGAACTTTGATAAAACAAATGAACACAGTAATTAGGACTGTCCACAGAAATTCAAGTGATATAACAGAAGTAAATAGGATATGTTACTGTGCAGCTAAATTAATAACAGATAAAGTCTTACCACAAACATACAGGACAATAAGGGAAAAGAAGGGGAGGAATCACATGCCATCATGGAAGTATCGAACAGAGAAAAGTATAACGCAATTAATACAAGAAATGTCACTGTTAGAAGAGTATAGAAGAGGGAACAGATCAATGAAAATACTCAAAGATAGACGTGATAAAAGCAACACACAGTATCAGAAGAGATCTGGATCTATTGTGGACTATCGCAAATAATAAACTAAAAATATCAGTGCAGGCAAAAAAATGAGAAGATATGTTGATAAATATAAAGGAAAAGTACAAAATAAGCAATTTATTGATGACCCAAAAATGTTTTATAAAGAACTGGGAAACAGGGCAAAAGAAATTGAAGAAACACAGAAAAAAAGATCGATGATAGATACATTTTGGATAAATATTTATGAAGACCCTGTGGAACATAATAAAGTTGCTAAATCGATAGAAAAAGTAAAAGAAAAAATAGATTCATAGATTCATAGGTGTGTAGTAGGCTAATGGCCCTGGAACCTTTATAAACCTAACCCATATGATTACCGTGGCATCGTGACACCCGACCTTAGTTCCTAGAGCCTCTGTTGAGTAGAGCCACTGGAGTGATCCCCGGGGTGAATTTTCTATTTCCCATCCACTCATCAAGATTTCTCTTGAAGAGGGTCAGTGAGATGCTCTGCGTGACACAATAAGAAGTTCAAATGTACAGGATATGAAATGGGATGAAGTAATGGTCAGAGAGACTGAAAAAAAAATTAATAAAAGCCTCTAATTGGAAAACTCCAGGCTCAGATGCAATACCTAACTTTTGGTTAAAAGTATTAACATCTTTACATGAATATTTAACCATGAGTAAGAACTAGTTATATGCACACCCTGAACAGACACCAGCCTGGCTAACCAAGGAAAAAAACAATCGTACTTAAGAGTGAACCTGCAAACTATCATAAAAACTACAGACAAATAACTTGCCTTCTGATGATGTATAAAATATACACTGGAATTGATGCTGACAGAGTTTATAGTTATTTAGACGAAAACTCAATAATTTCAATAGAACAAAAGGGTAATAAAAGAAAGGCGTATGGAACAAAGGATCATTGGATGTTAAATAAAGTCATAATGGAGAACTGAAAAAAGGGGAAGAATCTAAGTATGGCATGGATAGACTATAAAAAAGCATTTGACATTATCCCACATTCATGGATAAAAGAGTGCTTAAAAATGTTTAAGATACACACTACACTGATCAATTACATTACAGCAAACATGAAACAGTGGCAAACCACTCTGCAGTTAAGCCATTACAAAAGACAAATTATTATTCCAGGGATAAAAATTCAAATAGGAATATTCCAGGGTGACTCTCTGTCACCACTGCAATTCCGTCTTGCCCTTAACCCATTAAACTGTTTACTTAACAGCTTAGGCCATGGCTATAATTTGGCTCCTAGAAAACAACAAAGTGTAAAGACTTCTCATTGTAGATGAATTAAAACTGTATAGTTTATCAGATGAAGAACTAAAGCACAACTGTAAGTGGTCAACACTTTTTCAGATGATATAAGAATGTCATTTAGTCTTGATAAATGTGCAAAAGCAACCTTTAAAGCAGAAAAATTGCAACACCAAGAAAACATCAGTTTGGGACAGGAATGTGACATAAAAGAACTTGAGCAAGAGGGAGTGTATAAATATCTGGGAACTGATGAAGGATCAGCAATAAAATATGAACACGTGAATAAAACTCAGTAAGGAATATTTTAGCAGGATTAAATTAATACTAAACGCAGCATTGACATCTAAGAACAAAGTCCAAGCTATAAACCAATTTGCTCTTCTGGTTCTAACCTAAAGTTTTGGAGTGATTGACTAACCCCAAAAGGTGTTGGATAGTTTGTACAGGAAAACAAGAATGCTCATCAAATGATTTATAAAAATCACTGTATACCAAGACTATATATTTCCCATTCTGAAGGAGGTATGGGCCTCCTTGAAATTGATTACATGTACAGATTTGTGATAGTGGGACTGCATACATATTTGCTGACCTGACAAGACCCAAATGTAGTGAAAGTTTTGAAACATAAGGAGAGTAAATCTAAGATGACTTTCCTGCTTAGTCTAGCAGAAACATATTAGAGTCAAGCAGGAATGGAAATCAAACCAGAAGTAGATAAAAATCAGGCAGCAACTGAATGTGCCAAAAAAACAAAAGAAAGAATATAAGGTGAAGGACCAGATGAGAAGGCAAGAAATGTGGAAAATGCATAAATATAGTTGCAAGTATAGAAAACTTCTGGAAGAACCTCTTGTTGATCAGGATCGAAATCAGGAATGGTTAAGGAAAGGGGAATTCACACCAAGAGATGAAAGGTTTATATTGGCGGCCCAAGATAGGGGGCTACGTACACGTTGGCTTACAAAGTGCTTTGAACATGTGGGTGAAACAGACAAATGTAGGTTTGGTAAAACAGAATTGGAGACAGTTGCCCACCTTGTTGATGGCTGTGACATACTAATGGCAGAAGGACTGTATATTGAAAAGCAAAATAATGTGGCAAGACTTTTGCACTGCGGATTGTGCAAACATTATGGTATTAAAGTGGCCGAAAAACATTGGAAACATGAGCCCAAAGCATCATAGAAAATTATGAAGTCTACATCATATGGGATCAACCATTGCCAACAGTTCAAAAGATAGATTCAAGAAAACCAGATATAGTAGTTCATGAAAAGAAGACAAAAGTAGCATTGATCATTGAAATTGTTACATCTAGTGACTACAGTGTCTTGTGTACAGAGACACAAAATCATAAAATATCAGGATTTGCAGGTAGAAATGAGGGCAAAGTGGAAGAAAGATACCCACACAGTCCCAGTAGTAGTAGGGGCAACAGGTTGTATAAAAAAGAATTTATAATTGTAATTAGATAAGTTACTGATACATGTAACTCCATAGGAATTGCAAAAGGAGTCATTACTGGCCACATTGCTGGTGCTGCGAAGAGCACTTCTGGCTGCCATCAAAGATTGAAATAATAATAATTTCATGAACTTTAATTATACCTTGACTTAGGAATGGGGTCCATTCCCATCATGGTATTAGAAACCCAAAAGATTTGTAGAAATTAAAAAAAAAATTATACTATCATGCAGGGTCAGACTGTGACTGTACTGTGAGGAACTGGTCGCAGGGTCAGACTGTGAGAAACTGGTCGCAGGGTCAGACTGCACTTGTACTTTTTTGGATCTTCCATGGCAGGTCAGACTACATTCGTATTGTCACAATGTATCATGTAGGAATACAGCACATTGACATCAGGGGAAGGAGCCAGATAAGCTCATACTGTGCATGCATAGCAGGAAACTGTTAGGTGCAAACACACTGTACCCGCAATGTGGTAATACACAAGGAAAGGAAAAGGGAAAACATCACGTAGCAACATGCTGCACCCACACTGTGGGAAAATATCAGACAAAAACACACTGTACCCGCAATGTGGTAATACACAAGGAAAAGGGAAAACATCACGTAGCAACATGCTGCACCCACACTGTGGGAAAATATCAGACAAAAACACACTGTACCCGCAATGTGGTAATACACAAGGAAAAGGGAAAACATCACGTAGCAACATGCTGCACCCACACTGTGGGAAAATATCAGACAAAAACACACTGTACCCACAATGTGGTAATACACAAGGAAAGGAAAAGGAAAACATCACGTAGCAACATGCTGCACCCACACTGTGGGAAAATATCAGACAAAAACACACTGTACCCACAATGTGGTAATACACAAGGAAAGGAAAAGGGAAAACATCACGTAGCAACATGCTGCACCCACACTGTGGGAAAATATCAGACAAAAACACACTGTACCCACAATGTGGTAATACACAAGGAAAAGGGAAAACATCACGTAGCAACATGCTGCACCCACACTGTGGGAAAATATCAGACAAAAACACACTGTACCCGCAATGTGGTAATACACAAGGAAAAGGGAAAACATCACGTAGCAACATGCTGCACCCACACTGTGGGAAAATATCAGACAAAAACACACTGTACCCGCAATGTGGTAATACACAAGGAAAAGGGAAAACATCACGTAGCAACATGCTGCACCCACACTGTGGGAAAATATCAGAAAACACACTGTACCCGCAATGTGGTAATATACAAGGAAAGGAAAAGGGAAAACATCACGTAGCAACATGCTGCACCCACACTAATATCGGACAAAAACACACTGTACCCACAATGTGGTAATACACAAGGAAAAGGGAAAACATCACGTAGCAACATGCTGCACCCACACTGTGGGAAAATATCGGACAAAAACACACTGTACCCGCAATGTGGTAATACGCAAGGAAAATGAAAACATCACGTAGCAACATGCTGCACCCACACTAATATCAGACAAAAACACACTGTACCCGCAATGTGGTAATACACAAGGAAAAGGGAAAACATCACGTAGCAACATGCTGCACCCACACTGTGGGAAAATATCAGACAAAAACACATTGTACCCGCAATGTGGTAATACACAAGGAAAAGGGAAAACATCACGTAGCAACGTGCTGCACCCACACTAATATCAGACAAAAACACACTGTACCCGCAATGTGGTAATACACAAGGAAAAAGGAAAACATCACGTAGCAACATGCTGCACCCACACTAATATCAGACAAAAACACACTGTACCCGCAATGTGGTAATACACAAGGAAAAGGGAAAACATCACGTAGCAACATGCTGCACCCACACTAATATCAGACAAAAACACACTGTACCCGCAATGTGGTAATACACAAGGAAAAGGGAAACCATCACGTAGCAACATGCTGCACCCACACTGTGGGAAAATATCAGACAAAAACACACTGTACCCGCAATGTGGTAATACACAAGGAAAGGAAAAGGGAAAACATCACGTAGCAACATGCTGCACCCACACTGTGGGAAAATATCAGACAAAAACACACTGTACCCACAATGTGGTAATACACAAGGAAAGGAAAAGGGAAAACATCACGTAGCAACATGCTGCACCCACACTGTGGGAAAATATCAGACAAAAACACACTGTACCTGCAATGTGGTAATACACAAGGAAAAGGGAAAACATCACGTAGCAACATGCTGCACCCACACTAATATCAGACAAAAACACACTGTACCCGCAATGTGGTAATACACAAGGAAAAGGGAAAACATCACGTAGCAACATGCTGCACCCACACTGTGGGAAAATATCAGAAAACACACTGTACCCGCAATGTGGTAATACACAAGGAAAAGGGAAAACATCACGTAGCAACATGCTGCACCCACACTAATATCAGACAAAAACACACTGTACCCACAATGTGGTAATACACAAGGAAAGGAAAAGGGAAAACATCACGTAGCAACATGCTGCACCCACACTGTGGGAAAATATCAGACAAAAACACACTGTACCCACAATGTGGTAATACACAAGGAAAGGAAAAGGGAAAACACCACGTAGCAACATGCTGCACCCACACTGTGGGAAAATATCAGACAAAAACACACTGTACCCACAATGTGGTAATACACAAGGAAAAGGGAAAACATCATGTAGCCACATGCTGCACCCACACTGTGGGAAAATATCAGACAAAAACACACTGTACCCACAATGTGGTAATACACAAGGAAAAGGGAAAACATCACGTAGCAACATGCTGCACCCACACTGTGGGAAAATATCAGAAAACACACTGTACCTGCAATGTGGTAATACACAAGGAAAGGAAAAGGGAAAACATCACGTAGCAACATGCTGCACCCACACTAATATCGGACAAAAACACACTGTACCC
This sequence comes from Protopterus annectens, assembly GCF_019279795.1. Taxonomy (NCBI): domain Eukaryota; kingdom Metazoa; phylum Chordata; order Ceratodontiformes; family Protopteridae; genus Protopterus; species Protopterus annectens. The sequence continues at coordinate 1,515,104,524 of NC_056726.1, read as the reverse complement.
ACAATGTGGTAATACACAAGGAAAGGGAAAACATCACGTAGCAACATGCTGCACCCACACTGTGGGAAAATATCAGAAAACACACTGTACCTGCAATGTGGTAATACACAAGGAAAGGAAAAGGGGAAACATCACGTAGCAACATGCTGCACCCACACTGTGGGAAAATATCAGACAAAAACACACTGTACCTTCACTGTGGGAAGCTATCAGGCAAGGACACCGAGTTCATAGGTGTTTACTGGGCTAATGGCCACAAGGGCCTTTTTAAGCCTAGCCATGCATCCCAAATCTCTGACAAGTTCTGATACCCTAGATAAGTGTAAGCATGGGCCTGGGAGATGAACCATTTACAGGTTACCTGTGTCCATTAGAGACATAGGTGTCAAACCAGGGAAGAATTTCTGGTTTCCCATCCAATTGTCCAAGTTGCACGTGAATTGCGTTATGGAGGAACTCTGCTTCACATGGATGGGGAGCCTGTTGCATATATGGGGTAGTCTCTGGGATACATACCTATCTCTCCAGCAGGTCCTATTTATACCACAGGAAGGTTTAAGTCTTTAGAATGCCAAATTCTGGTGCTGTGTGTTTTGTGGAAATGCAGAAGGTTCATCATAGTGGGGTTTGACAATGCCCTGTATGCCAGGCATAGACCTCCCCTCAAAAGCCTGTAGGAGACAGAATACAGGGATAGGGCCTTAAGACAGTCTGCATAGGACACTTTACTTACACCCTATATGCTTTTAGTGAGGAACCTCTGTGGACACTCCAACTGTTGGATATGCCTGCTTAGGTACATACCAAAGAGGGCATTGTACTCAGTGATAGGTCTGATGAATGCTGAATACAGTGGAACAATGACTTTCTTGGACTTAGATGGCATGCCTTTGTTTATAATTGCACAACATAGAATACTTTCCTCATGATATGCAACAATTTGCAGCTATACTGTGGGAAACTATCAGACAAAGACACGCTTCAATCACATTCTGAGAAACTATCATACATGGGCACACTGCACCCCTATTGTGGGAAAATGTCAGGCAGGGTTAGACTGCACACATATCATGAGAGGGTGTCCATGGGAAGTAGGGAGCTAATATTCATGACAACCTCTTCTTACTACGGGCCACTCACCCCACACAGAAGTAGAGTATGTTTACTTATCAAACATTGGCATTTGCTTCCATCTCCTAGATGTCATAAGCCATGTGAAATTTTGTCTGATTGTATTTCACAAATTTATAGATTCAGATGACAAATTTAGGACCTACTGGCCAACAGGAAGCTCAGTTGTCATAACCACGTGTTGACAATTTTATTGTTTCCGTTGGCCCGAATACCAGAGTCTTGGGATTTCTGCATGGGATACTGTCACCTCTTCCATGACGTCAGGTTGTCAGGGATATAAAACATGCAGCTGATGCCATTACATCAGTTTTTCTTGCCCTAGATGTCAGGAGCCCCCAAAATAGGAAGCTATTACATGGTGTGGAACACCTCCAGTAAAAAGTAAATACCCCTGCCATAAAAGATAACCATAAAGAGGATAGGTAAAAAGGATAGAGAAAACCAGGGGGCTGGAGGGAGGGGAAACCAGGACTGCAACAGTGAATACACTCAAACATCTACATTTATGGTAAGTGTACACAACTGTACTATGTTCTTCATGTTTCACTGTTGTAGTCATCACACTTGGGTTGATTCCCAAAGCTGAGGAAGGGTGGAGGCAGTCAAGAAGTGTTGGGGCTGGCTAGCAGGCCTTGTAAGACTGCTGTAGCAAATCCAGCTCTGGATTTAGAAAAAATAGATAAGTGGTAATGCTTGGTGAAGGTGTGTACAGAAACCCTGTCCCCTTTCTTCTACTGGAATAAGTTGAATAGCCCTGATACTGAGATGGGAAATTACTTGCTTTTGAGCCTCTGCCCACAGGTTTGGAGGAAGGTCTGGCAACCTGCTTGGTGTCGGCAGTGAGTGTAAGTAGAATCTGTATCCCTGGGATACAATGTTTAGAACCCATCGGTCCTGAGTAATGGACATACATTTTTTTGCAATGAAGGGTGAGTTTTCCTTCTAGGGGTGCAAGTACTTGGGCATGGCTGGGAAGGATAAATGGAAAGTCATTGTGAACTTTTTCCATAAGGGGGTGGCTTACCACTACCTGGTTTTGAGGTGGAAACGCTCCATTGTTTAGATTTCTGCATACCCTGAGACTCTAATCTTGGTGGTCTGTTTCCCCTGGGTTTGGACTGAGAAGGCCTGAGAGGGACTGGAAAGGACCAGTTTTTTGAAGGCCAAGCCTGTAAGAAATATTTGACTGTTTGCATAGATTTAGCTTTTTCTTCCATCTTTTTAAGAACTTCTGCTTTTGTGCCAAACAAACGCTCCTGATTTAATGGAGCATTTAGTAGTTTTGCTTTGACATGGTCAGGCAAGACTTGTTCTTTTAGCCAAACATGCCTTCTCAGTACAGATCTAGTGACAGCAGCCCTGCAAGATGCTTCTACGGCATCAAACCCACATTGCAAAGTATGTTTACTAACTTAGTTTGCAGAATGCATTAACACTTGTAAATCTTTATTTTCTGCATAATCTGGAATTAACACCATTTTTTGTTTAATTAGTTCCATAATATGTTGCTGGCACTTCAACATGTGAAACTGGCAGTTCAAAGCCCTGATGGCAAGAGTTGCAGAGGTATATACCTTCTTACCCCATCTGTCTAAAGCTCTAGAATCCCTGCCTGAAGGGGTAGGGTTTTTGGCTGTAGTAGCCTTAATGCCTTTAGGTCCCTGGGAAATGGTCTCTGGATCTGAGAAATGGTCTCTGGATCCACAGTAGGATTCCTAAAGAGAAATTTGTGAGAAATCAGGTACTCTGTAGTACCTGTCAGGTTTTCTAGGAGCTGGTGGTAAGGTGTCAGGAGTAAGACATCGTTTTCAATATCCAGAACAGGGGCATAGCTAGAGGCCTGTGCTGAGGCAAATCTAAAAATTCCCTGAGTCTCTTTTTGGACTGAGGATAGTCCTGGCATTCCCAACCAAAATGATCTCTTAACGTATGCAAGGTTTCACCAAAAGAGAAATCCTATGGAGGGGAGGCAGAGGGAATGGATTCCTCTGCATCTGAATCCTCATAGATAGATAAGGTTATATTCTGGTAATCAGAATGGTCAGTCATCAGACTCCTACTCTGTAGAATCAGAAGGAAATTCAATTCTTGAACCCTTGAATCCCTCTATATCCTTTCTCTCTACTCCATCCTAATTCTCTTTTTTTTTCTCTCTTCTCTTTTCTTCTCTCGATCACAGCTTGATCAAACCTTAATCCTCTCTCAGTCTATGTACTTTCTCTCTCTCTCTTCTCCTCATATTGTAAATATTGTAAATAGCATGTAACCTTAGACCTTCTTCTCATACAGTTTAACCTGCTACTTGAAGGAAACTACTAAATCTATTATCTACCTTCCTGAATGATGATTTTTGAAGTATACTGTGTGTTTTTGCTTTTTTTTACTAATCTGTATCAATGTAATGTAATTTCAAATGTATATATTTTATTACTACCTTTTACACCATGTAACTAAGATTGAATTTGCTTTGCTTTTGGAGCTTTTCTCCCCGGGCCTCCACTGAAAATGGGTACGTTCTGGCCCAGTGGACTTCCCCGGTAATCAAACTGGAAATAAATAAATAAATAAATAAAATTCTTTGTCTTTTAGCAGGGGAAGGCTGGCTTCCCCTAATTAGAGTAATAAGGTCTTCAGCCATTCTAAGCATTTTTTTTTGTGGCATGGGAGGATGAGCATGTGCTTTGGATGTTGGTTTTCTAGGCGTAGTGCGAACTCTGGGCCTGAGAAACTCAGTAGTTTTAATAGGAAATGAAGTTGTCGGTTTAATATGAATATCGGTAGATCAGAATATACCCTCAGAAGCTGGTGCCTGCACAGTGGCTCCGGAACCATCCAAGGTAGAGACATCCGCAGGTTCCATAGTCGAAGAAGCATCTCGCAGCATACCAGACTCTGAATGGGTCTCAGCAGAGGCCTGCGAATCTGTAGAAGCAGGCATCAAGGGCATCAGGGGCTGCAAAGGCACCTCACTGAGTACCGGCATTCTGGTGACAAGCTTAATGGAAGCATCATCTGCAGTTTTTGACCTATGCGGTTTTTCGGAAGATCGGTAGTCAGATGGCTTACTGAAGCCATTTTGGAATATGGAGAATGAAAGCGAAAGAATTTAGCTACAAAAATAGCCCGACAATGAATGGTTTGGGTGTTAAACAAGGCACAAAACCGACAGCTAGGGACGTCGTGGTCTGGGCCTAAACAGGTGATGCAGTAAGAATGAAAATCTCTGTGAGGTATTTGCTTTCCATAGGCAAGATAATTGTTAATTTTTTCTGACATTGGTTAGAGCAAGAAAAAAGAATCCCAAATGGGGTACTTAGATTTAGAATACCTCAGGTCTGAAACTCAAAAAAATGAAAATTTCAGGTAGCGGCCAACCGGCACTTGCGAACTGCTTCTGCTTCGGGCTCCTTCTCAGCAAGAAAGACTGATGTAATGGTGTCGGCTGCATGTTTTATACCCCTGATGGCCTGACATCATGGAAGAGGCGACAGCAT
>NC_056726.1:1514939896-1515094896 GCF_019279795.1 Protopterus annectens | reverse complement strand
AATGTGTATTTATGTGAATATTGGGGGGTACTTATGGTATCACGATGCATGGATTGGTAAAAAGATCTCTAGTGCTGTCAGGTCTGACAGCTCAGTGCTTGATTCAGAGATACAGTAATGAACAGATAATGAATTGTTTGTCTGTGAGACCTTACCATGTCTTTGAGTCAAAGATTCTTCCATCATGGTAATTAACCAGCCCATGCCAGCTAATTAGCTCAGGCAGAGGGAATCTTTCTGAATCCATCCTAGTAACTGTAAGACTAAATCATACAATCTGGCTTAAATTCCACCTTAACTGTTTTACCTCCTGGCCTGAAATTCTAAAAGCCACTGTTGCTTATTTCTTCAGATATACAAATACAAGTTTTGCACTGAAACTTACTGGCTTTGGTATGCATGTGACTTCCTTATATCCCAGACTGCCAAATATTCTCTACAGTTCTGTGAGCCAGTATTTTCTAACAGGGAAAGACAGACGTGGTAGGCAAATAACTTGTGTGTATATATATTTCCCCCACTGTTTAATAAATGTTGTGGGAACTTTTAGATCCACATGAGCTATCATCAAGCACATGAGACGTCAGTTTAATGTCTCATACAAAGGACGGCACACTCAGGAGTGCAGCCCCCTCCCTGCTCCTTCCCATAACTCCCATAACTCATTACAGCCTAGACATGCCTCCAGAAATGTATGCATTTGCATCCTACCACAAGTAATGTACTCAGAAAACCAAATCCTTCCCTTAACCTGAAACTGTTCTACCTTCTCTAAACCTAGATTCCTTAATCACTCCCTAAATTAAAACCTAAATCTCCCCTCCTGTTCCCTAAATCTATAGTCTCCATTCACTTCCTAACCACAAAACTTCCTTGTCATGCCCAAAGCCTAACACTCCCTTCCCACCTAAAGATTCCCTCTCCCTTAATGTAAATGTCCTCCTGATCTCTTCCTAAAACCTCCTCTGCACTCAGACTTCCTCCCAGGCCGTCCTTCCCTCCTCACCGCTGCGACACTAACCTTGCCCGAACTTGCTTCCTGTGCTCCAGTCTCTTCCTATGACAGCTGCACCTCGCCTGATAATGTAGTGCAGCTTTAGTGTGACTGGACAGCCATGCGAGCTACAAGACACTCGAGTCCCTGGTTCAGAAATAGTGGCATTGCAGTGCCTGTGCCTTGGGTACTTGTTGCAAGGGTGAATGTTAACCGCTCTCATGAATGGATTCACATTTGTTTGATTAAAACGAGTATTCGAAGTATAACTATTCTGCATATTTATCCAAATAATAATAATAAGAAAAATATCAATAATAATAGTCAAGGACTGTAAAAGGTTGTGAATGTTTCATACTTGTTAGGCATTAGCATTGTGAGGTAAATGCTCTCATAACATCCTATTTCTTTAGCTACCATGCAAAACTATATACTGAACTTAGTGTTTTAAATAGAACAATTCCACACTGTATTAGTAGTCTAGTCACAAGAAGGGATAAACATTATGGAAGTCAACCTTTCTATAATTGTACCTCATGGAATGCAATTTTCATAGTTCTAAATCCTGGAACTGACCAGTCCCCAAATGTTCTCCTACTAGGCAGCTACATTGTGAGATTATAGCAGTGCAATGCAAGTAACCTTTTTGTTTTATCCTTGCAGGGTGTCTATTTATCTGCCACCAAACTTTATTAAATGAATCACACAACACCAATTTAAATATTACCAAGCATTGCTGACAATAGTGAAACTTTGGATTCAGTAAGAACAACTAAATGGACACTTTAATGACATTATAAAACTGAATAAAAACAGTTGAATTAAAGTGAACTGAAATGGTGTTCACAGCTTTGAAAGGTACGGAACTCACTATATTACACACGGTCTTAGAGCAATGAACTTAAGTAATGCGGATAGAGAAGCAAATCCTAAGTTAACCAGCTTTGCAATGGTATACTGTCCAGTGACTATTATTTTGTTTATTTAATGAAATATTCCCTGAGATCAACTCTGCAAAGCCTAGCCAAATACTTCCCACCAAAACCTGCATAGTATGTCTTCCACATATAGTACCTTGCTCAGCTCTTGTATTATTTCAGTATTCATTAATACATTTCCACTGGGTTCAGTGGGCCAAATTGAGCAAAAGGAATAGCAATAGCTCATGAAAGAAGTTCCATGGCCTGGACTGAACATAAGTAGAATTACTGGCCAAAAGATGGTCATTTCACAAGGGACACTGATCCTCAGTCACACAGACACTGTCTCCATTGACCTTTGACACAGTTCCCTAACCTGCTAACATGACTAAAACTTATGTAACATGGAAATATTAGATGTAGCACACTCAGAACAATGCTGCCATCAACTGAACCTTAACCTTGCAGTTTTCTCCAGTTACCAGTACCCCACAGCTAAGAAAGCAATGGTCTTTCCTTGGACATCTGGGATGCTGCATAACTGAGATTCTCATCTCATACAATGTAGTACACACTGTCTTTCTTCTCTCACTGGACATCTGGACAGATTTTCTCAGTTAATTATGTGTTTGCTTAGTGCTGGAAGATAACATTATCCTATAAAGCAATGAAGCTGTTAATTTGCTGTGACGATTAGATATCTCCTCTGTTCTTGATATCTTGTGTATGGTTATGAATGTCTGTATCATTCTCTCTCTCAATCTATATATAGCTGTATTATCTAGTAACACTACGAGCAGTATTTGTGAAATGTATTTATTTACTTTGCATCAACCTCCCCTTTGTTCAGCAAGCCTCCTTCCCAGTGCTCATTTGGCTTGATCATTCATCCGGGGTTGACAACCTTACAGCTGTTTCATTCCTTGGTAAGAAAGTTTTGAGTCAAGAGTTGTTGCACTGCTTTTGTGGGTAATTTGGGTTTTTTGCATAAACCCTAACCCTGCAGCATAAGTAACATGCCATAGGGTTAAGCATGAAATGGCCATCAGCAAGGACATACTACTCGGTTCAGTTTTCCAAGTCATGTAACCCCCTCATGACTACCCTGTCCTCCCTCACACCCAGCACTGATGTGTGGTCTCCAGTCTCCACTTGAGATTCCACCATGGAAAAGTGCACCCCCACATATGTCTCCCAAAGAGAGGCAAGTTGTTTCGTATGATGACATTACTCCCTTCCCATTAGCAGCTCCAACAGATGCCTGAGACACCAACTGACCTCAGCTTGCTCAGGCTGTAATAAAGACATTATCTTTCTATGTCATTTCAACAGTATAATTCATTTATTTCATTCGGGTCTGCACTGTATGTATTATAATGGGTCTAGTGTACATAAAAAGTATCTAAAATACATACATACTATAATGGTACAAACATAAAACAGGTTTAACAGCATATGCTGCCATTTAATAACAGAGGAACACAAACAGACAGTTAATATGTGCATGGACTGTGGAAATATTTGTCAGGAAGTTTTCAAATGCAGAATCTTAAAAAGAGAAAAAAGTTGCAATCATTTCATCAGAACTTTTTAGAAGTCAGGGAAATATGGTACTGCCTTCAAATACTAGCTGCATACTAAATTGAAATTACACACACACACACACACACACACACACACACACACACACACACACACACACACACACACACACACACACACACACAGACACACACACACAGACAGACACACACACACACACACACACACACACACACACACACACACACACACACACACACACACACACACACACACACACACTTTTTTTTTATTTACTCCAGTGTCCTGTCTTCCAGCCCCATTCACAATCAGTCAGCCCACTGGTTCTGTGTGAGTTGACAGCTTTTCGTTAACAGAATGTAATAATTGCCCTAAAACCCATTCATTTTAGTCCAGCTGATGGCCCACAGACCCATTTTTCTTTTCTACAACAAGATTAAAATTTGGAGGCAGGGCAGCATTCTGAAGGGGACAGTCCTTCTCTAACAGACTAGCTGTTTCACCCTGGAACAGCTAGTCTGCACACCTAAGAGGAGTGCAGATATTCTGAATCTGGTACTGACAAACACGAAGTAAGAACAATAGTATGTTATGGAGATGTTTGTTGAGTTCAGATCTGATGGTGGAGAAGGTGGACAGATGAACATTAAGACATGTTATGGAGATGTTTGTTGAGTTCAGATCTGATGGTGGAGAAGGTGGATAGATCGTTAAGGTTAGAGAGTAGGAATTCTTAAATCAAGAATGAAGAAAGACTAATCAGTGCAATGTAGTTTGGTTTGGGGGGGGGGTAAACAGTGTGTAAGGTTGTAGGGAGTGAGCTCTTTTCATAGGTTCATAGGTAGGTACTAGGCTATCGGCCCTGGGGCCCATACAAGCCCAACCAAAAAGGTACCCTGGCTTTTGCCACCCAAGAAAATTATTTTCCTGTCCCACTGTCGAGCAGAGCCACAGAGGTGATCCCCGGGGTGAATTTCCTATTTCCCATCCAATCATCAAGACTTTTCTTGAAGAGTGCTAATGAGGAGCTTTGTTTGATATAGATAGGTAGTTTATTCCACAGTATGGGAAGTCTCTGGGACAGGAATCTATCCCTCCGGCATGTTCTGTTTATTGTGGTGACAAGGTAGTATGGGAAGTCCCTGGGACAGGAATCCATCCTTCCGGCATGTTCTGTTTAATGTGGTGACAAGGTAGTATGGGAAGTCCCTGGGACAGGAATCCATCCTTCCGGCATGTTCTGTTTAATGTGGTGACAAGGTAGTATGGGAAGTCCCTGGGACAGGAATCCATCCTTCCGGCATGTTCTGTTTAATGTGGTGACAAGGTAGTATGGGAAGTCTCTGGGACAGGAATCTATCCTTCCGGCATGTTCTGTTTATTGTGGTGACAAGGTAGTATGGGAAGTCCCTGGGACAGGAATCCATCCTTCCGGCATGTTCTGTTTATTGTGGTGACAAGGTAGTATGGGAAGTCTCTGGGACAGGAATCTATCCTTCCGGCATGTTCTGTTTATTGTGGTGACAAGGTAGTATGGGAAGTCTCTGGGACAGGAATCCATCCTTCCGGCATGTTCTGTTTATTGTGGTGACAAGGTAGTATGGGAAGTCTCTGGGACAGGAATCTATCCTTCCGGCATGTTCTGTTTATTGTGGTGACAAGGTAGTATGGGAAGTCTCTGGGACAGGAATCCATCCTTCCGGCATGTTCTGTTTATTGTGGTGACAAGGTATGTGATAAGGACAGGAAGGAGTGCAGCTTAAGGAGTCTGAACATGAGAAGGTCTAAGTGGCGATGTACCCTGCATTCAACTGGAAGTTATTTGGCTTTAGTCATGGTGATGTAGTGGTGTTCATTGGGCGGAGGTGTGAGATAAAGTGACATCTTTTGTTACGGGCGGGTTTTCTTTAAAGGCTGTGGCCACAGTGTGAAGAGCATATTTAAGCTGAGAAGGTAGAATTCCTCTAGCTAGAGTTGCTGTAGCAGGCCTGATTAGACAGAGAGGATTTCCTAGCCTGGAGGAGCACTGAATTAATTTTCTCCTGATAAATACATATATGTATGGATCTACCTTCAATTGACGAACGTATGATCCATCGAACGGCAAAAGCATGAGCTCACTGCACGGAAAGCTTACATTCACGGACACTGACAATGCCGAAAGCCTAATCAGCGAAATTCTCTTGAATGGTGAATATAGGACATATTGCTTTATATTTAAGAAGGAAGTATTAGTAGCTCTATGATCATACCAGCATCTACAATGTTGGATTTGTGGAGAATCAGTCCTGGATGAAATGTATTTTACAGGTAATCACAATGAAGAGGTGAGACCTTAATTGTGGCAGGTTATGTGTATCATTTACAAAGTTGTTGGAGATCGTGGTACAGTGGGGTAAGGGAATTTCCCATATTCCCCACTGTAGTGCGATCTCGGAGTTGGTAAAAATTAGTAGTGGGGTGTGGGTGGCTTGCCCCCCTGCATAATTTAGTGTCCATAGTCCTTTCAAGTTAGTTTCACTGATTTAGCTTTCAGCATTGTTAGTTTTCATGCAACTCAGCTTTCAGTTCAGTGAGTTTGTAGTTTTGCCGTTCAGTGGATTGTAGTTTCGTCAATTGAAAGTAGATCCATATGTGTATATCTATATCTATATATGTATATATCTATATATGGACAGCACAGTGGTGCAGCAATAGTGTTGTCACCTCACAGCAAGAGGTTCTTCTCTGGTTCAATTCTCGGCTGGAGTACACTCTGTGTGGAGTCTGCATGTCCTGCCTGCATTTGTGTGGGTTTCCTCCAGGTGCTCCAGTTTCCGCCCATATTTCAAAGACATGCTTCTGGAGCATTTCTCCCCAGGCCTCTGCTGAAAATCGGTTTTGTTCCAAGTCAGACTTTCCCAGTAAACAAATATTAAATAAATAAGTAAATAAATAGATGGAGAGAGCAGGAACCTGTGATTAATATCATCAAATGCCTCAGACAAGGCAATAAAGACTATTGCTGCAAGGTTGCCTTTATCCCTGTTGAGAAGGCTATCATCTGTAAAGCACCAAAAAATAGTCACTGTGCATTGAACTAATCAGAAGCTTTAATATGATACGACTGAATTTAAATACATAACTAAAGATCCTGCTATAAATTCGTTTTTTCTAGAATTTTCCACAAGTGGGGAGACTGGAGCTAGAATGAAAGTGAAATCAGTTGTCATGCCCATATAATTTCAGAACAGGTTTAATATAGGTAGGCTTCCAAATGTCAGACATAATGTTTTGAGTAAGACAAACATTACAGATGTGTGGAAGAGGCACAATGAGAACATTTTTGTAGTGAAAGATGAACCAGGAAAAGAAAAAATGTGAATTGGAGGATCATCCATGGAAATGTGTTCTCCTCAGTGTTCAATGTACTTTGGTGATAATTTTTGAAGAAAAAGTGTGGGACTATGGGGAAGGGGGTTTGGGGTTATGAACTTTGTTGGTATCTGGGAGGTGGCTGAATTCTTTAAGGACGTCTGAGCTTGTGTGCAGACTTTGAGAACATCGGACAGTATTTGTATTGAGATTATTTTTTTTTCTGGGTGGTGGGCTTTTCACCCTGTTATCAGGTTGAACTGATGTAAAAAAAAAAATCGTTTCTCCTAGCAGAGAGGACTGTTTGGCTTTGTTATAGTTGACTTTATTTCTATCTATGGCTTATTTACCTAGTTTACATAGGGAGACAAAGGTTGTCTGGGCAGGTGTTTTGCTTCCAAATTTTCCAAGCTTTGATGCTAGGTTTGAATTTTGAGTTCTTTGGTTTCCTGAGGGTTTTGCAGAGATGATGAGTAGGAGAGTAGATGGATTGGATGCTCTGAATTGGCCACAGATTTGAGTGAGTGCATAGTGTGGAAGAACAATCACAACAGGGTTGGTCACCTTGTGGTATAAACCTTGTCACTGCTGAAGTGACACCCCAACTCCGTGTGTAAAAATGGGAAAAAGGGGTTGTGGATGGATGGATGGATGGATTGATGGGTGGATGGATGGATGGATTAATGTGTGGATGAATGGATAGATGGATGCATGTCGGGGATGTTGGGGGTGAAGCCCCCCACTTTATGTAATGTTTTAAAGTTTTTTTCTTTCATTTTTGGAACAGTGTTTTTTTTTTCCCTGGGGAAAAAATCGCTATTCTAAGTGTTCGGGATTATAAGCTTTAGCTTACATGAGGTTGATAAATCATTGTTCACTTTTTTAAGCATTCACTGATTTAATATAGACCCACCTCCCACAAGCAGGATGTCATTGATGCATGCTTGCACAATAACGTTTAGGAGGCTTTTTTCCATCAGTCCAATCTGAGAGTACATCTGTATTATCGACAGAAGTAAAACAGAATGGATGATTAGCTGGGAGGAGATAATAGTAGGGAAACATTACTAAAATAAATATAAGAATAAAACATAATAAAAATGAAAAGCTGCAACATTAAAAATGGAGAAGAAATAGGAATTAAACAATGATGGCTTAAAATACAAAGCAGTTCATCAAGTGTTAATGTTACTCTTTAACCTTCATGTTAAACAACTCTATAAGCTACAGATTTTGTAAATATTAATTTTATGTGATCCATTTCTGTGTTTTATACTGTAAATTTACATAAAGATCTGAATTTTATTCAGCTTTTCTCCCCGGGCCTCCACTGAAAATAAGCTTTTCCACCCAGTCAGACTTTCTTGGTCAACAAAAACAAATAAATAAAAACATAAATCAAACGATTCCATCAGCATCAGTGTGATCGTGTCATCTAATAACTAGTCTAGAGGAGCAGCACAAAGATCTATGAAAATATATATTTTTACATCTATTATATAGGTGGAGTTTTAGCTAGATTTTTTGATCAGTGAATTTCTTATTGCTATGGTTGACTTAAAATAGTTTTGATTAGCTGATTCTAGAAAAGTGAGAACTAGTTCTCTAAACAGCACTAGCAGACAGCCATCTTTTGTTTCAAAGAAGCAGATAAGAGGGTAGGATGTTGTAGAACCCCAATTTGAAGAAGGCTAGTTTTTAGTTAATATGCATCTAATTTTTTTTAACATCCCTTTTGATTAGTTAATTTTAGTTTTTGTTTTTAATTTTTCCTATGTAAAATTTCACTGTAATTTAACTTGTCTTGGAGCTTTTCTCTCCAGGACTCCATTGAAAATGGGTTCCTTGGCCCAACGGACTATCCTGGTAAAACAACTGCAAATAAATAAATAGTAAGCAATCAAGTGTGCAGTTTCAGTTTCATTAAGAAATGCTAGATGCTATTAAATGCTTTAGTGTTAAAACAATATCGCAAGTATATACACATGGCAAAGCAAAATAATTAGTAGCAGGACATTAACAGAGTACCAGCCATACATATGCTAAATTTCACTTGTAAAAATAATTTAAATTACTAATTATGATTGATGAGTAAGCAGGATGGTTAAGGACCCTTGTAGCCATGGCCCAGGCAAAGGCAACACAGGACAGTTGTAAAACTAACAAAGACTATTATTATAACATGATTAATATAAGTTCTCCAACACAACAACAACAAAACCAATACACAGTTTGCAGCATATACCAGATTATATATGCAACAGTATTGGGTACTTCTATATGTACTGTCTCCAGATTTGGAGAACTTGTGCAATAAAATGTAATCCGTTTTTAAAATATACGACTGTTTTGAGGATATACAGATTCAGGGCACTTCTTTAACTGCCGCAGTTATGTATTTACAGAAAATACACTGTTTAATGTTTTGACATTGGATCATTCTTTTGAAGAAGGATGAAAAGTGCAAAGAGTCTTTACTAAAAACTATGAAACAGCGAGGAAAATACGGTGGAATCCAGCCTCTGTGTAAAGTGTAATTGTTGCTGTCTTTCAGAAGTAAATTAAGTTTTCCCTGAAATTGTGATATCAATGTACGTTCATTGTATCTGGAGGAAGTTTGTCCATTAGTAGGTGCAATCTTGGTGAAGCTCTGTAGACCAATAAATTTGTGAAACAGAGGCCTTTGAAGAGTCAAAGTGATTTTGGTTTGACTTTATAGAGCATAAGGAGATCATGTGACATTAGCTTATTTTTAAGATGGAGAAAATAAAGGGAAGTCAGACGTTTAAAAGTTAACGGAATAGATAAGAGGATGCAGGAGCAAACCTTTGATGGAAATACAGTTGTCCTTTGCAGGGACAACTGCAATGCAATGGTCTGCAAATATAATTATAGGTAGCTCTACTCAGGTATGTGCTTTGTCTGGAGTTAAGTGGGATTATGGGAAGAGTGTATTTCAGGTAAGGAATAAGAACATTTATTTTTAAAGATCACTAAGTTTGAGGGTTACAATGACTGAATGCAGCATAGAAGGACTTGAAATAATTTTTAATATTATCAACAAATTCAGCATTCTGTTTAATGTAAAGATAGTCATCCATGTGAAGGCCAAGATATTCTAGTGCTATATATTTTTAACTTTATTACTGTCAAAATCAAAAATTGCGGGGAGGGATACTGATTCTTTTTGGTGAGTGTTGAATAGAATTTGCTGTTTTATCTATGTTTAGTTTTAATTTATTATTTGACATTAAATGGCATACCCCAGGATTTAATAAACTCCAGGTAGGCTCCGTGTAGAGCTTACATGGAATGTACCCATGTACATGGCCACAGTTCCCCCTCAGCAGTGTGCTATGTATATTAATGATGAAGCGCTGCTGAGGGAGAGCATAGTAACAGGGATATTGAATCCATATAGGCAGAATTATAGAGGCTGGTCAGATATTATGTAGATGGTGAAGCTCCCTGTAATGTTCCATGGTACTGGTGAAATGTGCTGCATATTAATAATTTTTGGATTAAACGTATAAAGTGTTTTTTAATGGCCATTTCCATGGAGTGGCACACAGCAATGCCAAGCCGTGCTTATACGTCGACAGCTGGTACCTGCCAGGCATCTAAAAATAGAAACGGGATGTAATTAATTATAACTGGTTTTTTTTTTTTTTTTTATGTTATGTCTGTTTGTGTGGCACAGAGTGCAGCAATGCCAAGCCGTGCTTACAGATACACAGCAGACAAATGCCAGACATCTATAAATAGAAACTGGAAATAATTAATTATTTATTTCTGCTTTTGTTTATGCCCATTTAAGCCTGTTTGTGCGGTGCGCTGCTATTACTTAGTAGTGTATATGAAGGGATATACTTGCCAAATAGCTAAATGGGTACAGTGATGGTCTAAAGTTTCGTAGGTCCTGGGCTCAAGTCCCTAGCACACATATCATTTGTTTAATGCAATGTAAAATGTCTTTTAAATTAAAATCAATATTTTTACATTTGGGAGAAGTGTGTGGTGCTAAGCACTGCTTAAATGTGGTTAAAAACTAATATTGTTTGCACATTGCTATGTTTCACTAAAACTAAAGTTGTTTGAGTTTTCATGCTGCTCAGCTGTGCTTAGCTGGTTTGCATGATGCTATGCACTCCAGCGGTTTTTTTTAATGAATCTGAATGATCTGCAAGGGTGGGAAAACAGCCTATATTAAGGTCAATAGGCGGAAAGTCTGCAGCATTGCTAGAGTCTGCTTAGCTGCTGATATGCCAGGTGATGATGGAGAGGGTGCGCACTTTCAGGTGCAGAAATGGGGTGTGCAGGAGTCCAGGATTTTTTTTTTTGGGCTCCACATACGGAATTATGAACCTAGGCTGCTGCAGGGTGGTTACCAGGGCTGAGAGTGTAAGGCTGAGGCCTGGGATTAGTTGGCCAGGGACCTTACCAGTGCTACTGGTATCTCCGTGCACTGGGACACCACTATGATGACCTGAAGCAGAGAAAAGTGGAACATTGGACTCCTGGGTCCAATAGGCTAGGGCTGGTCATGGCCCACAAATATGTAAGTATTTTTTCCACTATTTTATCAACATGCAAGCTGAATGTGTGAAAAAACTGGTTTGCATGATGTTGTGCTTCTCTTCCAACAGCTACAGCTGAGAGGACTTGAAATATTCAGTCCCATGCCAGGTGCCTGGCCAGGTTGCACTGCGATTGTGGTAAGTATGGATATATTATGCTATCTGTACTGCAATAAGCAATAAAGATTAAAAAAAAGTAATGCAATAAATAATAAACAATAAAATTGTAGTGTAATAAATGTGGAATTAGATACGTAGTGCAATAAATGGGTAATTAGAACTGTAGTGCAATAAATGAACAATAACTGTATTGCAATAAACAAGATAATTATTAACAATACCAGTAAAGTGTTAAGCAGCATTATGGTTTCCTATACAAATCTGTCTTAATATTTGCAGCACAGCTGTAATCATTACATGTGTTCTGCCGTCACTGCAGTCAAGTGTAAAACTGTAATAGCGCTATGATGCAAAAGGAATGTCCTGTAATACTAATAGTATGGTTCAAGATTGTCTCCGGGCCAATTTCAGTCACATAATGCTCACACTTTCCTCCACTCTAGGAACAAAAGGTATGTGGCTGACGCAGTCCCCTTTATGAGCAGATAGTGTTTGTAGATTTCAGAGAGAATTAACAGCAATAACAATAAAGCGTTAAGCAGCATTGTGGTTTCCTAAATAAATCTGTCTTAATATTGAAAATAGCGATGTAGTCAATGCATGTATGTTCTAAACTGCTGCAGTCAGTTGTAGTCACAGCAATTGGTTCTACTCCCATCCCCGCCAACTAAGGCATGATGCCTTTCTTGTTTACTTAATATACACAAACATGTCTCTCAACTGTCATGATTTTTCATAATGAAATTACAACTGTCTAATCTATCTGTTCCTTGATTACCACATAAATGATTACCCGTACTGCTATATATTTTCATATCCATTTACATAACACCTTGCAAGTTATGTAAGTCCACATTATGTGAAACTGATCTGTGTAGCTATGTACCTGCATTCATTACTGCTTTGCCCATACTCTCCCATGCTAACAGCTTGAGAGGTATGTATGTGCTATGTCAGCTATAGAAGAATTGTAGTCACTGTACTCACAGGTTACACTGCACACCTAAAGAAGTTTGTAGTTGTACTCTGTGTAGTACTGTTACGTGTGAGGTAACTAATGGTATGTTTTTCCCCTCTCTCCCCACCCATTACCTCCTTTAATTTATTACTGTTATTTATTAGTATTATTTAACATATTTTGTTACACTGTTTTACTGGCTTTATGGTTTTATTAATACTGGTTTGCTGTTAACATACTTACTGTTATGTTACTTAATGTTGTATTACACATAATATACCTTAACTCATTCCCTCCAATGGAGCTCAGGAAGTTTGCACTGTAACTCCCAATGGGCGGAGCCTAAGCCTTTTGACAAAATCAAATTATGTCCTCACATTTCAAATAAATGTTCTTGCATAACCCTTATTGTAACAGAGATATGAGGTGGAAATGGCAAACTCTTCAAAACAACTATTTTTGTAGTGGCAATATTCTTTAGGTTCTAGGTCTTAAACTGAATTTTATAAGTCACAGTAAACACAGCAACTATTACCTTTATAATAGTTTGTAAACATCTTACAATATCTCAGCAACCACTCAAGTTACACCCATACTGTCAGCAGCATTTTATTCATCCAGCTCAGAGCTTACATATGAGGTTAAGGAGTTCTATCTGTGTTACATGGTTGTTGAGATATTTAGAAAAATGTAAAATATATATCTATATAAATGAATATCATAAAAACAGCAGTTAATATCCATTTACCTGCACCAGACAGAGGTCAAATATTAATGCAGTTGAGTTTGCCATCGTGTAAGCTTTAAGATGAAATCTTTTAAAACCTTGTACATGGCATGCTTTGGAATTACTGAAGCAAATATGAACAGGCCAACCTCCCATCCTGGATGGATGGGAGGTTAGCTAAATATGAACAGCAATATTTGATGCCTAGAGGTGTCAGTAGGAGTTAACTGCCGATGCACCTGGAGATGTTATCACCCATGACAAACTGCAGGGTTTGGTGTGCAGGATCATCTATCATGGGTTTGGATGGTGCCTGCGTTGGATGGAGAGCATGCAGGCCACCACAGTGGAGCAGGCTTGCCCCAGAGTCCAGTTTCCACCACTGCTACCCTCGGGGCTGTGACACAGCAGTGTCGACAGTCCCGTGGTTGGGGATGTCAGTCATGCTGCTACCTTGTGGAGGCAATTGAACTGAGATCCCAAAACACCCTCCTCATCCAAGGTGTTTATCACCCTCTTGTGTCACACACCACCCTTGTCTGCTGTCTTGTCTGTCTTCTCTGTCTGCAAAAGCTTCATCACCTACCCAACTTACATCCCTCAAGTGTACCTATGTCCCTCCCTCAACATTCCACTTTCACCTTAAAAAAAAAAAAAATCATCCCATACATAGCCCTTCATTTCACACACGTGTCCACTAGATACACAGAATTTGGTCCAATTGGCTTAACAATGAATTATGTTGTCCTCACCCCTTTCCTTGGGGGGTTAGAGTCCAAAATCATCTAGAAATTCTGTCAAAGTGCACAGTTCTTGCTGTACAAGAAATGGATAGCTATGGTTCTTTGATACGCCCTTCCTGCACATTTTGCCCCCTGCTTGCACCCCATTTCACCACTTTCCTGTCTCCCCATTTTTCTTTTCTTTATATATTTTTAGCGTGACACTGCAAGATGCACCACGTCATGCAGCTTCGCTAAGCTCAGCTAAATACAGCTATATTGATATATATGTCTTAAATAATAAACATGTACAAAATAAACACCTGACCACTACTTCGAACCCATGACCATTGCACCTGTAGGGTGCTGCATTAACCTGTCATGCCACACAGCTGTTAATTAAAACAGATGGTTTAACCAAAACATAGTAATTGTAGGTTACAGTCAGTAAGCATGGCTTAGCAGAGCTGCTCATCATGCCACATTGTGCAAACTTGCTTAAAGAGTGATGCAAAAATTAGGATTCCATCTTGGAGTCTGGTGCAAGTGTACACTACTAGAAAGCCAAGCACACAAGGATGGATGTAAGTGAGGTCTCTAATAGCAGGTAAATGTGCCCTTTTATCAGGAGCATTTACAAGTACACCTGCTAAGGCATTACTGGCAAAATACATGTACAACAGGGACCCTGGTGCAGAAATACATCCATATAAAGCCATGCACATAATGGTGGCTGTAAAAATAGTATGTCACAGCCTGTATGTGTGTACTTATTTATTGCAAATATTCCTCCTGTAATAGAGACCAAGTAGCTCAGTCTTTTAAATGCCTTACATGCAGTACATTATGTCACACACAGTCCTGGGTTCAAATCCAGTGGAGTATAGCATTTAAATAATATTATTGTGAAGCCACCAATTAATCACTGAGTCATGCACTCTTTATCCACAGAATGCATCAGACATGAAACGTCTGCTTGTCACTGATGGAAGTCACAGGCCGCAAGATGAGAGCACACTTTACATATTCTTATATCAAAACTATAAGTCATAAAGTGTCACGCCATTGCCTAGCATACTTACCTTAAACACATGCCTTACTTGCAGTGGAATGGCTACCCTCACTCTGGCTCTGCCTCGACTACAAGACTGACACAACTGCCACAGTTACAGCTACAGCTTGTTGACCCCCAACGTGTTCACACTCTCTGCCAAGGCCTATTACTTTGCAGCAGCAGCTGCAGCCTGTACCACACACGTGTCTAGGTAACAGTAGCTTCTACAGACCTACCCTGTCTGATGACAGTCTTCTCACCTCCAGTAATGTCCAGCACAAACTATCACAAAGGGCATGTAATCTACATGGAGGCCTTATATCTTGTCCAGTGGTTGCATGTCATTGGCTGATGATAGTGCAAATCAGCTGTGTTGCCTGCAATTAGCACTTCAGAACCACAGATTGGTTAAGAGGCAATCACCTGCTAATCAGAAGCATGTTAAAAGGCAAACATGCTGGCTATGGGGAAGCGTTCTGTATGAGACTTACTGCACTCAGAACACGTGTTTGCAAAAACTGAAGTGTCACCACATATGAACAGAGGGCTTTTGCACTCCAGCAGGTTTGTAACTCTTTTCTTTACAACAGGATGCAGATGTGTGAATATATTTACAGGGAATAGGGGTTACAGCATTAAGCCTTTCTTAGAACTGGGATAATGATGTCATTGATATCCAGATTTGATACACCTACAGTGGACGTACAATGCATCAAGGGTGGAATGCTTTTTGTCAATGTGGCATACTGGCCTCTAGGGACTGTCTCTTTATAGTGGTTCTAATAGCACACTGCTATTTGTTTGATACTGTTGCTTTGACATATTATCAGGGAGGTTGCCCCTAGGGAACACACTACAATAGACTCCAGTGTTGGGTGCATGATCATATGGCAGTATCTGTCATAGCACACATGGGAATAGCTGACTATTGCTAGTATCCTAGTTCACAGGTTGGTACTAGGCTATTGGCCCTAGGGCCTATACAAGCCTAGCCATAACAATTCCCTGGATATTTCTTCCCACAATATTTACTTCCCTGGACCCCTGTCTAGCAGGGCAACTGACGTGATCCCTGGGGTGAATTTCCTATCTCCCATCCAGTCGTCAATGTTCCTTTTGAAGAGGGCCAAGGAGGCACTCTGTTTGACATGTATGTGCAGTCTATTCCAGAGTCTGGGGAGTCTCTAGGTCAGGAACCTATCCCTCCAGCATGTTTTGTTTATTGTGATGACAAGGTTTAGATCCCTGGAGTGTGTGGCTCTGAGGGATTGGGATTTCTTTAACTGGAGCATGTCCAACAACTCAGGGTTTGACATGGCCTTGTATGTTAAGCAGAGATTGCCTCTGAGTAGACGATATGCCACAGAGTATAGCTGGAGTTTTTTTAGACGGTCAGCATAGGGCATCTGTTTAGGCCTGTGATTCTTTTAGTGAGGTACTTCTGCGGCCTTTCCAGCTGTTGCAGATGTCTTGTGAGGTACATACCAAATGGGGCGTTGTACTCTATAATGGGTCTAATGAGGGATGAGTAGAGTGGGACAATGACCTCCTTTTTTCAGGATGAAAAGCCCTTAGTGGTGAGGTGTGCCACATAGAAGGATTTCCTGACTGTTGTGGCGATGTGGTTATCGAAGGTGAGACCACTGTCCACCTGTGTCCCTAAGTCTCTCATCACACTTTCAGTGTTTAGTGTACTGCCACCTATGTGGTAATTCATGGGTACATGTTTTTTCCCAAAGGGGATAACTATACATTTCTTGGCATTGAGCTTGAGCCCATGACTCTGGCACCAAGCATCTGTTTCTGTAAGGCCCTTTTGTAGAGTATCCACATCATTTGGGGATTCAGTAATGGCTCCCAGTTTGCAGTCATCTGCGAAGTTTGTTAGTCAGGGTCCCTTAGCGTTGGCCTGTACTTCAGAGAAGTAGATGCCAAACAAAAGCAGTCCCAGGACTGAACCCTGAGGTACTCCACTTGTCACTTGTCTGGAGCTGGATTTGGAGATGGCTACTTTTACAGTCTGGGTTCTGTCAGTAAGCCAGTTGGCATCCCATCGAGTGAAGTAGGGATTTATGCTCAGCTTAGTAAGTTTATCTATGATTCCAGAGTGGGAGATGGTGTCAAAGGCCTTGGTGAGGTCCAGATAGGCTATATGGACCGCCTTACCCTCGTCCACAGCTCTGGGGACTGATTCAAAGAAGTCAATCAGGTTCAGGAGACAAGATTGGCCCTTCACAAACTCAAACTTGGTGGGTTCCAGTGTTTGAAGGTTGCCAATGTCTTTGTTTATAAGTTCCATGACAATGTGTTCCATGCCCTTGCAGATCAGACACATCAGACTGATGGGACGGTAGTTCCTGGGATCCAAGGTGGATGCCCCCTTCTGGAGTGGGATAACTGCAGCTGTGCGCCACTCAGTACAAAGCCTGAGGTGAGGCTATGATTAAATGTGACACTTATGTGAGGTGCCAATTCATTTTGTAGTTCATGTAAAACACAGCCCGGGATGTTGTCTGGTCCCGTGGATGCTGTATTCTTAGCTTTGGAGTGTGCGGTTTCTACCTGTGTGGCCATGATTACTGGAATGTGGCAATCTTTTGGTACTGAGATGGGCCATTTAGAGGGTGAGAGGGGGGTGAAGATCGATTGATCTGTCAGGATATTGACAATCTCCTTGGGGTCAGTATATTTAATGCCATTCTGTTGTAGCTCAGAGCAAATCTGAGCATTGCCATTTAGATTCTTGACATAACTATAGAATGCCTTGTGGCTGTCTTTGGAATCTTTGGCAATTTTATTTTTGTAACTAGCTTTGGAGGATTTTATGAGGGATCTCAGCTTCTTACTCAGGCTGGTAAGGGAGTTTCTTGCATCCTAGGATTTCCTCTTTTCTGCAACAGTTTCTTCCTTTTGTTGTAAAGTTTTTATAACAGTGGACCACCAGATTGGCTTCCTTTTTTTGGAGGAGAGCGTCTTGGTTCTATTTGGCATAGCACGATTCATGCACACATGGATGTTCTCGTACAGTGCCTTAGTGTAGGATTCAGCAGTCAAACTTTCAGCTCCTGTCTGCATGGGTGTCATGAAGTGTGCCACTTCTGACTTGAGTAGCATGAAGTTGTCTTTGGAGAAGTTTTTTACGAGGTTTCCTTACTGGGGGGTGGGGGTGGGATGCGGATGTCAAGGGTGATTTGCTTATGTTCAGACCTGACCCATGAGGGGGTGGCCATTGTTGCGGAGCATCTGTCTCCCATGTTGGTAATGGCCAGGTCTAGGATATTGGAGCCCCTGGTGTTACAATGGATTAGTTGATCCAGGGTGCTGGAATTTATGAATTCCAAGAACCGTTGGGAAAAGGTGGTGGTACCTGAGTAGTTTTCCCAGTTAATGGCAGGGTAGTTGCAATCACCCAGTATTAGGGTATTTGATTGTATCTTAATATTTTCCAGTATGTTTAGAAAGGTGTAGTGAGAATCTCGGGGCATGGTGGGGGAGCTGTAGCAAGCTACAATTGGATTGGTTTACACACTGTGGAATATGACATGTGTGATCAAGCAGTGGATGCTGGCAGCCATTCTGTTCCTTCTGTATTTCTGCAGAGTGTAAATAGAAAATAGAAATATATTAGTACTAAGCTAACTGCCCTTGCAAGCCATTTTACCCCTAGCCAAGTATCCCTTGTGAGACTCAAACCCTGTATCTTGTGTTTGTAAGACAAACACCTTAACCATTTGGCCACCCTCCCAACCCTTCTGAGTATGTGATCCTGACATGTTCATATGTTAATTGGTTCATAGATGTTTACTAGGCTAATGACCACAAGGGCCTTTTTAAGCCTAGCCATGCATCCCAAACCTCTGACAAGTTCTGATACCTTTGATAAGTGTAAACATGGGCCTAGGAGATGAACCATTTACAGGTTACCTGTGTCCACTAGAGACATAGGTGCCAAACCAGGGATGGATTTCTGGTTTCCCATCCAATTGTCCAAGGGACTCTGCTTCACATGGATGGAGAGCCTATTCCATAGACAGGGTAGTCTCTGGGATACATACCTATATCTCCAGCGAATCCTATTTATATCACAGGCAATGTTTAAGTGTTTAGAATGGGTAACTCTGGCACTGTTTGTTTTGTGGATATGCAGGAGGTCCATCAGAGTGGTGTCTGACAATGGCCTGTATGCCAGGCATAGATCTCCCCTCGAAAGCTTGTAGTAGATATACAGGACAGGGCCTTGAGGTGGTCTGCAGAGAACATTTTATTTACACCCTGCATTCCTTTAGTGAAGAACCTCTGTGGATGTTCCATTTGTAGGATATGCCTCATTAGGTACATACCAAAGGGGGCATTGTACTCAATGATAAGGTCCAATGAATGCCAATACAACATAGAATGATTTTCTCACTACTGTAGACACATGATGATCAAAGGCTAGATTTCTGTCTATGTGAGTCCCTAAATCCCTGACTACTGGGTCAACTGAAAAGGGGTGTGTTGTCAATATGTTAATTACCAGGGATGGTTGACTTCCCAAAAGATACTATTATGCATTTCTTGACATTTAGTTTTAGTCCACTCCTGGAGAGCATTTACTTCAGTGTGAGATTCAATGACAGCTCTTAATTTGCAATCATCTGCAAATTTAGTTAGCCATAGACCCCTGACATTGGCCTTGACTTCTTAGAAGTAAATGCCAAAAAAGTAACAGTCCAAGGACTGATCCCTGAAGGTCTCCACTTGTGGCTGGCCTCTTTGTAGAGGTGGACTCCCCAATACGAACTTCCTGGGTCCTGTCTGTGAGCCAGTTGGCTATCCATTTGGTGACATATGGGTTTGTACCTAAACTCTTAAGTTTGTCAACAATGCCCAAGTGGGATATTGTGTCAAATGCCTTGCCCAGGTCAAGGTAGGCAGTGTGAATGATTTTGCCCTCATCCATTGCTTTGGTGACCTTCTCAAAGAAATCCACCAGGTTGAATAGGCATGATCTGCCCTTGATGAAACCAGACTGGGTTGGGTCCAGTGTCTGGAGGTTTACTATATCTCTATTGATCATTTCCATGATACTTCTTTCCAGGGCTTTACATATAAGACTAGTGAGACTTATGGTTCTGTAGTTTCCAGGGTCTGTAGATGGCCCACCTTTATGCAGAGGGTTGACTGTTGCCTTTCTCCATTCATGTGGCACGGAGCCTGTTTGGAGACTACAGTTTAACAGTAATTCCAGAGGCCCTGATAGGTCATATTTCATGCTATTTAGAAGGCATCCTAGGATACTGTCTCGGCCCATTGATGCAGTGTTCTTGGTCTTAGAGAGAGCACTAAAAACCTGTTCCCTAGTAATAGTAGTGTGAGTTATAGTTGATGATATTTCCTAAGGGAATGTTGAGGGAGAGAGAGAGGAGTAAAGTAATGTGTTTCCATTCCATTGTCTTTTAAGACACATGTAGCCAAGATGCTGTACACCTTTCATGGATGCAGAGAATGAGATTATACTTGAGGGCCTCCAGCAACACCATGAACTCCTACTGTTCATGGGAAGGCAAAACAGGGAACAACAGGCAGCACTGTGGGCTGAACTTGTCAGTGATGTGAATGCTACAGGTCATTAGAGCAGGACATATGAGCAGGTTTGGCATTGCGCAATGGACCTGATCAATGCTGCACATAGAAAAGCAGTATATGTAACCAGGGATCTCAGCCACTGAGGAATTTCTGGTGAACCTAGGCACACATGACCGCTCCCAGGCATGCATAACACTGTATATCGTGGATGTGGGTGCCACAGTGTCCATGGCAGAGGAGCATGCAGGTAACCTTAGTTTGATCACCATTGCAATACTGTAGCATTCAGTGCATCAGGCTGTAAATACTCTTACATGGGTGTCAGATCTGTGTTCTTTGTGGGGGGAAGGATTAAACTGCAGTTTGACTCTTCTGCTCAGATGTTGACCAATATAATAATTAACATAGTAGCTACTGGAAATGTGACATATATGGACGTATTACCTTGTTGCAGTGCAACATGCAGTGGTACTGACATTACCTCTCCCTCTACTTTACACAAGTACATCATGTATCAGACAAGGCCGTGGTCCTGCTCCTGTTAAGCACAATACTGTTTTGTTATAGATATAAGTTTACAGCAATGCAATCCCTTAAGTGTCATCCCAGGTCTGCTGCCTGCAGTGCTGTACTGCCGGCATGACTGCCAACTGGGCAGACATTTTCTGACTATACACATGCTACAGTCATACATATGCCTTGTAGGTGTCACCACACTGATAGATGCAAGAGTATTGTCAGGACATTGCAGATTGCAGTATGTCAACTGTGCAGAGTCTTTATAAATGTGTACCTCATTTTTGCTGATGAGATTGCTGTGCAAAGAGCTTTTATTTTCAAGTAATTACAGCTGGTTGTGGGAAAAGTAATGCCCTCTTGTCCTACTATATGAAGTTGGGGGTTCTACAGGTCTCTAATAGTGCCAACAGTGTATAGAGCTGTACATTTATTGCAACACAGTACTTCAGAGCATAATAGTGTAGGTATTAATGTACAGCTTTTTCCTGTCTTATCATAGGTGACCGGAGGGGTTGGTCTCTGTTCCCTACACAACCTGATGTCAGTGTCTCTTCAGATTCTGATGATGATGGACACAGTGAGGCACAGGTGGGGATTTCAGGGGCTGAATATGTCCCAGAGGTTAACATCACTCTTTTTCCCTCGTTGTCACTGCATGCAGTCAGTATGCCTACACATACCCAGTTCCCAAAGGCCATAGATACGGGACGGTCAGAGGGTGAGGACATTGATAAGGTAAGTCTGGCAACTATGGCTCCAGTGAGTTTAGACAATGGCCATAGCCAGAGAGCTGGTGAGGTTCCACACAGGTGGTTTGATGGGGGTGTTCCTAGGATGCCTGCTGTCCTTCTACCACCTGTTGCAGGTGTCACATCATGGTTCACTCAGCTTATGTTTCAGGGCATCATGAAAGCACAGGCACATTCTGAAACAAACTCCAGATGTCTGCTCAGGGTTATGGATGCAGCATAGTCTAACATCCATGACTACCTCCACCACATTGATGACTCCCTGGATTGGTTCACTGATGCAGTAGACTGAAGGTGGGCCAAGACAATGTCTGTCTTGGAATGCACAGTATCTGTGCTGGAACTTGTGGTTGGAGTTGAGCATCGGCCTAGTGGACGTAGGTCAGCAACCCCATCTGCTGAGAGTCAATGTGGCTGTGCACAATCATGCCCTTGTAGTGGCAGTACATCTAGAGATACAGAGGGAAGAGTGCTGTCCACACCAAGATACGGCAGGCCATGGGCTCGTGGTCCAGTGCAAATTCTGGCAGACCCAGTTCTCGTGTTCAGGCCCAGAGATGATGAATTACCTACTCTACCATGCACAGTTCAAAGCTCTCCTACATACACACATGTAGGGCTAGCACTGGGCTTGACTTTGTACACACACATACTCACACACCACTCTTAAATGCAGGTCACCTACAGACACACACACAACAATTCTATTGTCCATCTTGCCTGCTTCCCTTCCTTACTTACACACATGCTGTCAACCTTTTGGGTCAGCCTAGGCCTCCTGCACCCCCACACAACACCCTGTGCAAGAGATGATACCTGTGCCACATCCCCTGTCATTCTCATCATCAATGCAGCGAAATGGAGCTACAGTATGTCTCTGGTGCGTAGGGTGACCATATAAATTAACATGTACTTGTGTAATGCATTGCTTAGCCATGCTGCTTGTAGTGGTTGCTGACAGATACTGTATGTTGACATTTGTAATGAGTACACCACATAATTTTGTGTACTGTATGTTGTATGACATTGTAATTGCTGTATACTTACATAATGAAAGGTGTGTCATGGACCTGTTTCTGTTTCAGGAGTCTGTTGGGGACACCTATGGACACACAGCAGTAAGACAGCCATAGATGTCACAGTACTGGATAGACTTTCACCACAGAAGAAATATGTCCTCAGCAAAGTACAGCACTGTAAGTGCATGGCTCCATAAGTCCATATGTGTGTAACAGGCTAACAAGGACAATGGCCTCATGCAGCATACTCATGCATCCCTAATCTGTGAAAAGATCTGATACCCTTGATAAATGTCACCAGGGTGTTGGGACCTAACACATCTACAAGTTGTGGTGCTGGGGATGACCCATCTTCAAATTCTCTGTATCCAGTACAGACATGTGTCCAACAACAGCTATGACTGTTGTGTTCTGCATCCCATGGTGTAACCTGCACATGATGTGTGTCACAGTAGACGTGTGCTTCACATGCATGGGGGAGCATCTATTTTTTTTGTTTGTTTAACCCCAGTCAACTTTGAAGACCACCCAACTCCCTTTAAGAGTGTTGCTCCTTCGGTGGAATTCCTCTCCAGCAACATTGCAGTCAATGAATAATGTATGTTATACTGTATATTAACTAATTCTATCCTTATTTACCCACTTTTGTAAAATATACCTTTCTGCCTACTGTTGTGCCTCCTTAAAGTACTGCTCCTGGTCAGCTCCAGCACATTTCTGTGCAACCCCCACCCCACTACCCTTGTTCTCTCAACCCTTTAAGTTGTTCACCTGCCTAGCTAACCTTACACCCAGCCACTCTCTCGGCTAACCCTTTCCCTCTACTCCCCATGCCTCCTACTGGAACAGTCCCTCAAACCTCTATTCACAACCCCACACCCAGAGCCTCCATTTTACCTATCACAATCTCCCCTCTCACCTCACCAGCCTTTCTCTCAGCTTAGCGACTGCTCAGTCTCTCTCCATATGTTTGTGTAACTATAAAAGACAATTTCAAACTTTAGACTTTAAACTTAACACATAAACACATATCTTTCCCATACTGAAGTAACTTAATTATGCACTGATTGTTTTTTTAACTGCTGCACCTACAGCACCTGTTTTTTTTAACTGCTGCACCTACAGGATGGTGCTGCCCCACTCAGTTTGTCCTTGCTAATGTTCGGGCTCACTTTGCTTCCCTACCCTACTCCCATTCCCAGACACTCCTACATCAGTTACAATTATAGGTATAGACTACACTCCCAATAATTCTCACTCCCAATTACCCAATCAAATCTAACCTATCATTTTCCCATAGCAACACTCTACACCACACCCTTATTCAACAACCAACCTCCACAGTTATTAATAGTACTCCGACACACACCAAACACCTTCTGCAACTCTAGAACATGTCCTATACATATCACACCCAGCTACTAAAAGTAATACCTTACTCATTAACTATTTTTTCTCTCGTCTTGCTGTCCATCCTTTCCTCCTACCACACACAGCTTTATATCACCACCCCACCACCATGGCAGACAGAATCCCTAACCAGTCCCATAAAACTAATTCATTTCCCTATATCACCTTCTGACCTCAACTCCTCCCAACCTTTCTCCTACCTATATAATAAGCCAACATACAAAATCAACCCTCAATATTCCCTAAAGCAAGCTAAAATATTACACAAACTAACCAAACTCTATCTATACCTTCTCCAAAAACTCACTTGCTGTGGTGACCTTCATCCTAATCCAGGGCCCAATAAGTCTACTAACTTAAACGTAAAACAGCCAAATCCTCTATACCTAAGACCTATCTCATCCCGCCTCCTTTTAAACATAAATGCTAGAAGTATACTTAATAAAACGCAGGACCTTCATGCTCAGTTAGCTCTATACAAATCAGAAATGTCCATGTTAACAGAAACATGGCTTAAACCAGAACACCATAATAATGAAATTACTGCCCCTGCTACAATATTATACGTAGAGACAGAATAGAGAAAAAGGGAAGAGGTGTAGCAATACTATTCCAAAATCACCTCACTATTGAAGAATTTGAGTGTAATTCCCAAGAAGTCAAAGATGTATAACTAATTCTTGCCAAATTAAAACTTAACTCCAACAAACAGATAATTATTTCAGGGGGCTATATCCCACCAGGCAATAACACCACTATACTGGAACGCCTACTAAAGTGGATGTTAACTTCTTTCCCACAAGAAACCATACTATTAGATGACTTTAATATTGACTGATCTGATTGCTCCACCCAAAATCCCTCTACCTACATTAACTTCCATGGATTCACCCAAATTACACCTGACCCCACCAGAACTGACAAAACATCCAAACGCAAGGCATCCTAGACTGGATTCTGCTCTTTGACCCTACTCTTGCATAGCAATCTTGCTGTCTTCCAGACAGTCTGAGAAACCATCAGGCAACTTACCTAATTAGGAACTGATTCCACCACATTAACCATCCCATGCTGAGAGTAGTACATAACAAAAAGACCTTCAGAGCTAGTGACCTAATCAATGCACTAAAATGCTACAATTGGACCCCCCTAAAACAACTATCTCTAGACAAAGCCGTGCAGCAATTTAACTCAACCTTCCTAAAAATCTTAAACTGTCATGCATCCGCCAGAACTATTAGAATCAAAACTACGCCCCATGGCTAACTAAAGATACTAAAACTATAATGAAAGAAAAGGACAAAGCCTGGCTACAATTTCACAAAAACAAAACCACTACCTTGAGACAAAACTATCAAGAACTCCAGAACAAAGCCAAAAAACAAATCAAACTCGACACAACTAATTACTATAAATCCATGCAGGAAAAATATGCTAATAACCTGCAAAAATTCTGGGGCAAAATAAATAGTTTACTTCACCCAGGAAAATCCACCACTCCATCCCCTGTATTACCAAACAACCATGAAAACATCCCCATCCAATTTAACAAATACTTTACAGAAACAGTCCAAGCCCTAGCCAACACCCAAAACAGTACTAGTACCCCCATAGCAACACCTAACCTGACCCATCTCAGCACACAAAGCAACTCCTCCAGCCTTTCCCTGCACCCAGAGTCTCTACTAATACAACTGCTAAACTCCTCAAAAATTTTAAATCAACCACACTGGCAGCTAATAATCTGCCAGCAGATTTCCTTAAGATAACAGCAAAATCTATAGCCTATCCCGTGTCCATTGTAATAAATAGGTCAATATCAGAATGTAAAGTACCTCACTCATGGAAAATATCGCATATTATACCACTGCACAAAGGAAGTATCTTTCTTGAGCTTACCAACTACCTCCCTATTGTGATTCTATCACCTTTATCCAAAATATTAGACAAAGTAGTTAACATTTTTAACTAATGCAGTACCTCCAGAAAATGACCTACTATCCAAATTCCAGCATAGCTTTAGACCTTTCCATAGCACCACCACAGCACTACTTTCATTCACCAACATTGTCAATCACCATAGAAACAAAGGATTATTCATATCCTCCACATTCTTAGACTTATCCAAAGCCTTTGATATGGTTAACCATAGTATGCTCCTAGAGACTCTATCTACCCTTAACATAAGCTGCTCCACCATCACATGGTTCAGTAACTACTTATCCAACCATCAGCAGGCAGTTCTATGGTAAGACCAATTGTACCCCCTATTACCAGTAGCCATAGGTGTCCCTCAAGGGTCCATCCTCAGTCCTTTGCTGTTCTCACTTTTTATAAAGCACATAGCTTCGGCCTCAGTAGTGCAATACGCAGATGACACCACCGTTATATGTGCCACCCCCACCCTTAATGAGCTACATACCATAACTCAAAATAACTTTACTCTAGCAGAAGCATGGTTCACTAACATCTGACTTATTCTTAATCCAAAAAAAAACAAAACTCATTCTCTTCAGTCCTGGAAAATCCCCTCCTCCAAACAATGATTTTTCCATAAAATCTAAAGATAATATGCAAATCAACCCAACAACACACACAAAATTGCTAGGTGTAGAAACTGATAATAATCTGAAATTTGACACATAGCCCAGACAATCAAAAAAGTTAACAAAAAGCTTGGTCTCCTTTATAGGAAGAGACAGTTCATCACTAAACATACCAAAGCCACTATTGCAAGAACTCATCTCTTATCCATCCTCCTTTATGCCTCTCCTATCCTTACTAACCTTCGTCACAGTCAACTAAACAAAATGAAATCTTGTTACAACAAGATTGTGAAGTTTGCTACCGGTGTCTCTCA
The DNA here is from genome assembly GCF_019279795.1 of Protopterus annectens. Taxonomy (NCBI): domain Eukaryota; kingdom Metazoa; phylum Chordata; order Ceratodontiformes; family Protopteridae; genus Protopterus; species Protopterus annectens. The sequence continues at coordinate 1,515,067,782 of NC_056726.1, read as the reverse complement.
TAGATCCCATCACTGTCTAGCTACCAATGCCTCTCATAGATCCCATCATTGCGTAGCCCACAAGCAAATTAATTGTCTTGAGCTACCTCAAATACGTCTACTCAACCAACTCTCAATAGCACACAAGCTATACTACCTCCAGACAAAACCCCTGCTCTTCAGCATCTAATTCACTCCTACACCACCACTAGAGTCTTAAGACCTAGTAATCACAACCTCATCAATGTCATCAAACATAAAAATGATGCTGGTAAATCTCTCTTTGCCTGCTCTATTGCCAAAATCTGAAATTCACTTCCAAGCCAGTTAACTTCTACCACCTCCACCTCCCAATTTAAAAAAACTCCTCAAAACCCACTACTTAAATAACTGCCTTTGCCCATGCTACTCCCCAGGTTAATCCACACCACTGCACTGTTGCAAGGATTCTGTGAAGGTTCAATGATTTTTTCCCTGTTTCTCATTGTATACTTGTTTATCAAATGATAAGGCCTTCACAGTGCTGGTTGACCTGTTTAACTAATGTTATAGACTCATAGACTCATAGATTAGTGCTAGGCTAATTGTCCTCAGTGGGCCATTTTAAGCCTACCCAATTACCCCATGTGAGAATCAAACCCTGCACCTTATGTTTCTAAAGTAAGCAACTTAACCATTACGCCAACCGCCCACCTCTGAACAGAACTAATAACCATTTTCTAGAGCAAAAAAAAAAAAAACAATGTAACTCTCAATTTTTTCAAATATGTATCATTTACTATGGAAAATACATATAAATTGTTAATCTCTGCTTGTGTATGCTTGTTTGTATTCTTGTATGTACACTTGCATACTCATATGTTTTCTTATTGTTTAAGTGGAGCTTTTCTCCCCGGGCCTCCGCTGAAAATGAACCTGTGTCCAGTTGGACTTTCCCAGTTAACAAATGTAAAATAAAATAAAATAAAAAAATAGTGGGATCTGACACCTCCCTGTATAGCAACCATTTCACATCTCCTAAAAAGCATTTATGATACACACTGCACATGTACAGTCTTGACACAGACTCCATAGGACATATTATCTGCAATGTGCATAGCAGTACCATAGAACCTGTGTGACTACTACAGTTATAAGATATGCTTGTGTAGTGACATAGCAAGGGTGCCATTGTACACAATGATGTGTGATGACTGCCACATTCAGTATGGCAGTGACAATCTGGGAGTTACATCACAGACCTGTCTGTTTATGATGTACAACATTGAATGAATCCCCACATCTCACCAACCACTGAATGTCAAAGGCTACATTTCTCCCTGTGTCCATATGTCCATGAGTCATGGCTCAACTATGAGGGGTGTGCGGACACTACTACATTTCCAGGGGTAGATGACCTTCCAAAGGATAGTATTTTGCAGTTGTTGGCATGCAATATTTGTCAGTGGCTCAGTCAGCAACTGAATGCGTGTCACAGGCCATCCTGATTAACTGTTGTTTCTGTGTGGGATTCAGTGACCACACCTGATATGCAATCACCTGCTAATTTAGCCAGTCAGAAGGCACTGACAGTGGCTGTGACTGAGAGAGGTAATGGCTAGAAGGGGTACACCAACAATGATGTCTTGAGAAATCCACTTGTGACTGCCATCATTGCAGCTTAGGGCTCCCAATGCTATCTTCCCAGATTATGACTGTCAGATACTTGCCTACCCACCAGCTAACCTAACACTCAGTAGATAACCTAGCCAGTTTCCAGCAAGGCCTGCTGGCCTAATATGGTCAAACACCTTGTCAGGCCATGGTAGGTAGAGTAAGTAATATTCCTGTCATTCATTGCATAGGGTAACACTCAATGGGGTCCACCAATTAGAGTCCATAAGCATGATTTGGCCTTGAGCATAACAAACGGTGTGTGGTCCAGTATCAGTAGGTGTATGACAGTGTTACTGCTCATATCCATGTTAAGTCCTTTCATGGCAGTTCATGTCACATGACTCAGAGATCTGGGGACACTGTTTGGTACTACATGCTAGTTGTCCTTTGTGCAACTAAGTATTGCAGTTGCTTTTGCAACATGTTCCAAGAAGAGAGTTATCCAAGGTGTGTGTATAGAGTGCAGACAAACACATTAGGGAATTGTAATATGTACACCCTTTGAAGGTAAGGTGGGGTTTTACACAAGTATTCTGCAGCTGGACACTACCCTAGCTGTGTGTACTGGAAGGACACAATTACCTTGTGAAGACTGTGGAAAGCAGGGAAGTCCAAAGTATTGCCATGCCTGGCAACTACTAATACTGGTTTCACCGACACCACTCTCACATAGGACACCATGCTCTGACATCTACTAATACTGGTCTCGCCAACACCACTCTCACATAGGACCCCATGCTCCAATACATTTTCTGTCATCTCACTCAAAATGGTACTACGAAGCCCATGATGACAAACAGGAAACAGCCTGTTTGTTCCTGCACATAGCCGTCCCACAGCATGAAAGACTCTATATGCTTCACATACCTTTTTCCAAGTAGATGCCTTGATTAGCAACCTGGGCAATCAGTAGACTTCTGTATGTGTTATGCCATCTGTTCCAGGGTTGGAGGTATGTTACTAGGGAACTGTCAAGGGGGAATTAGTAGCACTGCTGTACTGCGACAATATAATGTTCAATATCCATTGACATACATTTCCAGTCTTGCTGTAACAATCAGCACACTGCCGGTGAGCAATCATAGGTGACACTTTCACAGCACTTCATGCATCCTGCTCTTCAACACAGTACTGATGCATATCAGCATGACATGGCTGTGAGGTCTACTGCAGCAGACTGGTCACCTTTGGCCAATGTATGTCCACCTGCAACATGCCCTAGGCATGTCATACTGTACAGTTTTGTACCCGACTCACATCTCTGTGTTCCCACATCATATCAGACACCACCTGTGTGCTGTCGTGTTGCTTGACAGGCAGCATACACTTGCAAGGCCAATGTAATGTCAGCAAAGTTGAACAAGTCTGCTATGCATGCATGGGCATCCACATCTTCACTGCAAGGTGTGCCTACAAACACTGTATATCATGCTGTCAACCTCAAGAGTATGGCAGCATGACCTTATCTTTGCAGGACCTGCTGCTGAGGTGTTGGGAGTGTCCCCACCCCTCTACTCCTATGATGTGCAAACACAATGTGTGACACATGTGACTGCATTTCAAACCTTGCTGCCATGATGTCTGCAAAAGCAGTCATTATGTATGGCAATGAGCATTATGCCAACATGCATAGCTGTCATCCTGCACCACCTACACCTACATCACACACACCTGCATGTGTGCAGCTCCTTACCAGACAAATTGCCAAACAGACCCCTCAGAACATCTTGCCTCTGGAGCACACAGTACACATAATACTGCATGTACCACTCTCTCATCAGTCAAACACCTGAGGCAAAACACAAAATCACACCTCTTAGTCAGAGGTGATTACATTATGAGACACATTAATGTCTGTGTCAAGTGGCTACATATGGGACAGGTGACAGATAGCTGTCTGTGGGATGAAACAGTAGGCCTTACCACACATGGCTGTAAGTCAAGGGATATCAGTTAATATAATGTTGACATCACAGTTTCTGCAGGTGTGTTTGACTGGGAGCATACGTCACTGGCCAGTATGCAGACACATAACTGTGCTTAGCCAGTCTGTCTTGCTCATGGGTATATGCATACCTTGCGGCTGCAGTTGACACTCACCTGGGATGATGGCTCCATACACACAGAAATTGATGGAAGCCAATAATTGCCTTTGCATGTAGTGTCATTATTAGGAGATCTACTACATGTCTGCCTGGGATGCCTTGCAAAACAGATACCAATGTTTCACCAGTGATGGTGTTCATTTCTCACCCCTGAGATTTGGAGTAATGGTGAAGGCTACTGACACCCCCACAATACAACTTAGATGCACCATTCAGGGAAAACTTGGCAATGAGAACACCATCTTTATACAACATCATGGCTATGCTGGGTATTGTAAGACTGAATCCCACTATGTGGAATATGTCCCCATTCTGGATTATTTAAACATGTGTGCAGTCAAGGACATCTGGTTTAAGGCTGTGGACAGTACCTCAGTCATACCAGACTACATATCTATCCTCATCTTCACACCTCAAACTGACTGTATTAAAGTTAATGTAGGTGGTGTATGCATACTCATTAAGACAGATACACATCCAGATTTTGTAAAACACTGTGATTTCCTGGAGACACTGCAGGTGCCGTTCAGTACTGGAAGGGCACATAATAAAGCAACAGCTGGCTACAGGAGCTGCTCCATGTATCTAGACACCCATTGTGTGTATTTGTATGTACATGTGTCTATCAAGATATATCATTACACCATAGTTTGGGGTGGAATTAAGTGACCACCAGCTGTGTTGCTTAGTCATGCTGCAGCTCACTTGCCCAAAGGTTGGTCTCTGTCCTTAAATACAATGTCCTGGAGCAGTGCTGTGACATCCCCCCAAGGAGGACCAATGTATTGCAACATGTGATTACCAATATGCGGTAACAACTGCAGCTTCCCAATGTGAGGTCCTCCCTGTTGGGATCTGACCACAGATCAGTATCATTAAAACTACCAGCACTAACCCTCACTTGCAGACAATACCGACATATATTTCAACAAAGCCCTTTATTACCTCCTGTAGGATGGTTTACTTAGCTTGACTGCACCTCCCCCCTCTGATGGGATGGCAAGTATGCAGAGCTCTACACCCATGCATTATGCAAGCAGCATTACAACTGCATGAACTCAGCTGTACCTGACAGGAGGAACACAGGCTCCTCATGGTGCAACATACGTGCCTGGTGGACAACTGCCACTATCAGGCTGTACACCAGGGGGTGGACATTGCTGTGTGACAGTTGGGGTGAAGGTGCCCCCCAAAATGGTGACACAACCTCCTCAGCTACAACAACCACATAGTGTTGTGATGTTGTGTAGTCACAGTACATGACAAAATTAGCCACCCACACAAATCAGAACCACAATGCACAGTGTAACTACATGTGTTACCTCAAAGCACATGCCCAGATTGTCAGTGACATCATACTTAATAATGCCACATAGACTAGGTCTGTAGCCATATCTAACCTGTAGTCCCACATATTCTGCATCGACTTCACTCCCCTGTCCCCACCACGTGACACATGACATTCCTACAACTTGTCCCATAACTTCCATATCTACAGAGCAGGTCATAAATTACCTCTCTATGGAGGATACACAGCATCTACTGGACATGCTACCATCCCAGGCTGCATCCTACATGGGATGTGTCATGGAGGACTAACACCATTGGGAACACCTTGCAGTCATACTGAAACCACTGGCTGAACCCCAGCTGACTGGACAATATCAAATATTATACTCTTGCACAGAGGTGGTGCATGCACTGACAACCAGAACTATAAACCTAGTTGCCTGATTATCCATATCTGCATGTCCACAGGGGCAATCATCATGGATCTGATCAGCACACATATATATGATCTACACACAGTTGATTGTACACAGTTTGGATGTCTGACAGGGGGATTATGAATGTTAAACATGGTGGACATTTCTGAGGCAGTAACCAAGGTCCTGGCTGAGGAGACATCAGGGTATACAACCCCCTGGACTGAACCAAGCCATCTTACTATATTCCCCACTCAGGCATCATGTACAAAGCACACACTTAGTCATCTATTGTACTATAATTGTAGGGTCACTTAGTGGCCCATTGATGGCACACATACTCATCATAGGGAGATCCACCTCCAATAGCTGATCTGTAAGAAGCAGTCTTCAACAGGCTCAGTTCTGGGTCCTCTACTGCTTGGAATCCATTCAACAATGATAGAAGGGAATACTGACTGTCGGTGACTAACAATGTTGGCTGATGCCTGCAAACTGTGAGCACTCAGAGTCTGTGAGTTATGTCAATATCCTACAAGAGGGTAGTGATGAACAAATGCCTGTTGACATAGTAATGGTCATAAACTCCATGCAAATGTATATGTAGTATCACTGCCATCAGTAACACCTATGTACCTGGTAGGTAAGACATCATTCGCAACATGTAATCTACATACTCAGGGGTGAAAGAACTGGGCACACAGACGTGGCCACACCTAATGTGCCTGAGATGACCATGTCTCCCCAGTGGTATTATAGGAATCATGTGTCATAGCAGAGGGCACAATCACACATAATTGACATGCTCATAACCTCCGCGTGCTCTTCCCTCAGCATGCCAATATCTGAGTGCAAAGGTCATTTGGTAATGGACCTTTCAAAGCAGTACTGGCACTTACACATAACAGTATGGTCCCTCACAAAGTGACTTCACATCTTCAGCATGTGTTCAACGGGAATCATGTGAAATGATTGTCATTGTAGCCTGTGGCATATACACTACTCAGAGGTGATCTCTGCCTTGCATACAGTGCAATGTATGACCGTGCTTGATTATAGGTGCTGCATATCTGTAGGTGGCACAGTACATGGATTAATCACTGTAAGGACATTAACCTAGAATGTGATGTTAATAATACATGCTGGTGGAAGCAATTTGTCTACCAGACTTTAACCCACCTTTGCAACAGAGTGCTGGCAAATGGAAAGTGCACCACCTCAGTGCACCTCAGCACATGCCATCTGTATGACTGCCTGGGTAGCCATCATTTCACAACAGGGATTCTGCCTGTGTCCCTCTTGGACTGGGGCAGTAAGTACTGATCATGTAAATAAGGGTATACAGTTGCCTATGATTTTGATGACTGTATGGTCAGTATGCTAGTGAGGTTCAAACTGATGGAAATTGCTCTAAAAGCCAAACACACACACATGGCAACACTGAGGATAGCACCACTTCCAATTACTGCTTACAGGACATGGCATGGCACACACATATTGCAAGTTGCCTGTATGCAGATTAGAACACTTACCCATGCAATGATACAGAGTACAGATCACAGTAAGTGATGCATGCAACAGACTTCATGTCTGATAGTACTGTAAGTTTAGGACATATGCTGGATGACATCAGCAGGCCAAATTGTGGTCAGGCATTTGGAGGGCTACATCACCTGCTACAACTAAAATTCTGCAAAATACTACCTCTTTGTAAGTTACTGAGGTGATCATATTTATGCCATATGGACATACACACATGCACCAAGTGGCCTGCAGTGAGATTAGGACCCCTATTTATCTAGTCTTACACACTACAGACCATACTACTTACTGCATGCACCACGGCTTAAGTCGGATGCTATAATGGCAGCTGGTAGTCTTAAGGTAGATGACATTATCAGGCATTGTAGAATAGGGCAGTTTGGAAGCCAGCAGCTAATTATAGGACCAAAAAGTGCATAACCATTGCAGTTTGTTAGACTATGGGGTTTCTCAGTTGTTTGGCAGGGGCATACATACACACACACACACACACACTGTGTGTGTGTGTGTGTGTGTGTGTGTGTGTGATACATGTATGTATTATGTAGATATATGGGAAGTGACTGAGATGCATGTTTTTATATATGTATATAGTTATATATAGGTATATATCTATTTGAAAATACATAGAGATACATATACTATGTATGTGAGAGAAAGATTGTTACAGACAGACATATATATATATACATATATGTATGTATGTATAGACGTAGCTATACATAACAGGTCATTTTGATCAATGGGCAACAGGATTGCGCTCGGTTTTAACTAAGTGTATGGGCACACCCAGTGGGGCTGTTAGTACTTCTACAGTGATTCCAGGCCACACCTACCTGCCCTCCAGTCCAGGATGTTTTGTGTTATGAACACTGACATCTGTTCCTGTTTCTGAAGTACTGCACTTCACTCATAATGTCCATGGTATTCTCCAGCTGTCTGATATACTTAATATGTGACTGAGGTTCATAAAGTCACACCACACACAGACAGGCTGTGACAACACCAACATACTAATGCCTCACATGCAAAAGATGTGGCTACCTCCAGATTTGAACCATCAATGGCATCACCCATGCTAACTTCCCTAGTCCACTGAGCCACACAAGCTGCCAGCCAGAGTGCAGTCATTCATCACACAATTAACAACATACATATGAATGTTGCTATTCCTGTTAAGTGAGACATACCATGTGTGTTCAGTTTCTCTGTTACTGCACTGAGTTTGCCCAACTGCTGACATACCATTGATGACCTACTGTTAAAGCAGTACAAAAGCACATGTTCTGCTGGGATACACAGTAGTCTAAATATTATGTGACCCCACTGTTTAAGATCTCCCTTGACTGATGTAGTGCATATTCCAATCATGAGGCTTACTGAATATTAAGGAACACATACCAGTGGACTGGTTAACTGTAGTCCAATGTGGATGCTACTTGTGCCCAAATAGCCCAATATATTTACTTGCATAAATGCAGCAAATCCATACATACAATAGCACATAATCCTTACAAGTAGTGTGTGGGTTAAGGACTTACCTTGTGAAAGCAGCAGTTGAAAGAACTGTAGATCAGGGCTGACTCTGTCTGATGCAATCAGTACACAGCTAATACATGAATAGGTACTGGTTGTGTGGGTTGCCTGGCATCAGTTTCAGTACATGTATATAAGTAGGAGTAAGTGTCAGTTCCTAGGGCCCTAGGTTGTCAGTGAATGTGCTATGCATTTTCTCTTAATTAAAGCCAGGGTGTACTCAGCATGTCTACTTCTGCCTACAGGGGCATCATTACAGGGTTCCTCCTCCAAGTCCTACTGTGACTGTGGCTGTGATGACCTAGGCAGAGGTGGGGGCTGTGTATCCCTTCCCTTTACTGATCCTACTGCAGTTGTTTCCACAGGATCAGATTGCGTAGCATAGCACATACTGTGAATATCTGTGCACATGTGGCTGGAGAGTACTGCAGGGCTCCACCAGATATACTGAGGCATCGGAACTGTGACTTCAGAAGCCAAAATGTATATTCTATGATGTTTTAGAGCAGTACAGGGTGGACAGAGACATATTACAAGAACTCACTGAGCTCTGTCGCCCTCAAATCAGACCCAGAGCCAACAGAGGGGAACCCATTCCAGTGGAAACAAAGGTTAGTTCTTATAGTATGTCCCTGTCCACCCTGTAGCACTCTACAATCTCCAGCTCATGCAGCCCCTGGTAGGTTACTCTGGGCCTGAACACTCTTCTCCTTCTCAGCCTAGTCCTGTTGTCAGCAGCAGTACTGACCTCAGCATCTAGCACATACAGATGTAGCAGACCTGCAGCAGCCCCTAGCATTTTCTCAGTTAAAATTCCCAAGTCTGTACTCCAATGGTGCAGAGTATTGGGGGGAAAATCAGAATGTAGGGTGTATGCATACTTTATAGAGAACTGCTGTAGGAGCAGAGTGTGTGATTGGGTAACTATGATGCATTGCACCTGCCTACAATATAATTAACTTCATTTCTTTGCCCTATTTTAGATTAAACAAGGGTCAAAACTAATTAAATGCATTTATTTTTTTAAAACATGCTGAGCGCAGTGGTGCGCTGTGCAAACCTGCACAGAGAATGTAAACAAAGCTTAGAAGTTAGTGGACATACCCCCTGTAGGGGATGTGCTCAGCCAGGTGGCATGCAGAGCAAACATGTGCATCTAAGCTAAAATGAGCTTAAAAGTCAGTAGACACACCTTGCTGGTGTCAGCTACCTCCTGTGTGAACAGCAGCATGGATCTAAGCCTACACGAAGGGATATGCAGACACAATTACTCTTTTCTGCTATTCAGTACCTTCACCTCATTTGCATATGTATTTGTGCTCCTGGAAACTACACACTTTGGAGACTAACCACGTTACCAACAGCACCAATGGACCATTGTAGGGACTCCACTTACAGTTCTGTAATCCATTTCTGTTACATGCTAATTAATTAGTTTTTTTTCCTTTTTTTTGTCTATAAAGCATGTTTTCGCACTGTGGCACACCACGCAAACATGCCCAGATTATTAAAAAGAATATATATTAATTTAACTTATTTTCTTTAAGTTTTCTGACATGTGCAATGATAGTTTTGGTCATATGTGTATGTGGTATGACATTTCTATCCAAATATCTACATTTTTACAGCCCCTTTTGTCTGTCTACACTCCTGTACAAGGACTTTTTCCATGTACGCTACAGACACTGACACAGGGTCTGAAGAGATTCCAGTCTGCATGCTGGGTTGCTCTACCTGCCTTATTTGCATGAGATTCACCTGCTTATCAGGTGATTTGTATGCCAGGAAAGTTTGCGTGTTGGTGCGTGAGTGCACCCTGCTCAGCAGTGCTTACTGAATATAAAAATGTTCGCGGCCATGTAAGCATCTCAGTGTGATGCCTACATGGAAAAAAACACATAGACCTTATTAAACTCCCCCCATAATTTATTAAAGTGGGTTAGTAGCTGATACTGCACTGGATAAAGAAGAGAAAGTACAGTGAATAATTATATTGTAACACTAAAGGGCAATAACTAAGTGAGAGGCATTATTTTTGTCATTTATACGTCAGAAGAATAGAATAGATCTTAAAACAGAGCCTTAGGGGCACCTATAGTACGGCTGCCATTGCCTGATGAGAAAATTGTACCAACAATTGAACCTAAGCTAATATCTGAATATTTCAAAATAAGAGGATGAGATTTTCTGTATCAAAAGCTTTTTTTATAACAATAAAAAGATCAGCTAGGAGGAACATTGTACAAGGTGGTAAGTATTCTACTGATGACTGCATAAATTGCAGTTCTGCTGTTATATCCAGATCCAAAACTATTTGATGATAAGGTAGAAGCCCATTTTTATTGAGAATGTGGTTGTAGAGTTGGTTCAGGAAAAGAATTTAGGGGCACATAAGATAGAAATAGGATGGAAGTCTAGGGAAGATGAGGATGATATTTCAGGCAGTGGTATCATGTGCTAATGCTTTCTGGAAAGACTATCCCAGTAGTGGGAATGAGGTTGAAATGCAAGCTGTACTTTTAGGGTGGAGATGAGTTAAATAAAATTTTCCAGTGGTAATATATACACAGAGAGCAATAATGAACCAGAATGGAGCCTTGTGTCGTATCATATATGAAGAGGAATGAAGTCAAAGAATCAATACTGGAAATTGCCATTTGAGACTGACCAGGAAAAAAAATATATGTTGGCAAACTAATGCATGAATTAGATGACCTAGACTCCTTTTCTGAGGTAACCCAGGGTTTTCAAGAGGTACGGAGGCCAGAGCAGCTAGCCAAGAAGTCTAAACAAGCAGTGGATTCAAGCCAACATTATTACAACACAAAGGGGTGGAATTATTACAAGCAAGGGTCGAGAATGAGGAGGCAGTTAAATATTTGAAGGATGGACTTATTGGTACATATAAGGATTTTAAAATGTAAAATGATGCAGGTGTTGAACTACTTAAGGAAAACGTCTTACTGTTTATGAAGGGGTTTAAATTTGTGCCCACTGGTCTGGCAAATATAGCAGATTCCATCATAGAATTAAAGTTGTTTATGAGGAAGTTAAATTTTAATATTTACTTTAAAGATCAAAACAAACAGGATGAGGTACCTGGGGTTATTTTAAGTTTGAAAAGAGATAGTACTTTTAACCCCCCAGTACATCCCCTGTTGCAAGTGTTTGAATGAGCAGTTACTGAGGACATGTATAAGATGTACTCTGATGATAGAAAAGGTGGCATAATCTTTTGAGACAGGAAAAGGAAATTCTAAGCATTATAAGAGGTACTAATGATCTCAGGGTGAAAAAAACCTTACAAGGGTGAGGGGGGGGTAGTCATTTGTAAAGTAGAGGATTATAATAATGAGATGACTAGTTTATGATACTTGCTCCCCCATTGCAAAAAGTTAGATAACTATTGCATACCAAAGGATAGATTCTTATATTGAGGAACACTTGGTGGGAGATCTGGTAGATTTGGACACCTACAGATTTTTGCAACAGAAGAAGCCTATAATACCGAATATTTCTGGCATACCAAAAGTTCATAAGAATATTAAAAAACACCTCTAAGGCCAATTGTGTCAAGTATGGCAAGTAAAACCCACCCCATGGCTATACAGGTGGACACATGGGTGAAAGAAGTGGTCCAAAAGACACTCCATCTATTGACAGAAATAAGGTCAAATAGGGTTTGTGGAAGGAAGGACTTATTTTTCTTACCACTGACATATGGTTTACTTGTTCACATGTATTCCGAAAGTGGAAGGTGTGCAATATTATCAGGACATGTTGCAAGTTTTTTCCTTACTTTCAAATGAAAAAAATTGACTTAATGGTTGAGTTAATGGAATTAATTTTAGATAACTTCTTACATTTTGAAGGTGAGTTCTATCAGCAGGCTAAGGGGGTAGCTATGGGGGAGGCATGTGCCCCCACCTTTGCCAACATTGTCATGTTGAGGTGGGAAAGGGAGTATGTCTTCCCTAGTGTATATTTCAGGCACCTGCATTTTTACGTAAGGTTTTTGGACATTTTTATTCTGGGGGATGGGACAGTTGACCAAATTGGAGAATTCATCAATTACCTCAATGGCTGTTGTAGTTATTTGAAATTCACACACTCTTGGGGCAAGGATAGCATCAGCTATCTGGATACAAGGATCTCACAGGGTGAAGGTGAGTTCAAATTAAATATATTTAGGAAATAAACCTTCTGTAATGTATATTTGTATTACAGTAGTAAACATCCCCACTTTTAGAAAAAAAAGTTTGATGAAAGGGCATTATATAATATGTTGGAGCTTTTTTCCCTGGGCCTCCACTGAAAAAGGGTTCTTCAGCTCAGTCGGACAATCCTGGTCAAAAAATGTAAAACAAAACAAATAATAAATAAGACTTGCAAGAATGACATCTAAAAAGGATGAACTGGAGACTGAACTGTAGGTTTTAAGGGATATGTTCCTGGATAGGGAATATCCCTTGGAAATGGTGGAAAATATTTTTTAAAGAAGTAAAGGAAGGGTGGGGTAATGAATACCTACCACTTCTAGGCAGAGATTTACAAAGGGAGAAAAGATGGAGAATAGAAAGAGATTTGAAAAGGCATTGGTTCTAGAACAAAACGGTTACACCCAGGACATCAGGAGGTTGGTGGTTAATACCTGGAGCATTTTTAAGACACATAAGGAAATTAATGAACTGGTGGGACCTGAGCCAGTTTTTGTTTATAAAACTGGCACAAATTTCAAGTAAATGTGGAAAATTGGTCAGAAAAGGATAGGGGTAACAATAAGGGTATGGTATCATGTGGAAGTTGTGCCCAGTGCAGTTACATTTGTAGAGAGAAAACATTAGTTCTGGACAATGCTTTGCATACTAAGGTAATATTTGTGAATGGTAATTATGCAACTAATAAAATAGTTTATTTAGCAAAGTCTGAGGATTCTGCAGGATTTTATATAGAGAAGACAGAAAGAGCATTAAAAACAATAATTTATGAACACCAATATGAAATTACTAGGAACAAGGATGCTAACATACTTTATAGGCACTTGCTAGCTTGCCCAAACTTTAGGAAATTTACATTTGCAATTTTGGAAAGGATTAGAATCAACCCTAAGGGTGGTGACTGGCAGATAATGCTTTTTAAAAGGCAGTTAGTATGGCAGTTAAAACTGAAAGCCATATTCCTACCTGGATTGAACAATCAAGTGTCTGTAGGACCTATTTTGAAAGAAAGGGCTGATGTTTTAAGTTAAAATTGTGTGAAGATGCCTTTAAAAGTTGAATGAGATGTGATTAAGTCGTAATTGTACCATAACAGATACAAGCATGCAAATTCTGAAGGTAATGCTACTTAATGCTAGAAGTCTAAACCTCAAAATGCACTTACTCGAGGCACTCCTAAAAATGGAGAACATCGATATCTGTGCAGTAGCTGAGACCTGGTTCAAGGCTCCAGAGAGCACCCCTGCAATACCAGGCTACAACTCTTACCACACTTTTTGGCCACAAAACCAAGACCGAAACATTAAAGGTGGAGGAGTGTCCATATTCATCAAGGATATTCACACCTCCAGGCTAGTTGCCCAACACAATGCATCTGAAATTCTCCAGGTGCAACTAACACTAGGTAAGACTGCAATCCAAACTGTAACTTGCTACAGATCCCCCACCATGCCCCAAGATTCTCACTACACCTTTCTAAACATACTGGAAAATATTAAGATACAACAAAACGCCCTAATACTGGGTGATTTCAACTACCCTGCCATTAACTGGGAAATCTACTTGGGTATGAACTCCTTTTCCCAAAGGTTCTTGGAATTCATAAATTCCAATGCCCTGGATCAACTAATCCATTGTCCCACCAGGGGCTCCAATATCCTAGACCTGGTCATTACCAACATGGGAGATAGATGCTCCACACCAGTGGTCACCCCTTCATTGCTCAGGTCTAACCATAAGCAAATCACCCTTGACATCCACATCCCACCCCAACCCACCAGTAAGGAAACCTCCTTAAAAAACTTCTCCAAAGCCAACTTCATGCTACTGAAGTCAGAAGTGACAAACTTCATGACTCCGATGCAGATGGGATCTGAAAGTTTGTCTTCAGAATCCTACACTAAGGCACTGTACGAGCACATCCACTCGTGCATGAATTGTGCCATCCCAAATAGAACCAAAATGCTCTTCTCCAAAAAAGGAAGCCAATCTGGTGGTCCCCTGCTATAAACAAACTATACAACAGAAGGAAGAAACTGTTGCAGAAAAGAGAAAAATCCCAGGATGCAAAAAACTCCCTCACCAGCTTCAGTAAGAAGCTGAAATCCCTCATAAAATCCTCCAAAGTTAGTTACGAAAATAAAATTGCCAAAGATTCCAATGACAACCACAAGGCATTCTATTGTTATGTCAAGAATCTAAATGGCAATGCTCAGATCTGCTCTGAGCTACAACAGAATGGCATTAAATATACTGATCCCAAGGATATTGCCAATATCCTGGCAGATCGATTTAGTGCCAACTTCACCCCCTCTCACCCCCTAAAGGGCCCATCGCAATACAAAAAGATTGCCAAATTCCGGTAATCATGGCCACACAGGTAGAAACCAAACTCTCCAAAGCTAAGAATACAGCATCCATGGGACCAGATGACATCCCAGGCTGTGTACTACATGAACTACAAAATGAACTGGCACCTCACCTAAGTGTCATGTTTAATCAGCCTCACCTCAGGCTTCGTGTCCACTGAGTGGCGCACAGCTACAGTTATCCCACTCCACAAGGGGGGATCCGCCTTGGATCCCGTGAACTACCGTCCCATCAGTCTGACAAGCCTGATCTGCAAGGGTATGGAACGCATTATCATGGAACTTATAAAAAAGACATCGGCAACCTTCAAACACTGGACCCCACCCAGTCTGGGTTTGTGAAGGGCCGATCTTGTCTCCTGAATCTGATTGACTTCTTCAAATCAGTCTCCAGAGCTGTGGACAAGGGTAAGGCGGTCCACACAGCCTATCTGGACCTCAGCAAGGCCTTCATCCCCCACTCTGGAATCATAGAAAAACTTACTAAACTGGGCATAAATCCCTACATCACTGGATGGGTTGCCAACTGGCTTACTGACAGAAACCAGACTGTAAAAGTAGCCAACTTCAAATCCAGCTCCAGACAAGTGGAGTACATCAGGGTTCAGTCCTGGGACCACTCTTGTTTGGCATCTACTTTTCTGAAGTACAGGCCAACACTAAGGGACTCTGGCTAACAAAATTTGCAGATGACTGCAAACTGGGAGCCATTATTGAATCCCCAAATGATGTAGATATTCTACAAAAGGGCCTTACAGAAACAGATGCCTGGTGGCAGAGCCATGGGCTCACGCTTAATGCCAAGAAATGTATGGTTATCCCCTTTGGAAAAAAACATGTACCCATAAATTATCACATAGGTGGCAGTACACTAAACATTGAAAGTGTGATGAGAGACTTAGGGACACAGGTGGACAGTAGTCTCACTTTCTATAACCACATCGCCACAACAGTCAGGGAATCCTTCTATGTGGCACACCTCATCACTAAGGTCTTTTCATCCAGAAAAATGGAGGTCATTGTCTCACTGTACTCATCCCTCATTAAACTCATTATAGAGTATAATGCCCCGTTTGGTATGCACTGCACAAGACATCTGCAACAGCTGGAAAGGCCACAGAAATACCTCACTAAAAAAATCACAGGCCTAAAGCAGATGCCATATGCTGGCCGTCTAAAAAAACTCCAGCTATACTCTGTGGCATATTGTCTACTCAGAAGCGATCTCTGCTTAACATACAAGGCCATGTCAAACCCTGAGCTGTTGAACATGCTCCACTTAAATAAATCCCAATCCCTCAGAGCCACATGCTCCAGGGATCTAAACCTTGTCATCACAATGAACAAAACATGCTGGAGGGATAGGTTCCTGACCCAGAGACTCCCCATACTCTGGAATAGACTGCCTATACATGTCAAGCAGAGCACCTCATTGGCCCTCTTCAAAAGGAACCTTGATGATTGGATGGGAGATAGGAAATTCACCCTGGGGATCATGTCAGTCACCCTGCTAGACAGGGGTCCAGATAAGTAAATATTGTGGGAAGAAATATCCAGGGAATTATTATGGCTAGGCTTGTATAGGCCCTAGGGCCAATAGCCTAGTACCAACCTATGAACCTATGAACCTATAATGAGATTAAGGGTTCAGAATTTTAGTATAAATGATGTTCATTTGTGAAAGGGTTTATCTGATGAAGTTTCTGTGTGAGATGAAAGCATTTATGAAACTGTGTTATTTATTAAAACTTTTTTATTGATTTATTCTACTGGAGTTAGTCCTTTTTTATTTTTTTGTTGGTATTTTGAGTTTGGCTACTACTCTCGATTTTACGTTATCACAGAGTTAACTGCATCAAATGCTAATGAAAGGCCATAATGGAACAAACTTTGAAAAGTTGCACTAACTCTTTGCCATAAACAGATATATAAATACACTGATTGGTGACATTTTAGTAGTAAGCCTTCTCCGAAAACCAGACTGAAACAAATCAAAAATATTTGTTGTCTTAAACTGGTGAGGGCAGACCACAAAGCATTCTCCTTTGAAATAAAAATCTGTTCAGTAACTCCAGCAATCCCAGTAGCAGGTAGGAACTATTCCAAAGCACAATTCACCCTGTTAAGCAATAGTTTGCCAAAATGCAATGCCCCTCTCACCTCTGAGTTTACAGCAACCTATGTGGAAATGTCCTCGGAGACCTTGTACAACCATGCAAATGGGTATATAAAAGCTGCTGTACCTCACAAACACAAACCGTTACTAGAAAAACAAATTAAATCAACACAGTATCTTAAAACGGCTTTAATGCATTAAATGTTAAATGTTAATTAAATTAATGTTGTACAACTTATAAGTAAAGGCATGGCATCTAGGCCGTAAGAAGTCATTATCTTACTGTACTCAACCCCTATCAGACCAGTCATAGAGTGCAATGCTCCCTTTGGTATGTATCTGACCAGGCATATGCAGCAAGTAGAACTACCTCAAGGGTTCTTCACAAAAATAATACAAGGCATAACAAACCTGCCTTATGCAGAATGCCTTTAAGCCCTTTCACTCCACTCAATCTCCTGTGGATTTCTGAGGGATGATCTATGCCTGGCTTAGAAGTCATCTAGAAACTCCATACTTAATGGTCCGAATGGAGAGATCTTAAGTCAGCAAGCAAAAGAAAGTAGTATTGCGGAAATTGAATTCATCCTCAAGACTTGGTGGACCCTGTATTTCACAAAATCTCACCAAGACAATACTGATATATAGACTGTATTTTATATTGCATATATAATGGACAGAAGTGGGTCAAAAATTAAAAAAGACAGCTGGGTGCACAAGTCTCAGGATAAAAAGTGCCCAGTCCTGGTAGGCGCATTGGTGCCAGGACTGGAAAAAAATGACTGTGTAGAATCCTCAAAATACGGAAACATTCCTACAATGAGGCCAGGCCAAGCCCAGGGGAGGATGGACCCCCCCCTGTTGTAGAAGGAAGTAGCAGCCCACAAAAGTGACAAAAACTGATAGGCCAAAGAATACCCATAAAGACAACAGAGTGGACTATTGAGGATGAAAAAGAAATTATGTATTGTTACAATTATGCAAAAAGTGCAGAATTTCCAGACACAAGACATACAAAAAGATTATGAGAGAAATTAGAAGAAAGATTTATTTATTTTGCATTACTTCCACAAAAAAATGTCAGAATCTTTAAATAAATAATTGTGTTCACTAATATAACAGATTTGGAAAAACACTGTGTGATGCCCGCACCCTGGCCCAGCAATCAAGGAGCCTCAATCCTCACCACTAACACCAGAGTGGGAGTCTCATATAAGAGGAAAGGATAACAAATACACACATTAAAGTACAATTTCCCTTAAGTGCACACAGAGATCACAGTCAGTCTGAGGGTGGCTGCTCCCTTGCTCTCCAGGTCCCCAATAAGACTTACCACTGGCACAACTATAGGGTCCAGATCTCAGCCTAGCTGGCAAGCTAACCTCCAGTACCCTCTCTGTCCAACCAGTGCTTTGTGTCCCTGCCCAAGTAGCTGCCACACTTTGAGATAAGTTTTTATACAACTTCACAGACACTCCTGGGAAAGACTGACACAGATTCTCCAGCTGTGCCCCTTTACCCAGACTATACAGTAGTAATAACTGCCACCACCAGCTAATAATTATCAGCTACCCAAAAGCCCTTAAAAGGGTGTCCAATTATTACTGTGCAATATTATTATCCAATAGTAGTGCATCATAAGCAATCTTAAGGCTTTGGAAGGGCTTATTACATGATCACTTATAAGCATGCAATGTACTCTAGAGCTTAATTATCTCTACATAAACCAGCCATAGGTAAAAGGTTTTAAAATATTTAATAATAAAAAATTAAAACACAAGACAATACTACTACACCACAATGCTACTCAAGAGTTCAGAGATCACACAGAAACTTAATATAATTCCGTAGGAAGGTTCTGATATAACATAAAAACACTTAGTCTAGTCTTTATAGTCCTAGCTATTTCTACAAGAAAACATACTTCTAAAATAACTTACTTGAGAGCATAGGCAGTACTGAGCTGGATAGTCAAGATCAAAATTCTTAATAATCTCTGGTTCTCACTGTTTAAATTGAAACTGCACTTCTGATAAAACATTACATCATTTGTTTACACTTTCCTGTTTCCCAGGCCACATAAACTGCATTTACATTATTTTACACTTAGAGCAATAAAGGACATCCCACATGTAAATTCTGATCATTAACTTTAGTCTTAAAATAATAGGCAGGATGCTTAATCCAGACTCATCGACTACAAATTCTAATTTCAAAGGACATACAAAACATAATTTTAATTTCAAAGAACATTTGAAATGCTTGGCTTAGTTTTCCTTACAGCAGATGGCAATGTTGCTACAATCTTGAAGTTCACATTTTACAGTGTTTTCTTTCTTTTAAGAAATAAGCCTGTATTTTATATTTATATTTACAAATGCCAGAATTATGTATCAAATTCTGTTTGACTAGGCTGGCAGTCTTTACCCTTTCTCTACCAGTTTTCATACATTGTATAGACCAAGACACTTTGATATGTTTGGAAAAAGAGGCATCCCAGGAAGTGCGAAAATATAAACAACAAAACCTAGAGATTTTTGAAAAGTATAAAAAAGAAATATGGACGTGGGAAAGAAAGAGAGATTTGATATGGTGCAATATTTATGCATGATGAAAGCCAGATTGATCAATACAAAAAAGTCAGTCCCCAAAAATATTTGAAGAGAAATACAGGCAAAGGCATCAAGATATGGAAAATTTTGTAATAAAAAATAATATCACAAAGAGGGAATGTAGAAAAGAAGATTAGTAAAGTAGACATTAAAGAAATAGAAGTTTAAGTTATGGAATGCCAGCAAAGTGAAGGATTTGATGTACAAAGTCTAATACAGGTTACATCAGAGCATGATGGAACATGTCCCAAAGTAAGGAGAAACAGGAAGATCTGGAGATATATGAAGAAGAAATATGGACATGGGAAAGAAAAAGAGATTTAATATGGTTTAATATTTATACAAAAGAGAAAGCAGAACTAATCAATACAAAAAGAGCAGCACCAAAGATATTTGAAGAGAAATACAGGAAATGGAACCTGGACATGGAAAACTTTACAATACAAAAAATAAGAAGACAAAGAGGAAAAGTAGAAAAGAAAATTAGTAATGGAGAGGTAAAAGAAATAGAGATTGAGGTTATGGAGTACTTGCAAAGTGAAGGTTTCAGTTCCGAAACCCTAAGAAAGTACCACAGCAGGATAGAGCAATGGACATCCAAAATAAGGATAAACCAGTGGAACAGGACGCAATTGGTCAGTTGCCATATGAAGATATTTTGGAGCCTTCCACAGGAAGCCAGTGCAAATGTTCACTTGAAGCTGGACAGCAAGAGAAGGAACAGGAAACTGTGTCAGCTCTGACACAGTCATTGCTGAGGAGTGATAGGCCAGTGAGTTCCCACATGACAGAGCAACGGATGACACAGGATGAAACTGAAGAGAATGTGCCACAGGAAGATGCTATAGAACTTTCTATTGAATGCACACAGGAAATAGAAAACAAAAAATGTGGCCTCAGTTTAGAAGAAAATGAGCTAAGAGAAGAGTCGCTTGATTTAATAGAGATAGACATATTAAAATTAATGAAAGAAATAAACTGCAAATGTTCAACAAAACCCAGATAAGATAGTCAGAAGTTTGATAAAACAAATGAACACAGTAATTAGGACTGTCCATAGAGATCCATGCGATAGAAGTAAACAGGATATGTTACTGTGTAGCTAAATTAATAACTGATGAAGTTCTACCACAAGAGCACAGGGTAGTGAGGCAAAGGAAGGGAAGAAATCGAATACCATCATGGAAATATCGAATAGAGAAAACTATAAAGCAACCAAGGCAAGAAGTGTCACTGTTAGAAGAGTATAGAAGAAAAACAGATCAAAAAAGTACTCAGAAAGACAGACATGATAAAAACAATGCACAGTATTACACTGAATCAAGATCTATTTTGCACTATTCAAATAATAAACTAAAAATCTCAGCACATGCAGAAAAACATAGAAGATACACAGATAAATATAAAGGAACAGTACAAAATAAGTAACTTATTGATGACCCAAAAAAGTTCCACAGAGAATTGAGAAACAAGGCAAAAGGAATTGAAAGACCACCCAAACAAAGAAGAAATAGATACATTTTTGAGAAATATCTATGAAGATCCTGGGGAACATAATAAAGATGCTAAATGGATAGAAGTATTAAAAGAAAGAATAAGAAGTTTAAAGGTACAGGATATGAAATGGGATGAAGTAACAGCCAAAGAGATTGAAACAAAGTTAAGAAAAGTCTCCAAATGGAAAACACCAGGTCCAGATACAGTACCTAACTTCTGGCTAAAAGCATTAACATCTTTGCACAAAGATTTAGCCATGAGTAAGAACTATTTATATGCACACCCTGAACAGACACCAACCTTGTTAACAAAAGGAAAAACAATGCTCCAACTTAAGAGTGAACCTGCAAGTTATCCTAAAAATTATAGATCAATAAGTATACTAACCTCGAAAAAGGGCATAGCAAAATTCATTTAAAATGGGTGGCGAAAGCCAAACACACTCTGGCTAGGCTTATAAATGCCCTAGGGCAGATAGCCTAGTATGAACCTATGAACCTAATAACTTGCATTCTGACAACATATAAACTATACACAGAAATTGATGCCGACAGAGTTTATAGTCATTTAGAAGAAAATTCAATCATGGTAATAGAACAAAAGGGTAATAAAAGAAAGTCATATGGAACAAAGGATAATCTGTTGCTAAATAATGTTATAATGGGGAACTGTAATAAAGGGAAGAATTTAAGCATGGTATGGATTGACTACAAAAAAGCATTTGATAGTATCCCACATTCGTGGATAAAAGTGTGCTTAAAAATGTATAAGATACACCCTGCACTGATAGACTGCATTACAGTGACCATGAAACAGTGGCAAACCACTTTGCAATTAAGCCATGATAAAGAACAAATTATTACTCCAGGGATAAAAATTCAAAGGGGGATATTCCATGACTATTCCCTGTTACCACTGCTATTCTGTCTTGACCCTAACCTATTAAACTGGCTACTTAACAGCTTAGGCCATGGCTACAATTTGGCTCCTAGAAAGAAACAAAGTGTAAAAATCTTCCATCTTCTCTTTGTCAATGATTTAAAACTATATAGCTCATCAGATAAGGAACTGAAAGCAAAACTGCAAGTAGTCAAAACCTTTTCAGATGATTTAAGAATGTCATTTGGTCTTGATAAATGTGCAAAAGCAACGTATAAAGCAAGAAAACTGCAGCACCTAGAAAACATCAGTTTGGGACAGGAATGTGATATAAAAGAACTTGAGCAAGAGGGAGTGTATAAATATTTGGGAACTGATGAAGGATCAACAACAAAACATGAACAAATGTGAATAAAACTTAGTAAGGAATATTTTAGAAAACTTAAATTAATCCTGAAAACAGTGTTGACATCTAGGAGCAAAGTTCAAGCTATAAACCAGTTTGCTTTTCCTGTCCTAACTTACATTTTTGGAGTGATTGACTGGCCCCAAAACATGTTGGAGAGATTAAATAGGAAAACAAGAAGGATGATTCATGCTCACCAAATGATTTATAAAATTCAGTGCACACCAAGATTATATATTCCCAGTTCTGAAGGAGGGATGGTACTCCTTGGAAATTGATTAAATGTATAGATCTGCAATTGTGAGACTGCACACATATCTGCTGACCTCACAAGACACAAACCTAGTGAAAGTTTAGAAACATGAGGAGAATAAATCTAAGATGACTTCCCTTCTCAGTCTAGCAGATGCATATCGGCATCAAGCAGGAATGGAAATCAAACCCGAAGTAAATAAAAATCAGGCAGCAACTGAATGTGCCAAAAACAAAAGAAAGAATATAAGGTAAAGGATCACATGAGAAGGTAAGAAATGTGGAAAATGTATAAATATAGTTGCAAGTATAGAAAATTTCTTGAAGATTCTCATGTTGATCAGGATTGAATGTAGGAATAGTTAAGGAGAGGCGAAGTCAAACCAAAAGATGAAAGGTTAATATTGGCAGCCTAAAATAGTGGACTACATGCACATTGGTTTATCAAGTCCATTGAACATGTGCAAGAAACAGCGAAATGTAAATTTTGTAAAACAGAATTGGAAACAGTCGCACACCTTGTTGCTGGTTGTGACATACTAATGGCAGAAGGATTGTATACTGAAAGACATAATAATGTGGCAAGACTGTTACACTGGGGATTGAGCAAACATTATGGCACTGAAGTAGCTGAAAAACACTGGAAACATGAACCACAAAGCATCACATGGGATCACCCATTACCAACAGTTCAAATGATAGATGCCAGAAAACCAAATATAGTGGTCCATAAAAATAAGACAAAGTAGCACTGATCATTGAAATCACTACACTCAGGAAATACAGTGTCTTACGTACGGAGAGACAGAAAGTCATAAAATATTAAGATTTTCAGGCAGAAATGACAGCAATGTGGAAGAAAGATACCCAGATAATTCCAATAGTAATAGGAGCAACGGGGTCTTATAACAAAGAATCTACAATCGCATTTAGACATGTTACCAATACATGTAACTCTGTATGAATTGCAGAAGGGGCCATTACTGGGCACACTGCTGCTGCTGTAAAGAACACTTTTAGTTGACATCAAAGACTGAAACAATACAAATTTCATGAACTTTGATCGGACTTTAACTTAGGAATGGGGTCCATTCCTGCCATGGTATTAGAAACCCAAAAGATTTGGAGAAATTAAAAAGAATATCCTACATGTTTGTAAATAAAAGAGTATAAGAAATACAAGTTCTAATGATCTGAATTTTGTCTGTGACTTAAACAGAACATGCTGGAGAGACAGATATGTGTCCCAGAGGCTGTCCCTCTTATGGAACAGGTATCTCATCTATGTGAAGCTGAGTTAATCTATTACCAAATTTAAGCACAATCTAGACAAGTGAATGGGGAATAAGAAATTTACACCATGCCTGGCA
Organism: Protopterus annectens; assembly: GCF_019279795.1. NCBI lineage: Eukaryota > Metazoa > Chordata > Ceratodontiformes > Protopteridae > Protopterus > Protopterus annectens. The sequence continues at coordinate 1,515,043,540 of NC_056726.1, read as the reverse complement.
CCCATGTCCCTTATGGACAGAGGTAGTTTATAAATCCCTGGCCCTCAATGTTCTTTTTGGATACAGGGGGCATCCATGTCCCTTATGGACAGAGGTAGTTTAGAAATCCCTGGCCCTCAATGTTGTTTTTGGATACAGGGGGCATCCATGTCCCTTATGGACAGAGGTAGTTTAGAAATCCCTGGCTCTCAATGTTCTTTTTGGGTACAGGGGGCATCCATGTCCCTTATGGACAGAGGTAGTTTAGAAATCCCCGGCCCTCAATGTTGTTTTTGGGTACAGGGCATCATTATTCTTTTGGGTAAACTTGTCTAGGCTTAAGGCCCCCTTGTGTCATTAACGGCCCCCTTGTGTCATTAACCTAGTAACAGTCTAGGAATCTATGAATCAATATACTACCTCTGAGACTGCACAATACCTGTGATAAGGGCATATTCCCCTACCCCAGGGATTATCAATCTCATGCACATGTCAACTTTCTGTTCTGTTGATGAAAATATGTCAACAAGACAGATGTTAATAACTGAGCATTTTATAACCAAACCCATACCTGTGTGTGTATTACATTTGCCCTATGCTTGTGGCCTGGACAGTGGCTGAAAAGTGCCCATGAACACTCAGTTTACCTATCTATTTAACAAACTATTACGTTACATTCAACAAGAAACACTACAATTGGTTGCTGTCAAAGTGGCACATTCCTCAGGTGTTGTAATGTAGCTGAAAAATGTGTTCCTTCTCAGATACACAGCATACCTGAGATGAGAGATTAATTAAAGTAGGCCAGGTATGTGACAGACTTTCCCCCATAAAATGCTTTATGTGTTCCTCTCTCTATAGAGTTCTTGCTCACATGAATTCAAGTCAATGCAATACTTTAACTTAACTATTTGTGTCTTTCGGCTTTTCCCGGTTAGGGGTCGCCACAGCGGAACTCCAGTCCGCTAATGATTGGCAGTAGATTTTTATGTGTTGGCTTGCCGGGCCTAATGCACAACCTTCAACGAAGGAATGCCCATTCATGCATGTTGCCACACAGAAGATGCTCTAACTGAGAATCGAACGGGCAACGTCTAACTGTGAGGCGACAATGCTACCGCAGCACCACCACCGCAGTAATACTTTAACTTAACTGCAACTATGAAAAAGGCAGTGAGAAAACATACATGCAGACACAGACAAAGCAGTGTTTTGAATGCATGTTTTTATTAGAGAACAGAAAAAAATTTCTGTATTTGCCATTTTTCATTATTTACCGAAACCAAGTCATAGTAATTGGACCCATTCCTCTCCCTAAATCATAGCTGTCCCTTTCTGCATATTCGTTCCAATGTCCGAATGAACATGCGCCAGTTCTTGTCAATACCCACTAATATACCACTGGTATTTTTGTCTTAATTGGAGATTGAAAGGCTGACATAACCTAGAGATATACAGTCATATTACAAGAATGCCAGTTTCACTTTGTTCTTCATGCTGCAATCAGTTCTCCCTGCTTGCCTCTCTTAAACTGTCTGCTTATCTGAAATCTGTTTCTTTCCTGGTATAAATAAAACAAAACAGTACCTGAGTTGCAAAATTACTGAGCAGGAGCACATGTATGGCCTTTAGGAGTAATTTTCATCTTTCCCACAAACCCTTATCAAGGGAGGTCTGTAATTATTTTTTCAGCTGTGGCACTCTATTTTACCACAGTCTCTCTGGTTTGGCCTTATAAGCATTTGCTGTGGGACTTGTTTGCTTATTAATTAAAGCAAACCAGATGTTTCACAGGTACAACCCCACAGGATATTTTACAAATTCAAAGTTACTGCACATTTGAAATGTTGTAAACTGAAGCAATATTTTAACCTGCTGTTCATTGACAAGCATAAGGTACAAGAAATGTGTTTCCGCGTATACCGATGAGCATGTTTTATGTTTGAAAATTGTATTTGGGCATCGGGCTGGTACCTCGGCACTGTAAAAATCTACTGCCAATCATTAGCGGACCGGAGTTCTGTTGTGGTGACACCTAATCGGGAAAAGCCGAAAGAAGAACATCACAGTTTAAGTAACCGATTTGCCTTATTACTTTCAGGACACAGGTAGAAGCACTGCCTTTTCAGAAGAAATATACTTTAAGAAAAATAAAACTCAAACATTATGGGCATGTATGATGCTGTCTAAAGGAAACCATACTAGTGGCAAAAATATTAGCAGGTATTAAAACAGCAACTGAAATTCATAGACAAGTGCTATGTATTATTATTTATCAAGGTCACTATGTGACAAACCATGGAGCTGAGCAGATAACACAGAGGATTAATTCTTTGAACTGTAAATGAGTTGCTTCCTGTAACCAAGGACACAGAGTTTTCAACTTCTTCTACCTACTCTGTGACTCTGAGCAAGTTGCTTAACCAAACAGCTCTCCTGGTTGTCTCTCAAGAGGGGCACTTGTATGTAATTGGTTCATTTAGTTAGCTAATGTATAACAAAAAAGAAAGATACACAGAGAGCTGTAGCAGGCAAAGGACTGCTTCTGCACATTGAGGAAAATGCTACATTAGAAACTCAGCAATATGGCAGTAATGCAATGACTAGCACAATGTTGCCATTTTCTAGACCACAGCTCCGTGTTCAGTGTACATGGTCATTGTGATGGACAGCAGTGTACGTGTAATAGATGTCACATATAAGGCAGGCTAATGTGACCAAGTTACTCCATGCTTCCTTACACAGTGCAGTGAAAAACAGATGCAGCTAGTGACCGCCCACCACAAGAAGGGTACCACAAGTAAGCATAGTTGTCATAGGAAAAACCAAATGTGGTTGTACACAGTAAAGTCACAGCACTGTTTTGCATATAAATTGGGTGAAGAAGAAAGTATGAAAAGGGAGAACTTCAAGCGGAAGTAAACACAGAAAGGTAGACACAAGGCATGAAAGGTATAGTCGAGAAGTGTATTTTTTGGTGGGAATAGAGCCCTAATGCACATGCCACAAAAGAAGGGTAGATGGCAAATATACTGAGAGTTGGCTTTGGATGGGATAGACAAAAGGAAACTGCAGGTAATAGGAGCAAACTGATGACCATGGGTCACATAAAACTTTGGATGGACAGTAGATGGGCATGTACATACGATTGGTGGACAAGTGCTAATTGGAAGGGTTGGAGAACAAATAAGGAATGACACATATGAGAGGGTAGACACTAGGCAAGGATATGTTGGGTTCTTAGCATGTTTGTATGTGAGACTAGTCCAAACAGCAGGAAACTAAGGTGAAAGTTACACAGGCTGCTGATGTCATGGGTCAGTGGCTCATTTGGATGGCACAGTGGTGCAGCGGTAACATTGTCGCTGCACAGCAAGAAATTCTCTGGTTCAATTCTTGGCTGGGGTGCCTTCTGTGTGGAGTCTGCATGTCCTCCATGTGTTCATGTGGGTTTCCTCTGGGTGCTCTGGTTTCCTCCCATGTTACAAAGACATGCATCTGGAACATTTCTCCCCAGGCCTTCGCTGAAAATTGGCTTTGTTCCTAGTCGGACATTTCCGGTTAACAAATTTTAAATAAATAACTTTTTAGGCCTGATAAGTTGGGTTTGTGAGTTGTGAAAAGGAATTGAGTCATTTTGACAACTTTATAGGATGGAGTGAATGATCTGGAGCTGAGAGAGGAGAAGCTGATGGTGTAGTTCGAGCCAGTTTAGGTGTTTTAAAGACAGATAGTGATGGGATATGTATGCTTGTTGAGCGGCAAATCTAGTTACTTTGTTATAGGTTGCTTCGAGTTTGGTTAGGAGTGAAATGCTCAGATTTCTGAGAATTTCGGAGCTGTATAATAGGGTTGGTAGTAGGTTGGTTTGAGAAAGAGAAAGTTTGGCCTCACTTGTGAGGAACTTCTTACTTCTGTACAGGAGCCGTAGTTTCTTATGGGTCTTCCTAATACAGTTGTTAATGTGGAGGTCGAATTTTAGTTGATCGTCGATGGTGACACCTAGGAGTTTAGTGCTGGATTCAATGTCAATGAGAGTATTATTAAGAGAGTGTATGGTGAAGGTAGATTTAATACTGGTAGCATTTTTAGGGAGAAAGAGTAACAGTTTTGTTTTTTAGGGTTGAGAATGAGGTGGTTATTGAAGAGCCAGGTTTCAACGGAGTTAAAGGATGTCTGAGTAGTTGAAAGGAGTTCAGAGGGTGAGTTAGCAACAGTGATGAGTGTAGAGTCATCAGCATATTGTACAAGGGAATCAGTGAGGTAACTAGAGAACAATGCAACCGTATCAGAGGAGAAGTTACGGTTAGACAGTATTTGCAAGAGAAGAGAGTGAGATACCATGACAAAAGCCTTAGAAAGGTCTAGGAAAAGGCAGGAGATACATTTGTGGTTATATATAGCTAGAGAGAGAGAGTTCAGGAAGCATATTAGGGCTGTAGTAGTGCTATGTTTAGGTCAGAATCCATGTTGGGTGGGAGTGAGCTGATTTTCCTGTATTAAACATTATATGACGTGTATGTATACATTTTTCCAATATTTTAGAGAGGGGGGAGATGATGGCAATTGGTCTGAAATTAGTTATATCTGAGGAGTTTCCTTCTTTGTCGATAGGTAGAGTATAGAATTGTTTCCAGATGGAAGGTTCTTTAGACTTAGAGGTGGATCGATTAATTAGGATAGATACTGGCAGAGCAAGAGAGTCAGCTGCAAGCTGAAGAAAAGATGAGAGGATGTTGTCAGCTGATACTGAGCATGGTTTTAATTTGGAGAGTAGAGTTTTGATATAGCTAGTAGGTACAGGTTTGAAGGAGAAGGTATAGAAACTGTTTGTAGTTGGAGCAGGTTCTGGGGAGTTTGAGGAGTTAGCTGTGGATGAGTTAGATTTTGGGTTAAATAGCTTTTATATGGATTCAATAAAGTAGTTATTAAAGATGGTGGCTGTCTCTTCTGGTATTCTGTTTGGGTATGGATTAGGAGAGAAAGGGTTATCGTGATGTAATATTTGATTTATGGCTTTACAGAATTTATTGGGGTTGGATTTTAGGGCAGTAGGAGGGTTAAAGTAGAAGTTACGTTTATCTTTATTAAATTGTTTTTTTTTGCCACATTTCTGAGTTCCTTATATCTTTGCAGGTCTGCTGGTAGTTTGCTTTGTACCCATGTTTTATATGACTTATCTCTTTTTTTCATAAGGGTGCGAGTGGTTTTAGATAGCCAAGGAGATATGTTCGATTTTATATGGACTTTGCAGAGATCAGCTAGTGATTCTAGGATTCTAAGGAAGGTGGAGTTGAATGCCTGGGCTGCTTTGTCTAGAGGGAGTTGGGTGAGGAATTGTCAGTTTACTGTGGAGAGGAGGAATTTAAAAGTTTCAGGGTGGCAGTTAGTTAGCTTATGGCAGGTGATATACCTATGTCCTTTTGGGTTGTGGGGAGTGAATCTCAGGACTTTTATAGGGCAATGATCACTAAGGATGTTTTTAGGAGTATGGTATTTATGGTATGGTAGTTATGGTATTTATGGTATGGTAATTAAGGTATTTATGGTATGGTAATTATGGTATTTATGGTATGGTAGTTATGGTATTTATGGATATGGTATTTATGGTATATATGGTATGGTAATTATGGTATTTATGGTATGGTAATTATGGTATTTATGGTATGGTAGTTATGGTATTTATGGTATGGTAGTTATGGTATTTATGGTATGGTCATTATGGTATTTATGGTATGGTAATTATGGTATTTATGGTATGGTAGTTATGGTATTTATGGATATGGTATTTATGGTATATATGGTATGGTAATTATGGTATTTATGGTATGGTAGTTATGGTATTTATGGTATGGTAATTATGGTATTTATGGTATGGTAGTTATGGTATTTATGGTATGGTAGTTATGGTATTTATGGTATGGTCATTATGGTATTTATGGTATGGTAATTATGGTATTTATGGTATGGTAGTTATGGTATTTATGGATATGGTATTTATGGTATTTATGGTATGGTAATTATGGTATTTATGGTTATGGTAGTTATAGTATTTATGGTATGGTAATTACTGTATTTATGGTATGGTAGTTATGGTATATATGGTATGGTAATTATGGTATTTATGGTATGGTAATTACGATATTTATGGTAATTATGGTATTTATGGTATGGTAGTTATGGTATTTATGGATATGGTATTTATGGTATGGTAATTATGGTTTTTATGGTTATGGTAGATATGGTATTTGGATTTACTTTGTTGTGGAAATATTAATGTATATTTCACATATCACACAACTTCACAATTACTCATAAACAATTTCAAATGGAGTGCATTATAGGTGGACATTGATGGTGTGTTTTACTGTCTCATGAAATCATACTATTCTTGTAAGCAACAGATAGCTCACTTGGTTATGAAAATATGAAAATATGTACAACAAGTAACACACAGATGTTATTTATTATCTCCACTGCAGAGCATCTGAGATTAACAATCTTGTTTTGTTTCTTTTTCTTTTTTGCCTTTCATTTTTTTGCCAATTAATGCTTGGAAGTAAGGAAGTGAAAGTTAAAGATTCACACAGTACAAAATCATTGTGGCATGGTGATGTGGGACAGACCTCTGGAAATGAAGGGGTACAGTAATGACATATGGGACAGTCCACTAGAAATGAGGGAGTACAGTAATAACATGTGGAACAGACCATTGAAAAAGAGGGAGTACAGTAATGACAGTCACTGGGAAATTGTCACCAGGGCTACAGAACAGCCAGGAGCTTAAGAGTTATATTCATCATGGGGGGGGCACTGTAACGGGTGGTGTGTGTGTGGGGGGATGCTGTAGATTCCTTCATCTAGATCTCCATTTGACTTAAGGCCATGCCACAATGCCCCATGACAAGACATTGTTTATGACTGACATACATAATTGTGGTAATAAAACAGCAATGTCACTCCAATGTGAATAGCCTTAAAAGTTAAAAAGGATATATAAAAGTATATGACATACGTTTATAAAGAGGCAAGCACACTGTACCCTGGAAATGGGGAGTTGCACTCTGACACCTCCTACAACTTTTTATACCAACATCAAATTATTTGTATTTTAGGGAAAACAGAAATCTCAGGGATACCACAGCTTTGATAGTCTAGGATAAATCCAGACTGAGTCACAAACTAGTGATCCTTGTAGTAACACACTAATGATCCCTGTAATCACACGCTAATGATCACTGTAGTCACACACTAGTGATCCTTGTAGTCACACGCTAGTGATCCTTGTAGTCACATATTAGTGATCCTTGTAGTCACACACTAGTGATCCTTGTAGTCCCAAACTAATGATCCTTGTAGTCATACACTAGTGATCCTTGTAGTCAATAGCTAATGATCCTTGTAGTCACACATTAGTGATCCTTGTAGTCACACGCAAGTGATCCTTGTAGTCAAACACTAGTGATTCTTGTAGTCACCCACTAGTGATCTTTGTAGTAACACACAAGTGAACTTTGTAATCACACGCTAATGATCCTTGTAGTCACACACTAGTGATCCCTGTAGTCACACGCTAATGATCCTAGTAGTCACACACTAGTGATCCTTGTAGTCACACACTAGTGATCCTTGTAGTCACACACTAGTGATCCTTGTAGTCCCATGCTAATGATTCTTGTAGTCATTCACTAGTGATCCATGTAGTCACACACTAGTGATCCTTGTAGTCACACCCTAAAGAGCCTAGTAGTCACACACTAGTGATCCTTGAAGTCACACGGTAATGATCTTTGTAGTCAAGCTAATGATCCTTGTAGTCACACACTACTGATCCTTGTAGTCACAAGCTAGATATCCTTGTAGTGACACACTAGGGATCCTTGTACTCACATGCTAATGATCCTTGTAGTCACACACTAGTGATCCCTGTAGTCACACGCTAATGAGCCTAGTAGTCATACACTAGTGATCCTTGTAGTCACACACTAGTGATCCTTGTAGTCACACACTAGTGATCCTTGTAGTCCCACGCTAATGATTCTTGTAGTCATTCACTAGTGATCCATGTAGTCACACACTAGTGATCCTTGTAGTCACATGCTAATGAGCCTAGTAGTCACACACTAGTGATCCTTAAAGTCACATGGTAATGATCTTTGTAGTCAAGCTAATGATCCTTATAGTCACACACTAGTGATCCTTGTAGTCACAAGCTAGATATCCTTGTAGTGACACACTAGTGATCCTTGTACTCACATGCTAATAATCCTTGTAGTCACACACTAGTGGCCCTTGTAGTCACATGCTAGTGACCCCTGTGGTCCCACGCTAATGATCCTTGTAGTCACACAGTAGGGATTCTTGTAGTCACACATTAGGGATCCTTGTAATCACACACTAGAGATCCTTGTAGTCACAAGCTAATGATCCTTGTAGTCACACACTAATTATCCTTGTAGTCATATGCTAGTGACCCTTGTAGTCCCATGATAATGATCCTTGTAGTCACACACTAGTGATCCTTTAAAGTCACATGTTAATGATGATTGTAGTTACACGTTAGTGATCCTTGAAGTCACATGCTAGTGATCCTTGTAGTCAAACACTAACGATCCTTGTAGTGACATGCCAGTGATCCTTTTAGTCAAACGCTAGTGATCCTTGTAGTCAAACACTAGCGATCCTTGTATTCACACACTAGTGATCCTTGTAGTCATATGCTATTGATCCTTGTAGTCACACCCTAGTGATCCTTGTAGTCACATGCTAATGATCCTTGTAGTAACACACTAGTGATCCTTGTAGTTCATAGGTTCATAGGTTCATACTAGGCTATCTGCCCTAGGGCATTTATAAGCCTAGCCAGAATGTGTTTGGCTTTCGCCACCCATTTTAAATTTATTTTGCTATGCCCGTTTTTGAGGTTAGTATACTGTGCCTCTGTCTAACAGTGACACAGAATTGATACCCAGGGTAAACCTACGATCTCCCATCCACTCATCAAGATTCCTCTTGAAGAGAGTCAATGAGGGACTCTGCCTAACCTGGACTGGGATTTTGTTCCAGAGTGAAGGGAGCCTCTGGGTTATGAATCTGTCCCTCCAGCATGTCCTATTTATTTCAGTGCTGAGGTTCAAGTCTCTCGAGCACGTAGCTCGATGGGATTTGGATTTTCTGAGGTGCAGCATGTCCATTAATTCCGTGTTGGACATGGCTTTATACGTCAGGCACAGATCGCCTCTGAACAGGCGGTATGCCACTGAGTAGAACTGGAGTTTCTTTAACCAGACAGCATATGGCATCTGTTTGAGCCCTTTGATCCTCTTGGTGAGGTACTTTTGGGGTCTTTCCAGATGCTGTAGGTGTCTGGTAAGGTACATCCCAAAAGGGGCATTGTACTCAATTATGGGCCTGATGAGGGATGAGTAAAGAGGCATGATGACGTCCCCTGATCTAGATGTGAATCCCTTCATGATTAGGTGGGCTATATAAAATGTTTTTCTAACCACTTTGGCCACGTGGTTGTCAAATGAGAGATTGCTATCAACTTGGGTCCCCAGGTCCCTAACTACTTCTTCTGTACTTAATGGATTACCACCTATGTGGTAATTTGTGGGAACTTTGATTTTGCCAAAGGGGATGACTATACACTTTTTGGCATTTAGCTTGAGGCCATGGCTCTGGCACCAGTTGTCTGTTTCTATGAGGCCCTTTTGGAGGATGCTTGTGTTGACTGAAGAGTCGATTATGGCGCCCAGTTTGCAGTCATCTGCGAACTTGATCAGCCACAGTCCTTCCGTGTTGGCCTGTACCTCCGAGAAATATATACCGAACAAGAGAGGTCCCAGGACTGAGCCTTGTGGGACACCACTTGTAACTGGTTTGGAGTCTGACATGGCTCCAGCAATTCTACCCATGTGGGTTCTGTCCTTGAGCCAGTTTGCAATCCATCTAGTGACATAGGGGTTTATATTTAAGCTGGTGAGATTATCTATAATGCCTGAGTGGGGTATTGTATCAAAGGCATTTGCGAGGTCCAGGTAGGCAGTGTGGACCAACTTCCCCTCGTCAACGGCCTTGGTGACTGTTTCAAAGAAATCAACCAGGTTTAAAAGGCAGGATCTGCCCTTAACAAAGCCGAACTGGGTAGGATCCAGTGTTTGTAGGTCCCCAATATCTTTATTTATGAGGTTCATGATGATCCTTTCCATAGCTTTGCAGATGAAGCTAGTCAGGCTTATGGGGCAATAGTTTCCAGGATCCGTTGAGGCACCACCTTTATGGAGAGGGACCACTGTTGCTGTACGCCACTCTTTGAGCACATATCCTGTAGTAAGGCTGAGATTGAACAGTAGTTTTATGTTTGGGTTTAGCTCTTCTTGGAGTTCATGTAGGACGCAGGTGGTCCCATTGATGCTGTGTTTTTTGCTTTGGAGAGGGCGGCTCTTACCTGAGCATCTGAGATGTCAGGGGGGCAGCACTCTGCTGGGATAGATATTTGCCCTTTTGGTGGGGAGGGGGGGGAGAAGTTTGCGCTGAACCTGTCAGCTAGGATGTTGGCAATGTCTGTGGGTTCGGTGTATTTTTTGTCATTTTGGACTAATTCTGAGCATATCTGGGAATTACCACCCAGGTTCCTAACATAACTAAAGAAAGCCTTGTAATTATCCTTAGTGTCCTGTGCAATTTTTCTCTCGAAGCTAGCCTTAGACAATTTTATGTGTGCCCATAGTTTTTTGCTAATACTGATCAGTGATGCCTTCCCTTTTTGGGATTTTGCTCTATCATTTAGTAGCTTCCTCCTTCTATTGTATAGTTTGTTTATGGCTGGGGTCCACCAGACAGGACGTCTGCCTTTGCAGGATTGGGTCTTGGTTTTATTTGGGATCGCATGATCCATGCATTCCTGAAGGTGTTCATAGAATGCATTTATAAAGGATTCTGCTGTCTGGGCCGTATTTTCCACAGGCCCGGGGGCTTTGAAGGATTCCACCTCAGTTTTGAGGAGTGTGAAATTTGCTTTAGAGAAGTTTTTCACTGTGGTTTTCTGGGCAGGGGGTGGGGTCGGGATGCGAATATCCAGTGAGATTAGTTTATGGTCTGATCTTACCAGTGAGGGATACACTTCTGGTCTGGAGCATAGAGTCCCCATGTTGGTGATGATCAGGTCCAGTATGTTTTCCCCTCTTGTGGGAGTGGTAACAAGTTGTTCCATAGAATTTGAGTTTATAAATTCTAGGAACCTTTGGGCTAGGGTGTTGAAGCTAGAGTAATTCTCCCAGTCTATGTCTGGGTAGTTGAAGTCACCCAATATAATGGTGTTTGGAGAGACCTTCATATTTTCCTGTGTTTTCAGGAAGGCCAAGTGGGGTTCCTGGGTTTGGGAGGGTGGTCTGTAGCAGGCTATAAACTGGAAGGCAGTTTTACCCACTGTTAGTTGCACATGGATAGTCTCTGATGCTTTGTGCTTTGCCACCAACCTGGAGGTGTGGGTATCTTTGATGAATATCGATACTCCCCCTTTTTTTGTGGTTCAGTCCATGTTTTGGGGCCGAAAAGCATGGTATGAGGTATAACCTGGTAGTGCTGGGGTGCTCTCGGGAGCCCTGAACCAGGTTTCTGTTACTGCACAGATATCGATGTTCTCCATGCTAAGGAGAGTTTCGAGTGCATGCTTCTTGAGGTTTAGACTTCTGGCGTTGAGTAGCATTACTCTTAGTTTCTTATCCCTTGTGATACCTATGGAGGTGGGTTTGTCTTTTGAGCCTTGCCTAAAAAAGGCACTATGGGGGTAGCTAGAGCCTTTGCCAATATCCGAAAGCCCAGGGGTGACAGGTGCAAGCCGTCCCTAGCGAAGCATTGTGGCTTGTCGAGCATATCATCCCAAGCTGACAGGCATTGGATCCCCTTTGAATGACACCAGTACTTAAGCCAATTGTTGAAATTGATCATCTTGTCTTCATATTGTGGCATCATTCTTGGTGAGGGTAAGATGCTACTCAAGGTCAGGGTCATACCGGCCTGGGTTACATGCTCAGAGAGCTCCTTTATGTCTCTTTTCATGTAGTCCAGGGAGGTACGTCTCAGGTCATTCACACCAGCATGGACAATGACTGAGTCATATTTGTACTTGCCTTGGAGTGACCTGAGTGCTTGTGTTATGTGGCGGATCCTAGCGCCCGACAGGCTGCTCACCGTGACCCTCTCCTTGTTCAGCCTGGTGAGCGGGACGTCAGTGTGCCTGAAGATAGAGTCACCTATTATAAGTCTATCAGGTGTGTTGTTTAGTCTTAAGGGCTGTGACCGTTTGGCACACTGGCTTTGTGAGATATGTGTTGCACGTGTTTTGTTTTGGGGTAGCGGCTGCTTGGGTGTCTGCTTTGGAGGTCTCTGCTGCTTCAGCAGATCTTTATTTAGAGCCTCAGTATGTTTTGTGTGATTATGTGTTTGGTTTGCTGTCGTGGTAGGTCTATGTGAGACTGGAATTGTAGTGAGTGTGGTTTCCTTCTCCTCCTGACTGGTTATGCCAGTACTGAGTTGAGAGAGCTTAGCCTCCAGTTTGGCTATATGGTTGCATCTCTCACATGTGTTGGAATTTGTTGGGAGGAGGAGAGGGTTGTCTGTGTACATGAGGCAGTTGTAACATTGCCTCAAGATTCCCAGATTCACCAGCTGGACCGGAGAGGAGATTGACAACTGACCTTTAGACATGTTAGAATAATAATGGGAATTCCTTAATAATTGAAAACCAGGGCCAGTCGGGAGTGAGGGTGTAGTGCTTTTAATTTTTAGTGCTGACTTATATAATTGCTTTAGTGAGCAAGTGCCAGGTAACTTAAGTGCAATGTGTTACAGGTAACTTAAATGCAAAAACGACAAACAGTAACTTTCTTTCAAGTGAAACAAGGAAATAAGTATAGTAAGCAATGCAGATATCACTAGTGATCCACAGAAGCACTGAGAAGCTGCGTATTAGGTGGAATTAGCGTTCCAGGGAAATAACAAGCAAACAAACAACAAGCATATAAACAAAGCTAGATTCAGCAGGCTTGGATCTAGTCTATGCTACAGCAAACAAGGTGTACCAATTTCAGTAAGATACAGTTCAAATATTCAGGCACTATAAACCTTTAACCAGAAATTCCCAGCTCAGAAGGGCAGAGTCCAGCCTCTTCTCCCACAAGAGTGCAGACCACAAACCTTCTTAATGTAAAATAACTGGCCTGAAGCCCAAGTGCTTAAACCAGAACTAATACACTTTAAGAATAACAGACACTGGGCTCTCAATCAGCAGTTCCCAACTTAGAAGGATGAAAGCTACCTGTCCTGCCACCACAGTGCATGCCACAAACCTTCCTAATGTAAAACAAGTGGTCTGAAGCCCGAGTGCTTAATCCAAAAGACTTAGAATGATAGCTACACTTTAATCAAGTTACTACCAAGCAGTAATAAATACAATTGAATACTTTAGAGAATGCCTGGATTAGTGCTCAAGTTACACAAACAAAGCTAGATCCAGCAGGCCTGAATCCAGTCTATGCCACAGCAAACAAGGCACACCAACTTCAGTAAGAAGCAGTTCAGATATGCATGCACTATAAGCCTTCAACCAGAAATTCCCAGTTCAGAAGGGCAGAGTCCAGCCTCTCCTCCCACAAGAGTGCAGACCACGAACCCACTTAATGTAAAATAACTGGCCTAAAAGCCCAAGTGCTTAAACCAGAATTAATACACTTTTAGAATAACAGACACTGAGCCCTCAATCAGCAGTTCCCAACCTAGAAAGATGTAAGCTACCTGTTCTGCCACTACAGTGCAGACCACAAACCCTCTCAGTGCAAAACAACTGGTCCGAAGCCCAAGTGTTTAAACCAAAAGGCTTAGAATGAGTTACACCAAGCTGTAATAAATACAATTGAGTACTTTTAAGATGATGCAAAAGTAAAAAAAGTAGGTAGCAACACAAGTACAGTAAAAGCAGATGATTTTTTTTTTCTGAACAAGTGCTGAGATCAAAGAAACAGATTTGAGTGCTGAAACTAGAAAACTGGCTAGTTATAAGAAAAGAAAACTAAGCTAGAGGCTAAGTAGTCACATGCTAATGATACTTGTAGTCACATGCTAATGATCCTTATAGTCACATGCTAGTGATCCTTATAGTCACAAGCTAATGATCCTTGTAGTCACACAATAGTGATACACGCAGTAACATGCTATTGATCCTAGTAGTCACACATTATTTATCATTGTAGTCACATGCTAAGGATCCTTGTAGTTACACAATAATGATCCATGTAGTCACACACTTGTGATTCTTGTAGTTCCACGCAAATGATCCTTGTAGTCACATCCTTGTAGTCACACACTAATGATCCTTCTAGTCACACACTAATGATCCTTGTAGTCACACACTAATGACCCTTGTAGTCACATACTAGTTATCTTTGTAGTCACATGCTAATGACCCTTGTAGTCACACACTAGTGATCCTTGTAGTCACAAGCTAGTTATTCTCATAGTCACATGCTCGTGATCCTTGTAGTCACACACTAATGATCCTTGTATTCACATGTTAATGATCCTTGCAGTCACATGCTAGTGATACTTGTAGTCACATACTTATGATCCTTGTAGTCTGATGTTAATGATCCTTGTAGTCACACACTAGTGATCCTTGCAGTCACATGCTAGTGATTCTTGTAGTCATGCACTAGTGATCCTTGTAGTCCCACACTAATGATCCTTGTAGTCCCACACTAAGGATCTTTGTAGTCATGCGCAAATGATCCTAGTAGTCACACACTTGTGATCCTTGATGTCACACACTAATGATCCTTGTAGTCACATGCTAATGATCCTTGTAGTCACACTCTAGTGATCCTTTAGTCACACAATAATGATCCTTGTAGAGACACACTAGTGATCCTTGGAGTCACACACTAATGATCTATGTAGTCACACACTAGTGATCCTTGTAGTCAGACACTAAGGATCCATGTAGTCACACACTAGGGATCCTTGTAGTCACACACTAGTGATCCTTGTAGTCCCACACTAATGGTCCTTGTAGTCATACACTAGTGATCCTTGTAGTCACATGGTAATGGTCCTTGTAGTCACACACTAGTTATCTTTAAAGTCACACACTAGTGATCCTTGTAGTCCCATGCTAATGAACCTTGTAGTCACACACTTGTGATCCTTGTAGTCACATGCTAATGATCCTTGTAGTCACACACTAGTGAGTCTTATAGTCAAACACTAATGATCCTTGAAGTCACACACTAGTGATCCTTGTAGTCAAACACTAGTGATCCTTATAGTCACACACTAGTAATTCCTGTAGTCACACACTAGTGATCCATATAGTCTCATGCTAATGATCTTTGTAGTCACAGACTAGTGATCCTCATAGTCACGTGTTAATGATCCTTGTAGTCACATTTTAATGATCCTTGTAGTCACACACTAGTGATCCTTGTAGTCACATGTTAATGATCCTTGTAGTCACACACTAGTGGACCTTGTAGTCACACGCAAATGATCCTTGTAGTCACACACTTGTGATCCTTGTAGTCCCATGCTAATGACATTTGTCATCACACACTTGTGATCCTTGAAGGCACATTCTAATGATCCTTGTAGTCATATGCTAATGATCCTTGTAGTGACACACTAGTGATCCTTGTAGTCACATGCTAATGATGCTTGTAGTCACACACTAGTGATCCTTGTAGTCATACACTAATGATCATTGTAGTCACACACTAGTGATCCTTGAAGTCACATGCTAATGATCCTTGTAGTGACATGTTAATGATCCTTGCAGTGACACACTAGTGATCCTTGTAGTCACATGCTAGTGATCCTTGTAGTCACACACTAGTGATCCTTGTAGTCACACATGAGGGATCTTTGTAGTCACACATTAGGGATCCTTGTATTCATACACAACTGATCCTTGAAGTCACATGCTAATGATCCTTGTAGTCCCACACTAGTGATCCTTGTAGTCACACGATAATGACCCTTGTAGTCACATACCAGTGATCCTTGTAGTCACATGCTAATGAACCTTGTAGTCACATACTAGTGATGCTTGTAGTCACAAGCTCGTGATCTTTGTAGTCACATGCTAGTGATCCTTGTAGTCACACACTAATGATCCTTGTAGTCACATGCTAATGACCCTTGTAGTCACATACTAGTGATCCTTGTAGTAACATGCTAATGACCCTTGTAGTCACACACTAGTGATCCTTCTAGTCACATGCTAATGACCCTTGTAGTCACACATTAGTGATCCTTGTAGTCACATGCTAATGATCCTTTA
Organism: Protopterus annectens; assembly: GCF_019279795.1. Lineage (NCBI taxonomy): Eukaryota > Metazoa > Chordata > Ceratodontiformes > Protopteridae > Protopterus > Protopterus annectens. The sequence goes on along the minus strand of NC_056726.1, from coordinate 1,515,027,228 downwards.
GTCACACGCTAATGATCCTTGTAGTCAGACACTAATGATCCTTGTAGTCACATGCTAATGACCCTTGTAGTCACATACTAGAGATCCTTGTAGTCACACATTAATGATCCTTGTAGTCACACTCTAGTTATCCTTGTAGTGACATGCTAGTGATTCTTGTAGTCACACAGTAGTGATCCTTGTAGTCCCACACTAATGATCCTTGTAGTCCTACACTAATGATCCTTGCAGTCACATGCTAATGATCCTAGTAATCACACACTTGTGATCCCTGAAGTCACACACCAATGATCCTTGTAGTCACATGCTAATAATCCTTGTAGTCACACTCTAGGGATCCTTTAGTCACACAATAACGATCTTTGTAGAGACACACTAGTGATCCTTGGAGTCACAAACTAATGATCTATGTAGTCACACACTAGTAATCCTTGTAGTCAGACACTAAGGATCCTTGTAGTCACACACTAGGGATGCTTGTAGTCATACACTATTGATCCTTGTAGCCACATTTTAATGATCCTTGTAGTCACACACTAGTGATCCTTGTAGTCACATGTTAATGATCCTTGTAGTCACACACTAGTGAACCTTGTAGTCACATGCAAATGATCCTTGTAGTCACACACTTGTGATCCTTGTAGTCCCATGCTAATGACATTTGTCGTCACACACTAGTGATCCTTGAAGGCACATGCTAATGATCCTTGTAGTCATACGCTAATGATCCTTGTAGTGACGCACTAGTGATCCTTGTAGTCACATGCTAGTGATCCTTGTAGTCATACGCTAATGATCATTGTAGTCACACACTAATGATCCTTGAAGTCACATGCTAATGATCCTTGTAGTGACACGCTAATGATCCTTGCAGTGACAAACTAGTGATCCTTGTAGTGACATGCTAGTGATCCTTGTAGTCACACACTAGTGATCCTTGTAGTCACACATTAGGGATCCTTGTAGTCACAAATTAGGGATCCTTGTATTCATATACTACTGATCCTTGTAGTCACATGCTAATGATCCTTGTAGTCCCACACTAGTGATCTTTGTAGTCACATGCTAATGACCCTTGTAGTCACATACCAGTGATCCTTGTAGTCACATGCTAATGACCCTTGTAGTCAGACACTAGTGATGCTTGTAGTCACAAGCTAGTGATCTTTGTAGTCACATGCTAGTGATCCTTGTAGTCTCACACTAATGATCCTTGTAGTCCTTGTAGTCACATGCTAATGATCCTTGTAGTCACACACTAGTGATCCTTGTAGTCACACATTAGGGATCCTTGTAGTCACAAATTAGGGATCCTTGTATTCATATACTACTGATCGTTGTAGTCACATGCTAATGATCCTTGTAGTCCCACACTAGTGATCTTTGTAGTCACATGCTAATGACCCTTGTAGTCACATACCAGTGATCCTTGTAGTCACATGCTAATGACCCTTGTAGTCAGACACTAGTGATGCTTGTAGTCACATGCTAATGATCCTTGTAGTCACATGATAATGATCTTTGTAGTCACACACTTGTGGTCCTTGTAGTCCCATGCTAATGATCCTTGTGGTCACTTGCTATTGATCCTTGTAGTCACATGCTAGTGATCCTTTTAGTCACACGCTAATGATACTTCTAGTTACACACTTATGATCCTTGTAGTGATCCTTGTAGTCACATGCTAATGATCCTTGTAGTCACATGCTAGTGATCTTTGTAGTCACATGCTAATGACCCTTGTAGTCACACACTAGTGATCCTTGTAGTCACATGCTAATGACCCTTGTAGTCACACAATAGTGATCCTTGTAGTCACAAGCTAGTTATGCTCGTAGTCACATGCTAGTGATCCCTGTAGTCACATGCAAATGATCCTTGTAGTCACACACTAGTGATCCTTGTAGTCACATGCTAGTGATCCTTGTGGTCACACACTAGTGATCCTTGTAATCCCACGCTGATGATTCTTGTAGTCCCACACTAGAGATCTTTGAAGTCACATGCTAATGATCCTAGTAGTCACACACTTGTGATCCTTGAAGTTACACACTAATGATCTTTGTAGTCACATGCTAATGATCCTTGTAGTCACACTCTAGTGATCCTTTATTCACACACTAATGATCCTTGTAGTGACACACTAGTGATCCTTGGAGTCACACACTAATGATCTATGTGGTCACACACTTGTGATCCTTAGAGTCACATATTAGGGAGCCTTGTAGTCATGCACTAGGGATCCCTGCTGTCATACAAAAGTGATCCTTGTAGTCACACACTAGTGATCCTTGTATTCACATGCTAATGATCTTTGTAGTCACACACTAATGATCCTTGTAGTCCCACGCTAATGATCCTTGTAGTCACACACTAGTGATCCATGTAGTCACATGCTAATGGTCCTTGTAGTCACACACGAATGATCTTTAAAGTCACACACACTAGTGATCTTTGTATTCTAATGCTAATGATCTTTGTAGTCACACACTAGTTATCCTTGTAGTCACATGCTAATGATCCTTGTAGTGACACACTAGTTATCCTTGTAGTCACACATTAATGATCCTTGTAGTCACACTAGTGATCCTTGTTGTCACATGCTCATGATCCTTGTAGTCACACACTAGTGATCCTTATAGTCACATGTTAATGATCCTTGTAGTCACACACTAGTGGTCCTTGTAGTCACATGCTAGTGATCCTTGTAGTCACACGCTAATGATCCTTGTAGTCACACACTAGGGATCTTTGTAGCTACATGCTAATGATCCTAGTAGTCACTCACTAGTGATCCTTGAAGTCACATGCTAATGAGCCTTGTAGTCACATGTTAATGATCATTGTAGTCACATGCTAGTGATCCTTGTAGTCACACACTAGTGATCCTTGTAGTCACATGCTAATGAGCCTTGTAGTCAAATTCTAATGATCCTTGTAGTCCCATGCTAGTGATACTTGTAATCACATGCTAAAGATCATTGAAGTCACACATTAGTTATCCTTGTAGTCACATTCTAATGATCCTTGTAGTCACACGATAATGATCTTTGCAGTCACACACTTGTCATCCTTGTAGTCCCACGCTAATGATCCTTGTGGTCATATGCTATTGATCCTTGTAGTCTCATGCTAGTGATCCTGTTAGTCACACACTAATCATACTTCTACTTACACACTTATGATCCTTGTAGTCACAAGTTAATGATCCTTGTAGTCACATGATAATGATCCTTGTAGTCACATACTAGTGATCTTTGTAGTCACATGCTAATGACCCTTGTAGTCACACACTAGTGATCCTTGTAGTCACATGCTAATGACCCTTGTAGTCACACAATAGTGATCCTTGTAGTCACAAGCTAGTTATCCTTGTAGTCACACATTAGTGATCCTTGTAGTCACACACTAGTGATTCTTGTAGTCCCATGCTACTAATCCTTGTAGTCACACACTAATGATCCTTGTAGTCACATGCTAATGATCCTTGTAGTCACATGCTAGTGAGCCTTGTAGTCACATGCTAGTGATCCTTGTAGTCACACAATAGTTATCCTTGTAGTCACATGCTAATGATCCATGTAGTCACACACTAGTGATCCTTGTAGTCACATGCTAGTGATCCTTGTAGTCACACACTAGTGATCCTTGTAGTCCCACACTGATGAGTCTTGTAGTCCCACACTAGTGATCTTTGAAGTCACGTGCTAATGATCCTAATAGTCACACACTTGTGATCCTTGAAGTCACACACTAATGATACTTGTAGTCACATGCTAATGATCCTTGTAGTCACACTCTAGTGATCCTTTAGTCACACATAAATGATCCTTGTAGTGACACACTATTTATCCTTGGAGTCACATGCTAATGATCTATGTAGTCACACACTTGTGATCTTTGTAGTCACACACTAGGGATCCCTGCAGTCATACAATAGTGATCCTTGTAGTCACACACTAGTGATCCTTGTATTCACATGCTAATGATCCTTGTAGTCACACACTAATGATCCTTGTAGTCGCACACTAGTGATCCATGTAGTCACATGCTAATGGTCCTTGTGGTCACACACTAATGATCTTTAAAGTCGCACGCTAGTGATCCTTGTAGTCTCCTGCTAATGATCCTTGTAGTCACACATTAGTTATCCTTGTAATCACATGCTAATGATCCTTGTAGTGACACACTAGTTATCCTTGTAGTCACACACTAATGATCCTTGTAGTCACACACTAGTGATCCTTGTAGTCACATGCTGATGATCTTTGTAGTCATACATTAGTGATCCTTGTAGTCACATGCTAATGATCCTTGTAGTCACACACTAGTGATCCTTGTAGTCACATGCTCATGATCCATGTAGTCACACGCTAATGCTCCTTGTAGTCACACACTAGTGACCCTTGTAGCCACATGTTAATGATCCTAGTAGTCACTCACTAGTGATCCTTGAAGTCAAATGCTAATGATCCTTGTAATCACATGTTAATTACCATTGTAGTCCCATGCTAGTGATCCTTGTAGTCACACACTAATGATTCTTGTAGTGACATGCTAGTGATCCTTGTAGCCAAACGCTAGTGATCCTTGTAGTCAAACACTAGCGATCCTTGTATTCACACACTAGAGATCCCTGTAGTCACACACTAGTGATCCTTGTAGTCCCATGCTAATGGTTTTTGTAGTCACATGCTAGTGATCACACACAAAGGCATCAATCATTAATGTGCCAACAACAAGTCTGGCACCCATTGTACATGTTTTCTGTAGGAAGTACAGCTATGCTTTATGCATAAAGCAAGTCACAATATGGATCTCTTGGGAATGTCAGGATTTTGTAGTAATGGAAATCCGTGATCTACTAGGATACAATAATACTGCATCTGAAGATGGAATCTCAGGGACAGGAGCAAAGTCTGTACTTAAAATAAATATAATATAATACAAATATAATATAACTGAAATATCAAAATCAGAAAAAAAAAATATAACTGAAATATCGGAATCAGAAAAAATAAATATAACTGAAATATCAGAATCAGAAAAAATAAAAATAACTGAAATATCAGAATCAGAAAAAATAAATCAGCAAAACATATCCTCTACAGTTTGTGGCTTTCATCCAAATTGCAGAATCAAATTTTTCTCCAGTGGGGCCGGACAAATGAAAATACCACCTTAACAAACCCCTGTAGCAGTTTTACCTTAGTTTATATGGAATCTAGGACTATAATGATATAACATCTAATATAAGGATGTATTTGGCTTTGCCTCCTCCCCATACACACACACACACACACACACACACACACACACACACACACACACACACACACACACACACACACACACACACACACACACACCCACATACAAACACACGCACATACACACACACACAAACACACACACACACACACACACACACACACACACACACACACACACACACACACACACACACATACAAACACACACACACACACACACACACAAAGCAACTGCAAAATTTCAGTCACATTCTCTTTTGACCTATCTGTTTAGTTGGAAAATGCATCCATGTGATCATGGGGTATACAAGGCTGCCAGTAACCATCCTTAGACTGCACCCCTATTTTTCAGGAGGTCTCGGTCAGTCAAGCCTGGGGTGAATTTTTGAATTCTTGTCCAATCATCCAGTTCCCCTATGAAGGAAGATAATATATCACACTGCTTAACTCACGGTGGGAATCTGTTCCAGACATGGGGAAGGCACTGCTGAATGAACTTTCTTCTCCACTATGTGTTATTTATTTACCTACTGATGAAGATTTAGACCCCTGGTTCTGACAGTTGTAGGACTGTTTGATTTCTGCAGACCCAAGAGATCCAAGATCACTGAGTCCTTAATGTAAAACAAGGCATAGATCTCTCATCAGAGCTCTATAAGATACTTTTTATTTATTTATTTAATTCTACATTTGTTGACTGGGATAGTCCGACTGGATATATGTCCATTTTCAGCAGAGGCCCAGGGAGAAAGGCTCCACATTAAGACAATTTACAAGACAGAAATCTTGACCATATACAATACAGATAATGTCAGACAGGTAAAACATTTCAAATACAGGAAAATTTATATAGTACTGTTACAGTATAACATGCCAACATACCTGACTAAATAAGTTAAAAATTAAAGATTAATAAAACTTTTTTTTTTTTGTTAGGGTAACATTGTTTATAAAGTTTACCAAACCTTAGGAGGTGAGCTACTACAGTAGGAATTAAGAGAGAATATCAGAGCACCTGAAATAGCATGTTAAAGATAGATAGTAAAGAATGGTCCTGCTAGGGGAGAAAGTCTCAGTCAGGATTTCAAAGCCATTGGGCTTTGAGGAAGATTCTTAATTGCTTCTTGAAAAGTGGGGTAGAAGAAAGGGCTGTTAGTAGATTAGGGTTTTTAAGCCGTTGGGTACTTTTTTTTCTGTATCATTGAAACATATTTTCAAACACTACTTGACAACTAGAACTTAATGATTTTTTTTTATGGAAATTGTTTTTTAGCTTGCATGTGTTATGATGGGCCCTCCACCTCTTTTTTCAGCTCATTTAGAAATACTTCCTCTGTCTATCTCATGTCAAAAACACTTGAAACAAGTTTATCTAATCTTTCAAATGTTAAGGGCTTGTGTGTTTGGAATAAAATGGCTTTAAAAATAACACACACTGCTCCCATGGTATTCCTCCTTATTATTTCTGTTTATTTTGACCTTATCCATTCATTAACTGGTCCACAAAAGGAAGGGTAAATTGAATATATCTATCTACATACGTGTGTGTGTGTGTGTGTGTGTGTGTGTGTGTGTGTGTGTGTGTGTGTGTGTGTGTATGTGTGTTTATATATATATATATATATATATATATATATATATATATATGTGTGTGTGTGTGTGTGTGTATATGTGTGTATACATACATACATATGGATCTACTTCTAATCATCAAAAACAAATTTCTTGATTATTAGAATGTAGACACCCAATTTCATGAAAGTGCAGTGCATCTCGGAGTTAGTATATATAAGTAGCAGGACACACCTCTGGTAATTAGATAAACTAACTCCAAGATTTCACTATTTCCTTATTCCCACTGTGGCGATTCAGTTAACGTGACGTCTTTCGCCAAAAGATCACTTTCAATTAAGTGCACTGACACTGGATGTCTACAGTCTAATCTTCAAAGAAATGTTTTCATTGACTTGGAGTAGAGGCATACATATATATGGATCTAGATCCCAAATTACCATAATGTCAATTTCAAAACTCGAGACTACAAACTTATATTAAAAAATACCAAACTTCACAATGACTATCAAAACAGTGAACACTAACAAAAAAAGTAGAACAGAAACCTCTTACACATGTTAATGTTCCATTAAATATTACAACCCTGTTCCTAAAAGAAGTTCCACTATGTAAACTAAGATGAAATAAGTTACCAGTAACATTAACTGAAAATTAACTGAACCGGGAACAAAATATCAAACCCCAGCCTAATAAAACTCATCATCCAACTACCTCAAACTGAAATAAAATATGTTTTATAAGCCTGTGTCCTCACATCCTCTATGAATTAAACCAACTCTGAGATTGCACCACAATTGACTAGGCCCACATCTGCACTGCAGTCAACTAGTGCTACGCACATACACAGTACCACCATACAAAGCAGGAACTGCAAAATGATTCCAGGACATATTTAAAAAAGAAATGTGTTACTCTGCAAAGGTAAGCACGCATCTTTTCAACTATGTAATCTATGTTAAACTATATTATCCATTTTGAAACTCTAACATATACATTTTCGGTATTCTAACAACTCAGGTTTCTGAATATTTTGAAATTTATTATCGTAATTCAGGATCTAGAAGTAGATCCAAACACACACACACACACACACACACACACACACACACACACACACACACACACACACACACACACACACACACAAAGCAACTGCAAAATTTCAGTCACATTCTCTTTTGACCTATCTGTTTAGTTGGAAAATGCATCCATGTGATCATGGGGTATACAAGGCTGCCAGTAACCATCCTTAGACTGCACCCCTATTTTTCAGGAGGTCTCGGTCAGTCAAGCCTGGGGTGAATTTTTGAATTCTTGTCCAATCATCCAGTTCCCCTATGAAGGAAGATAATATATCACACTGCTTAACTCACGGTGGGAATCTGTTCCAGACATGGGGAAGGCACTGCTGAATGAACTTTTTTCTCCACTATGTGTTATTTATTTACCTACTGATGAAGATTTAGACCCCTGGTTCTGACAGTTGTAGGACTGTTTGATTTCTGCAGACCCAAGAGATCCAAGATCACTGAGTCCTTAATGTAAAACAAGGCATAGATCTCTCATCAGAGCTCTATAAGATACTTTTTATTTATTTATTTAATTTTACATTTGTTGACTGGGATAGTCCGACTGGATATATGTCCATTTTCAGCAGAGGCCCAGGGAGAAAGGCTCCACATTAAGACAATTTACAAGACAGATATCTTGACCATATACAATACAAATAATGTCAGACAGGTAAAACATTTCAAATACAGGAAAATTTATATAGTACTGTTACAGTATAACATGCCAACATACCTGACTAAATAAGTTAAAAATTAAAGATTAATAAAACTTTTTTTTTTTTTGTTAGGGTAACATTGTTTATAAAGTTTACCAAACCTTAGGAGGTGAGCTACTACAGTAGGAATTAAGAGAGAATATCAGAGCACCTGAAATAGCATGTTAAAGATAGATAGTAAAGAATGGTCCTGCTAGGGGAGAAAGTCTCAGTCAGGATTTGTGCATGGGCAAAGCCATTGGGCTTTGAGGAAGATTCTTAATTGCTTCTTGAAAAGTGGGGTAGAAGAAAGGGCTGTTAGTAGATTAGGGTTTTTAAGCCTTTGGGTACTTTTTTTTCTGTATCATTGAAACATATTTTCAAACACTACTTGACAACTAGAACTTAATGATTTTTTTTTATGGAAATTGGTTTTTAGCTTGCATGTGTTATGATGGGCCCTCCACCTCTTTTTTCAGCTCATTTAGAAATACTTCCTCTGCCTATCTCATGTCAAAAACACTTGAAACAAGTTTATCTAATCTTTCAAATGTTAAGGGCTTGTGTGTTTGGAATAAAATGGCTTTAAAAATAACACACACTGCTCCCATGGTATTCCTCCTTATTATTTCTGTTTATTTTGACCTTATCCATTCATTAACTGGTCCACAAAAGGAAGGGTAAATTGAATATATCTATCTACATACATGCGTGTGTGTGTGTGTGTGTGTGTGTGTGTGTGTGTGTGTGTGTGTGTGTGTGTGTGTGTGTGTGTGTGTTTATATATATATATATATATATATATATATATATATATATATATATATATATATATGTGTGTGTGTGTGTGTGTGTATATGTGTGTATACATACATACATATGGATCTACTTCTAATCATCAAAAACAAATTTCTTGAATATTAGAATGTAGACACCCAATTTCATGAAAGTGCACTTAACCGAAAGTGCATCTCGGAGTTAGTATATATAAGTAGCAGGAGTGTGGGCCCCCTGCAACAATCTATTCTCGTTTGCCGGACACACCTCTGGTAATTAGATAAACTAACTCCAAGATTTCACTATTTCCTTATTCCCACTGTGGCGCGATTCAGTTAACCGACGTACGTTTCGCAAAAGATCACTTTCAATTAAGTGCACTTTCGTGACACTGGATGTCTACAGTCTAATCTTCAAAGAAATGTTTTCATTGACTTGGAGTAGAGGCATACATATATATGGATCTACGTCTAGATCCCAAATTACCATAATGTCGAATTTCAAAACTCGAGACTACAAACTTATATTAAAAAAATACCAAACTTCACAATGCCGACTATCAAAACAGTGAACACTAACAAAAAAAGTAGAACAGAAACCTCTTACACATGTTAATGTTCCATTAAATATTACAACCCTGTTCCTAAAAGAAGTTCCACTATGTAAACTAAGATGAAATAAGTTACCAGTAACATTAACTGAAAATTAACTGAACCGGGAACAAAATATCAAACCCCAGCCTAATAAAACTCATCATCCAACTACCTCAAACTGAAATAAAATATGTTTTTATACTTTTTAAAGGGGGGCCCTGCACCCCTCCCCCATGTGGGAGCCTGTGTCCCTCACATCCTCTATGAATTAAACCAACTCTGAGATTGCACCACAATTGACTAGAACGTGTAAATACCCAAGACGTGCCCACATCTGCACTGCAGTCAACTAGTGGGCTACGCACATACAGTACCACCATACAAAGCAGGAACTGCAAAATGATTCCAGGACATATTTAAAAAAAAAAGAAATGTGTTACTCTGCAAAGGTAAGCACGCATCTTTTCAACTATGTAATCTATGTTAAACTATATTATCCATTTTGAAACTCTAACATATACATTTTCGGTATTCTAACAACTCAGGTTTCTGGCGTAAATATTTTGAAATTCGTCATTATCGTAATTCAGGATCTAGAAGTAGATCCAAACACACACACACACACACACACACACACACACACACAAACACACACATCTATATCATAAACATACATATATGTATCTATAGATAGATACAAGTATGTGTGTGTGTGTGTGTGTGTGTGTGTGTGTGTGTGTGTGTGTGTGTGTGTGTGTGTAGAAAGTTAGATGGATACAGAGATACAGACAGTTTAGTGTAGGAAATCTGTCAATAAATTTTGAAAAGGTATCTAGACAAATGTGGGGAGAACATGTATATTCTACACAGATAGTGAGTAAATATCAGGACTGAACCTGTACTCTATGTGGCACAACTCTTAGCCACCACTCTGATTAACAACCCGTAGGTAGTGGGTTTTGCCTTAATGAAAGCCTTTAGTGCATTTCATAAAATAGACTGTTTAGAGAATTAGACTGTATAACCTGATATTTTAGTTAAAACCTTGTTTAAAAGTATTTCTCGACACAGAGCCTAGTTGCCATGTTTGTACCTCAGTTTTGTTTACGCGCTGGCATTGAGCACACTTTGGTTTTCCACTCTGGTTAATACTATTACTATTTGTTACCATTTTTACAACAAATGTAAAATAAAATAAATAAATAAATAAATAATTTGTAACTCTTGTGGAGACATATGACCTTTCCTTATTTGACTCAAGTCATACTGCTGTATTAAATCTGAACCTAGCACTTATATTTTTTCACTAATGAAGTAGTTTGCAGAAAGAGGGCTTTATACAATCACAGTAAAAGTAAGCAATGTTATTTCAGACTTATCATTGCTTAAAAAGCATCAAACCTCATTGGGTCACTGATGTTTCCTCGTGTGTGTGTGTGTGTGTGTGTGTGTGTGTGTGTGTGTGTGTGTGTGTGTGTGTGTGTGTGTGTGTGTGCGCATGCGTGTGCATGTGTGTGCATGTGCATGCGTGTGCATGTGCATGCGTGTGTGTGTGTGTGTGTGTGTGTGTGTGTGTGTGTGTGTGTGTGTGTATAGCTTTTCTGCGCCTCCCCTCTCAGATGGAACTGGCAACTATGCCGATTTCAACACCAACTGCACTGACTCGGCCATACCTGATAGGACCAAAACAAGCTCCTCAAGGAAGACCAAACCTGCCTGGTGGACAACTGCCTTTAACAGGCTTTACAATAAGAGGAAGTAATTGCTCTCTAAGAGTAAGAGGGAGTGAATCCTAAACTGGAAACACTCTCTCATCAGCTTAAACAAGCGAATAAGACGTCTTGTGCAGTCCTCCAAAACTATGAATCCAAATTGCTCAACTAAAGACAACCACAAGGCATTCTTTTGTTACATCCAAATCCTAAAGGAAAGGCCCAGATTTGTGCTGAACTGGTAGTTAATGATACCACATATTCTGAGCCTGTGGACCTGTGGACATAGCTAACCTGTTGGCTTACAGGTTCTGTGAAAACTTCATTCCCCTGTCCCCACCACATGTACCTCCTGACATCCCTGCCACCTGCCCCCTACCTTGTATCTCTAAAGAGCAGGTCACTAATTCCCTCTCTAAGGCCAAGAACATAGCATCTATGGAACCTGGCAATATCCCAGGCTGCATCCTATATGGGCTCTAACAAAAATTAGCAACACCATTGGGTCTCTTTTCAAAGCTTCATATCAGCTGAATGGAAAACAGCCACCATTATTCCCTTGCACAAGGGTGGTGCTTCCACTGACCCCAGGACCTACAGACCTATTAGTCTGACTAGCCTTATCTTCCAGGCCATGGAGTGAATCATCATGGACCTTATCAACAAAGATATAGGTAACCTCCAGACACTTGACCCTACTCAGTTTGGATTTGTCAAAGGGAGATCATGCCTGTTAAACCTGGTGGACTTCAAGACAGTCACCACAGGCCTGAATCAGGGGAAATCTGTGCATACAGCCTACCTAGACTTAGCCAAGGCAATTGACACTATCCCCCACTCATGCATCATTGACAAACTCACCCAGCTAGGCATCAACCCATATATCATTAGATGAGTCATTACCTGACTCACTGATAGAACCCATATAGTCAAAAATAGGGGAATTCTCCTCCATCACAAAGATCAGTCCTGGGACCTCTACTGTTTGGAATCTATTTCTCTGAAGTACAAGCAAAAACTAAAGGTCTGTGGCTGACAAAGTTTATTGATGACTGCAAACTGGGAGCGGTCACAGAATCTGCAAAGGATGTCAACATTCTACAAAAGGATCTTACACAAACAAATGATTGGTGCCAAAGTCATGGCCTTAAACTCAATGCAAAAAATATATTATCATCCCTTTCAGTAAGAGTGATGTTCCTCCTAAGTACCACATCAATAGCAACACCTTAAGTATGTACTCAGTGGTGAGAGACATGGGCACACAGGTTGAAAGCAACCTCAGCTTTGACCATCATGTCTGCATAGTGGTAAGAAAGGCATTCTATATTGCTCATCTCATAAGTCCTTATCCTTAACCCCCCCAAAAAAACTAAGGTTCTGCTGTTTCTTCCTAAAAACTACAGCCACATTAAATCCACTTTGACAATCCTGTCCCTCAATAACACACACATCGAGGTGGAAACTAGCACTAAACTCCTTGGTGTCATCATTAACGACCAACTTAAATTCGATCCACACATTAACAACTGTATCAAGAAAACATCAGAAACTAGGGCTCCTCTACCGCAACAAAAAGTTTCTCACCAGTGAAGCTAAAGCAATGCTTTCTTATGCCTCCCTCCTATCCAGTCTATTTTATGGCTCTCAAATTCTTAATTGCCTCAACTCCACACTCCTTGTCAAACCTGAATCTACCTGCAGCAAGATACCCAAATTTGCAGCCCATCAAACTTACAAGTCACATCACTGTCTCTCACTCATACGCCTTAACTGACATAAACTACCTCACCAACTTCTTCTCCCTCAACTCCAGATCATCCACTCCATCCTTTATCAGCCTTCTTACTGTCCTGCCCTATCATCTGTCATCTCCCACTATTCACATGCTAGACCCCTCCGAAGCTCTGACCTAGATCTGCTACAAATCCACAAACTTAAAACTAAGAAAGGATGTATTCTCTATAGCTATAATCCTTCCAAGGCATGGAACAAACTCCCACTAGAGATCAGGCAAGTTAGTTAATTCAAGCTAGCCACTAAAGAATACCTGTTAAGCCAATGGACCTGCCTCTGTACCCACCCCCCCCCTTAAACACCTTATCAACTCTAACTGCAAACCTCTCTGCTCCCAACCTATGTAACTTTCTCTAACTCTCTAGACCGTGTCTCATATTAACTTCTCTAGTCTAGGCACATTACATAATTCTTATCTGCATAATGTAAGAGTTTACGTCTGGTGAGAATACCATTGTTAGTCCTTCTGTAGGATTCTAAATCTGACAGACATGATTAGTTTAATGTAATAAATCCTTGTTTTTTATGTACATGTTGCTTTGAATATTTTCTGAAAACCAGTTGTTGATTGTTTACTTATTTTTGTAAATTATAATCAGTAGAACATGTGAAACTTTTCTCCCCTGGCCTCTGCTGAAAAAGGACTACTTAGCTCAGTCGGACAAACCCGGTCAACAAATGTAAAATAAAATAAAATAAATAAAAATAAGTAAAAGGGCATTGCCTCCAGAAAAAAATAAGTTATAACCCCCATGTACTGTTCCCTCATAAGGCCAATAACTGAGTACAATGCCCCTTTTGGTATATACTTTTCCAAGCATCTGCAGCAAATGGAGAGACCACAAAGGTTCCTCACAAAGAGAATTCAAGGTCTTCAGCATCTGTCCTATGAGAATCGTCTGAAATCACTGTCACTTTATTCTGTTTTGTACAGACTACTCAGAGGCAATCTCTGCCTTGCATACAAGGCAATCCCTGACCCTGCTTTACTGGAAATGCTGCATCTACAAAAGTCAAATAGTACATGTGTTACTCACTCTAAAGACCTTATCCTGGTATGCAACATTAATAGAAACTGCTTGAGGGACATATTTGTCTTCCAGAGGTTACCACACCATTGGAATTGACTCACAATATATGTCAAATAGAGCACTTCATTAGCCCTCTTCAAACTCAATCTGGACGATTGGATGGGTAACTGTAAATTCATCCCAGGGTTCCATATGTGTGGACTACCGCTTATGTGGTAGTTGATGGGCACCAAATTTTTCCCAAAGGGAATGACAATGCACTTTTTGGCATTGAGCTTAAGGTCATAGTTCTGGCACCAGTCATTGGTGTCAGTGAGGCCTTTTTGTAAAATGTCTACATCAGCTGGAGAATCATTAATGGCTTCCAATTTGTAATCATCTGTGAACTTGGTCAGCCAGAGTCCCTTTGTGTTGGCTTGATCTTCAGAGAAGTAGATGCCAAACAGGACAGGACCTAGGACCAATCCCTGTGGGACACCACTTGTAACTGGTCGGTAGTCAGATTTGGAGTTTGCTACTTTCACAGTGTGGGTTCTATCAGTGAGCCACTTGGCAACCCATCTTATTACATAGAGGTTTATGCCTAGTTTAGTGAGTCTATCTATGATTCGTAAGTGAAGGATGGTGTCGAAGGCCTTGGCAAGATCTAGGTAGTCTGTATGAACTACCTTGCCCTCATCCACAGCTCTGGTGACAGACTCGAAGAAGTCTATCAGGTTAAGCAGGCATGATCTACCTTTCACAAACCCACACTGAATGGGGTCCAGAGTTTAGAGATTCCCTATGTCCTTATTAATTGATCCATGATGATGCCCTCCATAGCCTTACATATCAGACTCATCAGGCTACTGGGGCAGTAGTTTCCAGGGTCTGTAATCGCTCCCCCTTTGTGGAGTGGGATGACCATAGCAGTGTACCATTTGGTAGGAACAAAGCCTGAAATGAGGCTGTGATTGAACAGGGTACTCAGGTGTGGTGCCAGTTCACTTTGTAATTCATGTAGAATACAGCCAGGGATATTATCAGTTCCCATGGAAGCTGTATTCTTGGCTTTGGACAGTGAGGTTTTAACCTGTGTAGCCGTGATAATAGGGACTTGTCATTCTTCAAGTCTTGTAATAGGCCCTTTAGGGGGTGAAAAGGGGGTAAAGTTCACACTGAACCTGTCAGCCAATATGTTGACAATATCAGTTGGTTCTGTATATGTATTGCCGTTGTGCTGTAACTCAGGGCAGATCTGAGGATTGCCATGTAGATTCTTGACATAACTGTAGAATGCCATGTGGTTGTCTTTAGAATCTGCAGCAATTTTTTTTTCAAAGCTAGCTTTAGAGGATTTGATGATGGATTTCAGTTTTTTGCTCAGGCTAACAAAGGAGTTTTTTCAGTCTTGGGACTTCACCCTTTTCTGCAACAGTTTTTTCCTTCTGTTGTAGAGTTTGTTTATGGTGGGGGACCACCAGGTTGGTTTCCTTTTTTTGGAGGAGAGTGTCTTGGCTCTGTTTAGTATGGCCCGTTCCATGCACTTGTGTATGTGCTCATACAGTGCATTGGTGTATGATTCAGCAATCATGCACCTATTTTCCATTTGTATGGGTGTCATGAAGTTAGCCATCTCTGTTTTAGAAGCCCAAAATTGACTTTGGAGAAGTTTTTATGGTGGTTTCCTTTAGGGTGGGTAAGTGTGAGATGTGGATATCCATGGTGATTAGCTTGTGGTCAGATCTGACCAGGGAGGAGTTGATTACTGGTGTAGAACAACAATCACCCATGTTAGTAATGACCAGGTCAAGGATGTTTCTACAACTGGTGGGGGTAAGAATGAGTTGGTCCAGGGCATTGGAATTAATGAATTCCAGAAAATGTTGCGTAAGTGTGTTGATACATGAGTAATTTTCCCAGTTAATGAAGGGGTGGTTAAAGTCTCCCAGTATAAGGGTATTGGGTTGTACCCTAATATTTTCCAGTGTGTTTAGGAATGTGGAGTTGGAGTCTTTGAACATGGTGGTGGATCTATAGTAGGCTACAACCTGGACTGCAGTTTTACCCAGTGTTAATTGTACCTGACTATCACTGATGCGTTTTGTTGGGCTACTAGTCTGGATGTGTGCATATTCTTTATGAATATGGAGACACCACCGCCTTTAGTGCTTCGGTCCAGGTTTAGTGGCTGAAAGGTGTGGTATGAATTATAGCCTGGTAGTGCTGGGGTGCTCTACAGAGCCTTGAAACAGATCTCGGTCACTGCACAGGTGTCGATGTTCTCCATTTTAAGGAGTGCTTCAAGCGAGTGCATTTTGAGATTTAGACTTCTAGTGTTGAGTAGCATAACCCTCAGATTTTGTTTGCTTGTAGCTGTTATGGTAGTAATTTTGTCTTTAGGACATTGTCTAAAAAAGGCTCTATAGGGGTGGCAAGAGCTTTGGCCAGTATCCGGAATCCCTGGGGTGACAGGTGCAGGCCATATCTGGTGAAGCATCAAAATCTGTTGATCAAGTCATCCCAGGCAGACAGATACTAGATTCCCTTAGAATGACACCAGAAACTCAGCCAATTGTTGAAGTCAATCATTTTCTGCTTGTACTGCGGTATCATTCTGGGTGACGGTAGGATGTTACTCACAGCTAGGGTCATACCTGCCTGGGCTACAAGATCAAAGAGCTCCTCTATATCTCTTTTCATGTAGTCGTTTCAGGTCATTCACACCAACATGGACAATGACAGAGTCATATTTGTACCTGTTGTGGCGTGACCTAAGTGCGTGCGTTATGTGATGGATCCTGGCACCCGACAGACAGCTGACCGTAACTTTCTCCTTATTCAACCAAGTGAGTGGGACATCAGTGTGCCTTACTATTGAGTCACCTATGACTAGTGTATTGGGTAAGTTGTTTTGCCTTATGGGCTTTGGCTGAGTGGCACACTGTTTATGTGAGCTATGTATCTCATTATTTGTGCTGGTGGTTGCTTGTGTTTCTGCCTTGGAGGTCTCTGTTGCTTGGGCAGACTTTTATTAACAGCCTCCACAAAAGTAGGTGTGTGTTTTGTGTTACTATGTGAGGGATGTGGTGGTGTATGTTCTGGAGGGCTATGTGTTGAATGTGGTGTGTTGCAGGTGTTAACCTTCTCCCCTTGACTGGCTAATCCAGTCTTGGCTGGAGAGTGCTTGGCTTCCAGTTTGGCTATATATGTTCATCTCTCATAAGTCATAGTGTTGGGGAAGTAAGAGGAGAGGGTTGTCTGTGTACATGAGGCAGTTGCTACACTGTCTCAGGATGCCCAGGTTCACCAGGTTGACAGGAGAAAGCACAGGGAACTGACCTTTAGAAATGCCTGGATATGAGCTCACTGTATTAAGTACTGAAGCCTTTTACAGGAAAAATGTCACTCAAAGTGTCTGAGTCTGTACAGAGCACTAGCAAACACTTTAGAGGAAACCAATACGCAGACCCTGAAAATTTAGGGATGAATTATTTAGGTAAATATTCTGAAGTTAGAAACAAATCAAGCAGTACTTACTGAAAACAAATAATTAGCTTGTCAAGAATGATGAAAAGAGGGGAGTCGCATGAATGGCTACTGCCTGGCTACTACTAATGCTGGTCTCAGCACAGCTTCACTCTGTTGGGGTACAATACTCCTTTGCTTCTTCTCTCACCAGAAGCAAAATGTTAGCACCAATCGCAACAAGATAAGCAGGCCACAGCCTGTTTGGTGATCCACAGTCTTCTCCCAGATGATGCAAGCGTCTGCAGGTTTGTAGCCTTTTTCTGGTAGATGCCTTGAATAGCAACCAGTCCAATCAGGAACATTAAGCACAGACACTCACTCCAACCAGAAAGAGTCAGGAATCAATGCACTCTGATCCCACTCTCAGGATCAGAATATAAGCACAGATTCCAAGCTGTCACCTGTAAAGCACTTATTAGGCTTTCTGGTGATCAGCAGTCTGCAGGAAATAATGTCCCTGCACTCCTCTCACCAGGAGAAAACAGAATCTCTAATCCCAAGATGACTACTGAGAGGCAGAATGTGGGCTCTCCAATAACTGGTGGTCTTGCAATAGATGCTTAAAGGTAAGATGTAAAAAATAGTTTATCCTAAACACTGCAGTGTACACTAGAGGAGTTAGATGTGAAAGTAGGTAACTTAAGTTTTACCTTTTACCTGTCTAAAAAGTTACGTTTTAGTGGAGAGTCACTATTTTTAAAACAGCAAGAATGTCTGAATGCTTGTGTGTGTATGTGGGCGTACTGCCATACCTCTTAACCTTCTCACTCAAAACTTCTGGACAGACCCCAAAATAATGGGGGAATTTTACCAAAACTTAGGGACAATTTTTAATTACTACTCTAATTTATTTAAAAAAGTTAATAAAACAACGGAGTTTGAATCAACATGCATTTAAAATACATGAAACTCTAAACTCTGTCATTATTGATTGATTGGAGGCATCAGTGAATAAATGGATACAATACAAGGGCTGTTCCAGACATATTAGGCAAAATCAGGGACATTCCGCAGAGTTCTGGGCCGTAGAGAGGTATGCAGTCTGTGTCAATGCAATGCAAGTGGTGCCAGCGGATACAAATCAGTGGAAAAGCAAACTCATCAAAACATGCAAGTTAGCCAATAATGAATTCATTTTCATTGCGACTAAAGCTGTCTCTGAATCACGTTTTCTGGAATTGTGTTAAGCACTTCACATGACTGTATGCTCATCTTTTTAAATCCCAGCCATAGTTTCTGTAAAATCATCTCCCATGTTTGTTAACTTTCAAAGAATGATCACTTACCAATGAAGAAAGCTATGGTTGAAAGGGGCTCTTCCAACTTTAGAATCTGGGTTGCTCACTGCCACAACAAATGTATTTAGTAGTAATAAGCTATAAATATCATCAAACAGAACTGTGAGCCCTGTTCTAGAAAATACCAGAAATGTAGCAGCAGTATTTCCCTTTCCAAAGCATTTGAAGGCTACCATTAACTGAGAATGCAATGATCTTGAGACACGATCACATCTTCAAACTCTGACATTGAGATTTTTGCTCCTTTTCAGTCACTAATCTTTCATTTAAAACACAGATACTCATATCTTTAAGCAGCTTTGCACTTTTCTATTGCAATGCAGTATTACTCCTTAAATTGCAAAGGAACCGCTTTCAGAATTTATATCACACAAATTATGAAACTCACTTCCTGCCTCTATAAGATTCCTACATAGAGCAAGTCTGTTATATCAATTTACACAGTCAAAACATGTATGGAAATGTCAGGATTTTGTTGAAATGCAAGCTTGGTTTTCATCATGAAGTACATCTGACTTTCTATTTTAATGCAAAAAATAAAAACTATTGTTAAACTTCAATCACTGTAATTATTTATTTTATTTGTAAGAAAGTTCTAGCTATAACAGCCAACTCATTTTGTTTCCACAAACCTTGCAGTCACCATATATAAATGAATACATAAACGTATTTAATTACTGCATTTATTTCATTTATAACTAGGTAAATCCTGCAGAGAAAACGTTTATTCATAAGGAAGAAGTGGTACAGAGTACAGGGCGAGAGACAGGTGTTTTATGGTAGCTGGTCAACCTAAGCAGTATACGCATTCTATGTGACTTTTTTAAGCAGCTTTTTTCCTCTCCTGCTTCATCACAACAATTACGGTTGACATTAATCACACTATTGCCAGGTGATGGCTACAATACATTATGTGAGGCCATCCAATGATGTAAGCTCTCAGTATACAGAAAGAACATCAGGAAAACTTAATTAAATCGCTGGCTCCAAGATGGACATAAGAATTAATGTCTGAGAAGCATCCGGGGTACATGCTATCACTGTTGTAACAGCTTGTATCATATCTTTAAGTCAGTATTACAAATCTCCCGAGCTGCATAATAATTTTAATGACTTTTACTTCTCTTCCAGCAAACATTATTTCTGTTTGTGGCATGAACATAATGTGGTAAAACAGGTTATATAAATCACAATGCAAGCAGCAAAAAGAAAACATTTCTTTCTTCATGCATAAACACGTTCTTGCTTCTTCAAGATTATTAATTAGGTGCATGTTAAAACACTATTTGGATTTACTGAATTTTGTGTGCAGGATCATTCTTACATGGGTGAATATGTAAAATATCTCACGGGGTTTAGCTTTCACACACCTGTCCTATTTCAGTTAATCTTCCACCCGAGATATTCTGCATTTCATTTACATAGGAAAAGAAACGGACTTCGAGGTAGGTACAAAGTTTAAAAAAAAACAGAGATTATAATTATATTGTGCAAGCAGCTGATCACTGCATATACACAAGTGAAACATGCCATTTGTGGAGTTACATTCACACTGGAATAATATTAGTCAAGGAAAAAGAGGGATGTGGTGGACACACCAACTGCATGTGGCCTTTTGCTTTCTTATTCCCATGATATTTGAACATTTTATTTTATCAGCTGGGAAAACCATCTTGCACTTTTAACTGTTTCCCATCAGATTCATAACTTTATTCCTTTCACTAGATAACTGCAGTTTACCTAAAAGAAAACATTAATGATAGTGCAGATTCCTACTAACAAGACTTTATACTATAAAGCAGATTCCAGTGACTTAAAGTTAAGGTGCTTGTCTCCTTGGCTAGTGACTGTGGGTTCAAGACCCTTTGGAGGGGATATCATTTGTGTGGAGTAGTATAGAATAGTAAGGGTATGAGCAGTGAACAAACTGCTTCCTCTAATCTAGTATAAATCAGCTGAACTGAAAACTGCTTTGGAGAAACTGGGCTAGACTCCTCAGTGGTCTCCTGGACCGCAGTCCTAGCTACTGTCCATAGTTTAAAGGTACATGAAGCATTCAGTTCTCTTCCTCACACTATGTACTATGCACAAGTTCATAGGTAACTGCTAGGCTAGCTGCCCTTACAGGCAATTTTAAGCCTAGCAAATTTTACCAAAGGTGAGAATCAATCCCTGGACCTTGTGTCTGTAAGGTTAACACCTTAACCATTATGCCAACTGGGACACCAGGGAAATACTGCCAGTCCAGCTATCTTGAATTTTGTAAATAATTATATGTCACTTGAAAATGTTAATATGATTTATATAGAAATGTGACACTGCCAGCCCAGCTATCTGGAATTTTGTAAATAATTATATGTCATTTGTGAATATTAATATGATGCATAGGCTTGTCCTGCAATTGTACGAGAACTGTATATTATGTACTGAGCTTCAAGAATGTAACCACAGTGTATCCTACTGGGAAAGAACAGAAATGGATGTAAACTATATGCCTGTGCAAATGGATGTTTTAATGGCAGAAGCTGGAACATACAGAGTTAACTTGTAAAATCTCAAGAAAATAAGTAAATTGTTTTACAATTCTGTTATCGCTGTTTCAGCTCAGAGCAGACACAATGTCTAGAGTTAAGAGTTTCTCCTATTTCTTGAAACAGAAATATTACTAGATTTCAAATGTGAAGTGTTTTTATTGCTCTTTGACTCCCTAGCAGCTGCACATCTGACATATAAGTATTTTTGACACAGAGGTATTGGTTTAGCCTGAGAGCTAAAGGCAGGTGACAAAGAATGATGTCATCCAGCTGACCCAGCAGTAATATTTTGATATTAATTTGGGAACTCTCTCAGATTCTGTGCATTTTGTATTTGTCTTTGGACCTGGAAACATCCTCTCATCAGCACTTTCCTTGGTAATAGTAAGTAATCAGGGTACTGTAATCTCTCTTAGATATAGATAGTAATATAGTAAATATTGTTTAGATGTTTTCTATATTTATTTGAGATTGTCCTGCAATGTTGTTTTAAAATATTTCCTGTGATTCCAAACTCTGTAGTCACTGTGCTGAGTTATTGAGTATTGTCTTGTTCTTTTATTATTTATTATTAAATATATTTAAACCTTTTAATTGTGGCTGGTTTGTTCAGAGATATTTAAGCTCTTAGACAACTTACATATGTATTTGGTGCACTGTATAGGCCATCCCGATAGCGTTAGCCTTGGTCACACTTACCATTTGATAATAGTAACATTACACAGTAGAACTGGTCACCCTTTGTAAAGGCCTTATAGTACCTGATAAAGAGCTGGTTGGTGGCAGTGATAATTAACTTTTAGTCTGGGCAGAAGGGGACATAGCTAGTAAACCTATGCCAGGCTTTCCCAAGAATGTGTGTGTGTTAGTAAATAAATCAGATCTCAAGTGTGTGTGTCAGCTACTTGAGCAGGGATCAGAAGCACTGATTGCACAGAGAGGGTACTGAAGGTTTTGGCTTGACAGCTCGGTTGGGATCTTAACCCTATAGTTGTGCCAGTGTGGACTTTTATTGGGGATCTGGAGAGAGAGAGAGAGACAGAGAGAAACCACCCCAGACTGACTGAAATCTCTGCGTGCTCTATAGGGAAATTGTACTTTACTGTGTGTGTACTTGTCATCCTCCCAATGTGCAAGTCCCTCACTGTTAGCAGTGGGGAGGATTTAGGCTCCTTGATTACTGGGCCAGTGCAGGGGCATCACAGCAACCCACAGACCCCACTACCCCGACTAAAACATAAAATCAGATTGCAGACGCCAAATCCCTTAATGTGTCTTGCACAGTAGCACTTCCAATGAAAAGCAGTGGAGCCTGTTTGTAAGCAGCATTACAACGCTTCAATGTCTCTCACAGAGGGGAAAGTCCATTATTACAGTGCACTGTTACTCCTCTGAGGCCTTGTCTACAAATTTAAACACATATCTGGTATCCAACTGCAACATAATACTCTACACAGACCCTTACATGTTTAAGTTGGTCAACTGCTGAAATCTGACTGGTTAGAAAACAGATAAGAAGATAAATTATGGTAACAGGTAGTATGACACGGGTGGTTAGTTATGAACTAGTACGGAATGTAGACAATAATTTATCTTTCACTGAGTTGTCCCTTGACCTGATCTCATTCGTGTTGTTCCCTTCCCCCTAAATGGATTACATGTAATAGGTCTTCCATGATTCCTTTTGTGTATGTTGCATACATCCCCTCTTAGATAACTGCCCCTTAAAAGGATGGTGTTGGTGGTATTCAGTCAGTGTTGCACATGCCATTCCACTCCTGTCTCCCAACAATTCACTGAAACCAGGGCTGTTCAGTTTATACAGCAGATTTTTCTTTGTTTTCACTGATTTACTGACACTGATGGTTACTAATTTACCAGTAACCACAATAAAAAGAAAAGTGACCCATAGGTGGTTACTTCAGTACCCATATTCGTCTGACACACTCATAATAGACAGTACCTTGGCATCTATTCGTGATTCCCAGTAACAAATGAAGGTTTTGATTTCCCTTAGTGTGAACTAACTGTAAAGGGGCAGAGTATACATTCATTCATTTTCTGATACCTGGTTTGTCCCTTTCAAGATTCAGGAAACTGAATATTATACAGGTAAGCAAAAGGCATAATTTATGCAACTAATCCTGGATGAGACACAATCCACTGCAGGAAACACACACATATACAGACACACACACACACACACACACACACACACACACACACACACACACACACACACACACACACACACAACACACATACACAAATGCGTGCGCACACACACATACACACAAATGGTCGTGCACACACACACACACACACACACACACACACACACACACACACATACATATACCCCACACACTTACGCACACACCCACACATGCACACCTATACACATGCACACATCCACACATGCGCACACACAAACACACACACACACACATACTCACGCACACATCCACACACACAGATCCACACGTGCACACACACACACACACACACACACACACACACACACACACACACACACACACACACACACACACACACACAAATGTGATAGCAAAACGTAGAGGATCGACTGTATAGCCTAAAAGCATGTCTTTGACATATGGGAGGTAACTTGAGTAGCTCCTGCAGGCCTGCTTGGACACAGGTAGGGCATGCATGCTCTACACAGAAGTCAGTGTTGCTGGAAACCAAACTAGAAGTCAGATGATGCAGCTATATCACTTCAAACCCAATGAAAATAACAAAAGGAGGGACATTATTTCTTCATCTTACATAGTCAAAGTATGAATATACTCAGCAGGTAATCGGAGATATCGCAGACTGCATAACCATTGCGATACCCTACTGTGAACCCTTTTTCAACACATATTTACAGGCTTTGGCCAAAGACCTCTCCCAACTAGAGGGACAATTGGTAAAGAGGAAGACTCAGAGATTTCATAGAGATAC
This sequence comes from Protopterus annectens, assembly GCF_019279795.1. Taxonomy (NCBI): domain Eukaryota; kingdom Metazoa; phylum Chordata; order Ceratodontiformes; family Protopteridae; genus Protopterus; species Protopterus annectens. The sequence goes on along the minus strand of NC_056726.1, from coordinate 1,515,002,396 downwards.
ACTTGATTATGACCGAGGCAGACCATTCGGTCTTAACAAAAGTGCAATATTTCAGGGAATGGCCAATAAGGGGACTAATAGGAGAAAGAGACCTAGGTCCATACTTAAACACAGAGGACCTAACAGGAGGGAACATCTGGTGAGGATTCATCTTCAGCAACAGATTTTGACCCTATCTCCTTGGAGGAGTCCCCAGTAGTGAATAGAAGGCCCAGTATGGACCCTTTAGGACCAAAAAACATCGGGGGGTACGAAACATTGCGAAAGTAACAAGCACACAACATTTACTGAAGAGAATTTTGACACAATAGATGTCAACAATGTACACATTTCCTCCCATCCTTTGTCTGAGACAGAAATAAAATTATTACAAAAATGATTGAATTTTGTCCCCTCCTTTTCTGTTGCTGAACATAATTTTGTGGATGACATTGATGCATTTTGTAGAAATCTTAATCTTAAAATATTATTTTCAGACTCGGATCAATCTCAAAAGATCCACTGAATTTTGTTCCAAGAAATTCACTTTTATTTCATCTATGGACAGACATGTTTCTGTGTTCAGAAAATGCATTTTGAAAGAAATACATTTCAACATGAATCCACATGCTGGTATTAAACATAACGTAACCAAACTAGAATGTGAGGCCCTGCAGAAACTTAGCAGGAAGCATGAATTGGTCATATCACCGGCTGATAAAGGGGGTGCAGTTGTTATCATGGACTGGGAAATGTATGAAACTGAAGCCTTGACACAATTGTCTAACAACATGTTTTATAAGAAAATGCCTCTGGACCCTACCTTCAGGTTAAAAAAAATAAATTGATGCTTTTCTGGACTTGGCGGTGGAGGAAGGAATTATTGATTTGAGACACAAAAAGGAATTGACAGTGCAGGAGCCAAAGTCAAAATATTTATACCTACTTCCAAAAATACATAAACATGCCACCAAACCACCTGGCAGACCCATTGTTTCAGGTCAGGATCCTTGACGGAACCCTTATCTGCTTTTCTTACAGAATATCTCAAACCTCTTCTTCCACTGGTCAGATCCAGAATCAAAGACACAACACAACACAATTTTTGAACATCATCCAAGATACACAATTGGAATTGGGTTGGATCCTATGTACATTAGATGTCACAGCCCTCTATACCAATATTCCACACTGGACTGGAGGCAATCCAATATTGGTTAGATCAAGCACAAATATATAAACCAGGCTTCAATACTTTCCTAGTCTCTCTAGTGGAACATGTCCTCACAAACAATGTCTTCTATTTTCATGGGACCTGCTTTTGGCAGCTAAGAGGTACTGCTGTGGGAGCATCCTTTGCTGCCATTTATGCGGACCTCTTTATGGGCTACCTCGAGACACATTTGATCTATGATGCCAATCATAATTTATTTCTCTAGACAATATGAACATCTGGAGACAATATCTGGATGATTGCTGGATGGTGTGGAGGGGCGATGTCAGTTATTTGATGGAATTTGTTGAATACCTTAATGAGAACAAATGGGGGATACATTTTACAGTCAACCATGAGTATAAGCAAATCACTTTTTTGGATGTACTCATTACCCGTCAGTCTGATCATCAAGTGTAATGGAAATTCCCCCAATTTAACACCTTATTACATGCTTCCAGCCACCACCCCCGACACATCATCCAGAACATCCCCAAGTCTCAATTTCTGCGTACCAAACATATATGTTCCTCGGAGGAAAACTTTAGCAATAGCCAACAGGACCTCACTCATACATTCTTGAATAGGGGTTATCAACAACAATGTATTGATAAGGCCAGCTCTTTTGCCAGAGAACAGGACAGGAACACACTGCTAACCTATAGCCACAGGGACAAGGGAAAGGACACAGCTCATGTACATGATATCCGATTGGTTACCACATTTGGTAGTAACACCAACCAATTCAGGAACATCATTCAGAACCATTGGGACATTCTATTAGCCAATGAACATTTAGCCGAAATACTACCCTCAAGATGCCTTTTGTCCTATAGACGAGGCCGTACGATAAATTCATATTTTACTCACTACAAACATCCACTTCCTATACCTGCTGAACAGACTACCTTTTTTGGGGACAAGTTAATGGAGAGCTATCCCTAAGGACACTGCAGTTTTTGTACTTATATAAATAAAACTACTGAATTCGCAAGCAGCAATACCTCATGGATTTTTGACATTAGGTGTTTTGCTAATTGTGGCAGTGACTGTGTCATCTACCTAGCCATTTGTTTTTGCTCTCTGTTCTATGTAGGGCAAACATCACGACCTGTTAAACACAGAATAAGTGAACATCTCAGTGATATTAGGACCAAACGTAATCACAATGCATTATACAAACATATACTAACCCATTCCACTGCCAAATTTAATTTTACAATTACAGACAAATTCTAGGGACATAGAGCCAACAAAGCAGGCTGGCACTCCATTTTTAAACAGGAAGGAATCAGGATGGATTGTCAAGCTTGGAGCTTTGTTTAAGCCTGGTTTAAATGAACATAATTGAATTTTTGGAATAGACAAATTGGAATGCAACAGGTTAATTAACTAAATATATAAATGTGTGTAAAGCAGATGTATTCTAATGCACTGAGGAAGGCATTTTGTTTTGCCGAAACCAGTAAAACAAAATATATTTTAATTATACCAATAAATGTAGCCTACTTACTCCTGTTCTGATGCTGGACCCTTTTTTTGCTTTCTTGACAAGTTTGAAGGTTTACAATTTGGAAATGAACTTATGAAAACAGGAACTTCTGGCAAAGGGACAAGTAAAACAGCAACATAAAACATCAAATCATAGTAAACCAACAGATGGAAATTAACATAAATAAACCAATAAAAGGAAGCAGTGATAGGAGAGTTACACGGCAGTACGTGAAATGGGAATTTTCTGTCCAGAGTTCTGAAGCAAGTGGTTATATCCCGTTTACAGACAGCACAACACGCAGACATGGGCAGGTTCTCATCTTCAAGCAGCAATGGACTGGATTTCAATACTGCCCGTCTAAGGCAGTGACTGCAGCAGGCTCCTGCAATGCCTCAGGAGTAGTCAGGAATGAAAAGTTGGAACACAGCAGGACTTGGGGGTATGATGGTAGTGGAACAGGAGGACATTCCTAAACATGTAGCTCTGAACGGTCCATATGCTGCTCGACCACAGACAGATCTCTCTATGGATGCTACAGCAGTTGAATGTAAATAGGAATATCCTCAAAGGAGGCCCACTATGGGGGGTGGCATGGGACATAAAGGAGAAGGAAGCAACCTCTCATCTGGTATCTCCTTCTCCAGTGATGTCTAAACATAACCTTGAGACCTTCTCTTTTAAACTGCCAAAAGTTTCTTCAGCAATCCCCATGGAATGCAACAACTACAAACATCCCAGCCTCAAACTACTTTCATAAAAAATATCAAAATCACTTATGATTGCAGCTCCCTTAATCTTACTATAGCAGCACGGTTCACCTAAGAATTTATCACCCCTTTACAAACATGCATATAACTAACAGCCCCTACCAGAACAACGTTTAATGATAAATTAAAAAAAATAATAATCTATAGGTCCAACTTGATAAATAAACTATAAAACAAAGAAATTCCTTAAATTATTTAGCAGCTCCAAAACTCCTCTTTTCAATGATGATATCAAAAGAATTAAACAAAAAACTGAAGAACATTGTCAGGACTACTAAAAGAGCCCATTGACTTAGACAAAAATCTGAAGCCAAACTGAATTATAAATTATTTTAGCTATATTAGAAAACAGCAAAAAAAAAAAACTACATTGCTCAGTACGTATCTATAATGGCATCTCATATTCTGACCTAACAGACATTGCCAATATTGTTGCAAACACATTTAGTACCTTCACCCCCCCAACACTTTTACTCAAATACCTGAAACATCTGAAGCATTTAGTTTTCTAATTATCTCTAAAGATCATTTTCTGAAAGTGCCAACCAAAACAAAAAAAACTCTTTCTGCATAGGACCTGACAATATACCTAATTGATTAATTAATTGTGTTAAACATGCCCTTGCAGACACAACTCCTTGACCTATCAAACCTATGTTTAGCTGCTGGTGTTGTCCCTGATAGGTGGAGATGCCCCTCTATTAGGTGGATTCACAACTGACCCAGGTGATTAGAGACGATGCAGCCTTACAAACCTCATCTGCAAAGCCACGCAACAGATTACATCTGACCTCATAAACTGTCATATCAGGGGTCTTGTTAGACTTGACACACAATAATTTGGCTATGTAAAGGTAGATCCTTTTCATTTAATCTGGCAAGCATTTTTGAATGAGTTATGAAGGTTGTAGATGGTGAGCATGAATTGCACGCACTGTATGTTAACCTGGCCAAGGCCATCAACACCATTCCGATTGCTGGGACTTCTCCTTTTTGGTGTTTACTTATCAGATCTCCAAGCAGAGAGCCTAGACCTCTGGTTAACAAAGTTTGCAGATGTCTGCAAACTGGAGGTTGTTTCTAAGGCAACCTATGACATCCAAACTCTCCAGAATAAACTCGCCTTAGTAAACTATTGGTGTACTAAAACTAGTCTCAAACTAAATGCTAAAAAGTGTAGTATCATCACGTTTGGATGTCTGCATAGACAGCACACAACAATAAAACAAAAAAGTAGCCAGAAGCTAGACACATGGGCTGATTACTCCCTCTCTTTTGACCATCATGAAACTCTAACTACTAAGTGTCAAGTCTATTGTTCAAAAGCCATCTCAAAAAAGAGGGCCACTGATACCAGCACCATTACCACAAGGTCCTTGGCAAAAAGACTACTGGTGACTTCTGTGATTTTGAAGGCAAAAATTAAGGCATATCTGTTGAATAGCGATATTGAAGTAATACATATACTAACCACGACTAGCTAACAAATAATACCCCGATTCAAAGCCACTTTCTGAAGATATGACCCACCTGTTGAACTAGTTACAGACAATGGTCCACAGTTTATGTCAACTGAGTTCCAACAATTTGCTGACAACAAATTAATCATAGTTCTTCAAGTCTTCACTGTCCAGACATGAGAAAACTGAAAGAGGAGATCAAATAGCCAAAAAGACAGTGAAAAAAACAGACCCTCTCCAAGGTCTTATAGTGCATTATGATACTCTAGAAAGTGATATAGGAGTAAGTCCTGCACAGCTATTGCTACTCCACATAGTGATACAGCAATACGATCTGCACAGCTAATGCTGCTTTACACACTGCCACAGGAGTAAGTCCTGTTCAGTTAATGTTACTACATACACTGCTATGGCAGTAAGTCCTGAACAGCTACTGCTACTCCCACACCATGCTACAGGAGTAAGTCCTGCTCAGTTAATGTTACCCACCCTCCACATTTCCCCACCTACCCTACAATGGTTCAATAGCTATCTCTCCAACAGGAAGCAATCTACCAAATGACAACAATCTTACTCTCCCTTCCTCAGTACTTCTGCACTGGTACCCTAAGGCTCCATACTTGGTCCTATCTTATTTAGCAACTTTAGTAACAACTTTCATTTCACTCTCCCACAATGCTCACTAATCTAGTATGCTGATAACTCTACAAGAATATGCACTGCAAATTCTAGCTTTGAACTCCAGAAAATCACCCAGAATACCCTCATCTCTACTGAATCTTGGATGCTTAACAATCATCTTGCCCTAAATCTGAAAAAAAAATAAATTGTACTTTTTACCCCTAGGAAAACCACTCCCCTAGATAAATAAACTCTTCCATATACAAGCCCAAGACAATACCACTATAGAAGCTGCCCCACGCACTAAACTACTAGGGATTATTATAGATGAAAACCTTAACTTTGACCTACACATAAACAATAACATCAAAACAACACACCAAAAGCTTGATACATTCTACAGGCACCAACACTTAGCCTCTCTACTAGACAAACCCTTACAACCACTTTTTTATTACCCTCTCTCCTTTATGGCACCCCTCTCCTCACTAAACTAATGACTTTCGGCTTTTCCCAGTTAGGGGTCGCCACAGCAGAACTCCGGTCAGCTAATGATTGGCAGTGGATGTTTACGGTGCCGACGTGCCAGCCCGACACCCAGCCTTCAAAGAAGGCACACCCATTCATGCACCTATCTGCATGTCTTTAAACATCACTCGACTGCAGGGAGGACATGCAGACTCCACACAGAAGGCGCTCCAGCCGAGAATCGAACCGGAGAACCTCTTGCTGTGAGGCAACAATGCTAACAGCTGCAACACCGTGGCCTATGTACCCCTTTCTCCTCACTAATATCCAAAATTCTACAAAATCCAAACTTTTTATGTGTTACAACAGAATACCCAAATTTGCCACCAAGGCCAAATTCTTGTCCCACCTCTATGACTCACTGGAACAATTAGGCTGTCTGGAACTCCCTCACTATATCTCATTCAACCAACTAAGTACAGCGCACAAAATAATCTACAAATCCAAAGACTGTGCTGCTCTCTCGACATTACTTGCCAAATACCAACCCAGCAGGTAACTACGATCTGAAATCATCTATTTCTAAAAATAAAAAAGCCCACCTTAGCTGCGGGTCAACTTCTCTACTCCCTCACTGTCGCCAAACTATGGAACTCACGTCCACCGTCTATAAGAAACACAGGCAGCACCACCACCTTCAAACAAATACTGAAAAAACATCTTAACTCTTCCTGGGTATTTACCTGCTCTATAACCTAACCTTCTCCTTATATGATAACTTAACTCCTTTGCTTTTTGCTACTGCTGACTGATATTTTCTCCATAATTATTATTTTTTATCACTTGTTAATACAGGTACAATAATGCTGATTAATATAACTCTTGTTTATACCTCTCTGACTGAATTCATCTGGCAACCATGTTCCTGCTTTTATGTATATGTTACTGTAATCAAACCAACTAAATTCTTGCTTTTCTGTACATTTTTATTGCTTAATATTGCTAGCCACATTGTTCAGACCACTTTTTTATTAACTTTGATACTGAACTGTTTTTTTACCAAATACTGTTTGCACTTTAAAGTATTAGTTTTTTAAGTGTTTTTCATCTGTTTAACTGTAAAAGGCTACACACTCAAGTGCGATAGCCTAATATCTGTGTTAAAAGTGTTTATTTGCTGTTTTTGACTTAAATTTTTGAAAAAAAAATCCTATCCCTATACCCGTTTCCTGCTTTTCTAGATCTAGTAAAGTCCGGTTTTCAGAGTTTGCTGAATTCTGGGCTATTTATAAGTTCCTGTGTTGCCCAGACCTTTCTAAGATAGTGGGAAGCTTCTCTGTTCATCAGTGAGAGTGGCGAACTTTGGAACAGCCTATCTGTCGCTGGAGGAGTGGTTTCAATCCAGAAACTGTAGTTCTATTGGCCGTTTTGGACTATTTCTAACCCCTTCATCTTTCTGCTTAAAAACCCATGTTTGCATGGTTTTGCGCATCGCATAGTGCCACTTAGCTAAGATAAAACTATTCCCGGTGCCATAAAATCTCCTCTTTAGTTTTTCCCTTGGAATTAGCCAGATTCTTAGTTCTAGCTTCCTCGTGCTCAGCACGGGTTCAGAACTTGTTGTAAGCACTATATAAGTTTTAAATTGCTACATCACTCAAATTTTCATTACCTGGAGGAAGACAGTATTTGTATTTACTCTCCTCACTGCTAGAGGTAAATAGTGTCTTTTAAGGCATGTCCAAGGGACAGCTCTCAGTGTTCTCTCCTGTCTACCTGATGAATCTGGGCATCTTGGGGTGATGTAGCAATGGCTTCATGTACACCGACAACCCTCTCCTCCTACCATCCAACACTACAACCTGTGAGAGATGCATTTATCTCTCCAAACTGGAGGCAAAGCTCTCTCAACACAAGACTAAACTTGTCAGTCAAGAGGAGGAGAAGGCAAACACCCATTCCACACCACACATACACCACATAGTCCCAGTACACCTATACCACAGAGACCCACACATAGATACACAAAATCATTCTCGGAGGCTCTCAATAAGAATCTACCCAAACAACAGAGACCTCCAAAGCAGAAACAAGCAACCTCCAGCCCTCACCACAACTCAAAAGACACATAACACACACAGACTCAGCATGCCACTCAACCACTGCCCATAAGGCAAAACTATGTACCAAACACATTGGTCATAGATGACTCTATAGTTAGGCACACTGATGTTCCACTCACCAGAATAGACAAGGAGAAGGTTACTGTTAGCAGCCTGTCGGTTGCCAGGATCTGCCAAATAACCCACACAATCAGGTCACTCCACACGTACAAATATGACTCAATCATTGTCCATGTTGTTGTGAATGACCTAAGATGCACCTCCCTGGATTACTTGAAAAGAGACATGGAGGAGCTCTCTGATCTTGTAATCCAGGCAGGTATGACCCTAGCCCTGAGTAGCATCCTACCTTCACCCAGAATGATACCGTAGTACAAGGACAAAATGATTGACTTCAACAATTGGCTAAACTTCTGGTGTCATTCAAAGGGGATCCAGTATTTGTTTGCCTGGACGACATGGCTGAAAGGCCATGATGCTTTGCCAGAGATGGCCTGCAACTATCACCCCTGGGATACTGGCTAAGGCTCTTGCCGCACCTATAGTGCCTTTTTTAGGCAAAGCCCAAAAAACAAAACCACCACCGTAACTGATACAGGCAAGTAAAAACTGAGGGTGATGCTACTCAATGCTAGAAGTCTAATCCTCAAAATGCACTCACTTGAGGCACTCCTCAAAATGGAGAATATCAATCTTTGTACAGTGACTGAAACATTGTTCAAGGCTTCAGAGAGCACCCCTGTATTACCAGGATATAACTTATACCATACCTTTCGGCCGTCAAGCCAGGACTGGAACACCAAGGCCAGAGGTGCGTCCATATTCATTAAGGACAATCACACCTCTGGGCTAGTTGCCCGACATAATTAATCCAAAATTGTACACGTGCAACTAATTCTGTGCAAAATTGCAATCCATATTGTAGCTTGCTACAGATCCCCCACCATGACCCAGGATTCTCACTCCTCTTTTCTTGACATAATTGAGAATATCAGGGTCCAACCAAACACCCAAATATTGGAAGATTTCAACTACCCAACCATTAACTGGAAAAACTACTCTTGTACTAACTCCTTTCCTCAATGCTTCCTAGAATTCTTAAACTCCAATGCCCTGGGTCAACTAGTCCACACCCCTACCAGGGGCACCAATATCCTTGACCTATACTTAGCAACATGAGTAACAGGTGCTCCACACCTGAAGTCAACTTCTTGTTGGTGAGATCCAACCATAAACTAATCACCCTAGATATCCACATCCCACCCCCACCCCCCCACTAAGGAAACCACATTAAAAACTTCTCCAAAGCCAACTTTGTGCTACTTAAGGCAGAAGTGGCCAAAGTCACAACACCCATGCAGATGGACAATACAGTTACCACTGCCAAATCCTATACAAACACACTCTATAAGCACCTACATGGGTGCATGGATCAGGCCATCCCTAATAGAACCAAGATGCAGTCTTCTAAAAAAAGGAAACCAATCTGGTGGTCCTCTGTTATTAACAAACTCTACAACAGAAGGAAGAAACTGTTGCAAAAGAGAATAAAATCCCATGAGTGGAGGAGCTCCCTGGTCAGCCTCAGCAAGAAGCTGAGATCTCTCATAAAATCCTCTAAAGCAAACTATGAAAATAAGATTGCCACTGACTCTAAGGAAAACCACAAAGCATTTTACAGCAATGTCAAGAATCTTAATGGCAACACCCAGATCTGCTCTGAGCTACAGCACAATGGCACAAAAGTCACAGAACCAAATGAAATTGCCAATATCCTGGCAAATACGTTCAGTGCCAACTTTACCCCCCTTACCTTCTAAAGGGCCCATATCCATACAGGAAAAATGCAGTGTTCCTGCAGTCACAACTGAACATGTGAAAACTGCACTATCGAAAGCCAAGCACATAGCATCCATGGGACTGGACAATATCCCTGGCTGCGTTCTATATGAGCTTCAGAATGAACTAGCCCCCCACCTAAGCACCATGTTCAATCATAGCCTCTCAACAAGCTTTGTACCCACTGAATGGCACATGGCAACAGTTATACCACTCCACAAAGGGGGAGCCACCACCGACACTGGGAACTATTGCCCTATTAGCCTGATGAGCTTGGTCTGCAAGGCCATGGAGCATATTATCATGGAACTCATAAACAATGATATTGGTAACCTCCAAACTCTGGACTCCACCCAGTTCAGATTTCTGAAAAGCAGATCATGTCTCCTGAACCTGGTCGACTTGTTTGAAACAGTCAGCAAAGCCATGGACAAGAGTAAGGCAGTCCACACAGCCTATCTTGACCTCGCCAAGGCTTTCGACACCATCCCCCATTCTGCCATCACAAATAAACTCACCAAGCTGGGTATAAATCTGTACATCAAAAGATAGGTCACCATCTGGCTCACAGACAGAATCCACACTGTAAAAATTGCGGACTCCAAACCTATGACAAGTGGAGTACCACAGGGGTCAGTCTTGGGTTCCCTCCTGTTTGGGATCTACTTCTCTGAAGTACAGGCCAACACAGAGGGCCTCTGGCTGACAAAGTTTGCAGATGACTGCAAACTGGGTGCCATAGTCGAGTCCCCAACAGACATGGACATCCTGCAAAAGGGCCTTACCGAGACTGATGTCTGGTGTCAGAGCCATGGCCTCAAGCTCAACTCCAAAAAATGCATTGTCATCCCCTTTGGTAAAAACCCTGCACCCATGGACTACCACACAAGTGGCAGCCCCCTTAACACTGAAGGTGTGATAAGAGATCTTGGGACTCTAGTGGACAGTAGCCTTTCCTCTGATAATCACATTGCCACAGTAGACAGGAAATCCTTCTACATAGCGTACCTCAGCATGAAAGGGTTCTCATCCAGGAAAAAAGAAGTCATTGTCCCCCTCTACTCAGCTCTCATCAGACCCATTACAGAGTACAACGCCACATTTGGAATGTATCTTACAAGGCATCTGCAGCAGCTAGAAAGGCCACAAAATACTTCACAAAGATGATTATTGGACTCAAACAGTTACCCTATGCTGACCACCTCAAAAAACTCCGGCTTTACTCAGTAGCATATCACCCACTCTGAGGTGATCTCTGCCTAACATACAAAGGTATGTCAAACCTTGAGCTGCTGTAAATGCTACACCTAAAGAAATCCCAATCCCTCCGAGCTACATGCTGTAAGGACCTAAACCTTGTCACCACAATAAACAGAACATGCTGAAGGGATAGATTCCTATCCCAGAGACTTCCCATACTCTGGAACAAACTACCTATCAATGTCAGGCAGAGTTCATCACTTGCACTCCAAGGAAAATGGATGAGTGGATGGGAAATAGGAAATTCACCCTGGAAATCACATTGATGGCCCTGCTAGACAGGGCCACAGGTAAATAGCATCTATGGGTGGTGAAAGCAAGGGAACCTTGTTGGCTAGGCTTACTTAAGCCCTAGGGCTAATAGCCTAGTACCTACCTATGAACCTGTGAACCTATATTCTGTATATATTACTGTAATTAAACCAACTGGATTCCTGTTTTTTTTACATATTCTGTATATATTACTGTAATCAAACCAACTGGATTCTTCCTTTTCTGTACATATTCTGTATATATTATTATAATCAAACCAACTGGACTCCTGCTTTTATGTGCATATTCTGTATATATTACCGTAATCACACCAACTAAATTCCTGCTTTTATGTACATATTCTGTACATATTACTGTAATTACTATGTGTAACACTGTTTGTACTTCTTTACCAATTAATGTTTACTTTTTTCTGTATCTGTGTTCTTGTGGGAGCTTTTCTCCCTGGGCCTCCACTGAAAATTGGCTCTTTTAGGCCAAGTGGACTTTCTCGGTAAACAAATGCAATAAATAAAATAAATAAAACAGTGCTACAGGAGTAAGTCCTGCACAGCTTATGCTACCCCAAACACTGATCCTGGAGTAAGTCTTGCACACCAAATGCTACTAAACACAGTATTACAGTAGTAAGTCCTGCACAGCTAATGCTACCCCAAACACTGATCCTGGAGTAAGTCTTGCACACCAAATGCTACTGAACACAGGGTTACAGTAGTAAGTCCTGCGCAGCTAATGCTACTCAACACACTGCTACAGCAGTAAGCCCTGTGCAGCTAATGTTACTCCACACAGTGATACAGGAGTAAGCCCTGTGCAGCTAATGTTACTCCACACAGTGATACAGAAATTGTTTTATTTATTTATTTATTTTTTATTTTTTGTTTAACATTTGTTTACTGGGAAAGACAGACTGGAGAAAATATCCTTATTCAGCGGTGGGCCAGGGAGAAAAGCTCCACATTTATAACACTATGACACATATACAACGTACAGATTTTAATGTTGATTCAATCTCAGATACAAGTACAAAATTAAAAATGCATGTTATACATTTCACTAATGCAATCATATAGTCCAGGTAGGATACAAAGAATAGCAGTGTTGTGATTGAAAGGTGAAAAAAAAGTTAAGTGCTTTGTAGGGGTATACTATTAAAAAAAAAAAAAAAAAAAAAAAAACAGTTGTGTTCCTTTAGCTGCCTTAAGCCATCTATTTCCCAACCAGGGTTTGTGCAAGAGCAGGTCCAGGACTCAGAATGGTGTGATTTGAGAAGTTTTTTAAAGTTGGAAGTGTTAGTAGTTGTTCTGATTATAGGTTCATGGGCTCATAGGTGTTTACTAGGCAATCATCCACAAGGGCCCTTTTAAGCCTAGCCATGCATCCCAAATCTCTGACAAGTTCTGCAACCATTGATAAGTGTAAGCATGGGCCTGGGTGATGAATCTTTTAGAGGTTACCTGTGTCCATTAGAGACTTAGGTGCCAAACCAGGGATGAATTTCCGGTTTCCCATCCAATTGTCCAAGTTGCACTTGAATTGGGTTAGGGAGAAACTCTGCTTCACATGGATGGGGAGCCTGTTTCATAGTCAGGGGTAGTCTCTGGGATACATACCTATCTCTCCAGCAGGTCCTCTTTATATCACAGACAAGGTTTAAGTCTTTAGAATGGGTAATTCTGGTGTTGTTTGTTTTGTGGATATGCAGGAGGTCCATCAGAGTGGGATCTAACAAAGCTGTGTATGTCAGGCATAGATCTCCCCTCAAAATTCCAAGTTTTGGCTGTGCAGTTAGAGTAAAGTGAAACTCCAGCTGCATTGTTAAGTTTGAATATATTTAGAAAGGATTTGTTACTGAAACACAATACCCTGTTATTGGACTAGTGTATTAGTAGAGTTTAGATTACTGCTGTTTTTTTCTGGCTGGCTTAGTATTCGATGGGTGAAGGTGAGTTGATTATATGCAAGTAGATATGGTAATTCAAGATATTTGTTTTAAAGCCCAGCAATGATGGGATCTGAAATTTGATTCTGTAGCAAACTTTGCGATTTTATTACAGCAAGTTTTGAGTTTGCTAGATCAGATTTTTTAATATTTGTGAGAATTTGTGAGGTGTATAGTAGCATAGAAATATGATGGTTTCTTGCTATAATGGCCTTTAAAGATATTTTTAGAAAGTGACAGTTTCTGTACATGGTTCCTAGTTTTTGTGAACTTGATATGTATACTGTATGTCAAATTTCATATTATGGTCAATGACCACTCCAAGTAATTTTGTTTGGGAAACTGGAGAAATAATTTTATGGTTTGATGATGCTATATTGAATGGTGAGTGGGGGGCTGTAGCTCTAGTTGGATAGAAGAGCATGAGTTTTGTTAGTGTTAAGTATAAGTTGTGCATTGTTCTGTCTAAGATTCCACACCACTGAATGACTACTAGGTGATTTTTTGGAGTTTTCGTATTGTTAGGGTGGAATTGTCCACATATTGAACTAAGGAGACAAGTGGGGTGGCAGTATGAAGATTGCTAGTAAAGATAATAAAAGGAGTGGACCAAGAACAGATCCTTGTGGTACTCCTAAGGTTACAGGAAGTAGTGAAGAGAGATTTTGTTGCCATTTTACAGCTCTCTGGCCAACAGTTAGATATTGCTGGAACCAAGTAAGTGCAGAATGTCTAAGTTTAAGCTCCAAGATTGTAGTTAAGATTTTAGAATGAGAGACAGTATCAAAAGCTTTGGACAGATCAAGAAAGAAAGAATGTCTGGCACAGCTACTGCTACTCCACAAAATGCCATGAAAGTAAGTCCTGCACAGCTAATGCTACTCCACAAAATGCCACAAGAGTAAGTCCAGCACAGTTAATGCTACTCCACAATGTGCTACAGAACTGGTAGTCAAGGACACCACATACATAAAATGACATAGCTATAGCCAACCTGCTGGCAGACAGGTTCAGTGAAAATCTCACCCCACTGTCCCCTCCATCAGTAAATCAGAACATCCTCATCATCTACCATCCTCCCCATATCACTAGGGAGCAAGTCATCACTGCCCTCTCAAAGGGAAAAAATACAGCCTCCATGGGACCAGATAACATCCCAGACTGCATCCTACATGAACTCAGACAGGAACTTGCAGTACCATTAGGCACCAATTCAACCAAAGCCCGAGTACTGGCTTCATCCCAACTGAGTGGAGGACAGCCACTGTCATCCATTTGCACAAAGGTGGACCATCCAGCAATTCAGGAAATTATAGACCCATCAGCCTAACTAGCTTGATCTGCAAGGCCATGGACTGGATTATCATGCAACTCATTAACAAGGACAATGGTAATCTCCAAACACTTGATCCCACACAGTTTGGTTTTGTCAAGGGGAGGTCATGCCTGTTAAATTTAGTTGACTTCTTTGAGACAGTCACCAAAGCCATGGATGAGAGGAAGATGGTGCACTCCACTTACCTTGACCTGGCTAAAGCCTTCAATACTATTTCCCACTCAGGTATAATAAATAAACTCTCTCAACCAAGCATCAAGACATATGTTACCAGATGGGTAACAAACTGGGTCACTGATAGAACCCATCTAGTCAAAACAGGGGAAGCCATCTCAAGCAGTCAACCCATATTGAGTGGTGCACCCTAGGGATAGCTCTTGGGGTCTTTATTGTTTGGGATATACTTGTCTGAGGTGCAGGCAAAAACTAGTAGGCTATGGCTGACCAAGATTGTAGATGACTGCAAGCTGGGTGCTGTCATCAGTCCCCCTAGTGATGTGGACATTCTCAATGAGGGTCTCATCCTAACAAATGACTGCTGCCAGAAACATGGCCTCAAACTGAATGCAAACCAATGCATCATCATCCCCTTTGGGAAGAGTGACGTCCCCACAAATTATGATATTAATAACAAGGTCCTAGGCATGCAACCAGTTGTGAGGGACTTGGGCACCTTGGCTGATAGCAAACTGACTTTTGACCACCATATTGTCTACGTTGTACAGAAAGTTTCTACATGACCCACCTCATTAGTAAGGGTATCTCATCCAGGGATAAGGTGGTCATAACACCCCTGTTTTCTTCCCTTTTAAGACCCAGTACTGAGTACAATGCCCCTTTCGGCATGTACTTCACAAAGTACAAGCAGCAGCTGGAGAGACCACAAAGGTTCCTCACGAAGAGAATTCAGGGCCTCAACAATCTACCCTACACAGATAGGCTAAAGGCCCTGTCCCTCTACTCAGTCTCCTACAGACTTTTCAGAGGTGACCTCTGTCTGGCATACAAAGCAATCTCAGACCCCCTCCTTGATGGGACTGCTGCATATCCACAAGTCAAGCTCTACTTGAGAAACCCACAAATGCATGACCTCACCTTGGTCTGTGACATCAATAGGACTTGTTGACAGGACAGATTTGTGTCCTGGAGACCCCCCCTTCTGTGGAATAGACTCCTGCTCCATGGCAAGCAGAGTACCTCATTAACCCTTTTTAAGTGCAACCTGGATAACTGGATGGGGAACAGAAAATATACCTCTGGGATTCCACCTGTGTCCCTGCTGAGTAGGGGCATCAGGTGGTGACTTGACAAAGGACAAATTCTTGGCTAGGCTTATAAGAGCCTCAGGACCAGTAGCCTAGTAACTTCCAATGATCCTATGATCCTATGAGTAGTGAATCCAACAGAGCTGATATTACTGCACTCAGTATCACATGAGTAAGCCTGCACAGCTATTGCTGCTCCACACAATGCTAGAGAAGTAAGTCCTGTACAGCTAATGCAGCTCTGCACAGTGTTACAGGAGTAAGTCCTGCACAGCTATTGCTGCTCCACATAATGCTAGAGAAGTAAGTCCTGTACAGCTGATGCTACTCTGCACAGTGTCACATGAGTAACTCCTGCACAGCTAATCTACTCCACACAGTGTCACAGGGGTATGTTTCGCACAGCTAATTCTACTCTGCATAAATTATACTTTACCACATGGTGCTGCAGGATTAAGTCCTGCACAACTAATGCTACACCGTGCAATGTCATATGAGTAAGAACCATACAGCTAATGCTACTCCACACAGTGTTATAGGAGTAAATCCTGTACAGCTAATGCTACTTCACACAGTGTCAATGGAGTAAGTCCTGTACAGCTAATGCTACTCCACACAGTGTTATAGGAGTAAGTCCCATACAGCTAATGCTACTCCACACAGTGTTATAGGAGTAAGTCCCATACAGCTAATGCTACTTCACACAGTGTCACTGGAGTAAGTCCTGTACAGCTAATGCTACTCCACACAGTGTTATAGGAGTAAGTCCTGTACAGCTAATGCTACTCCACAGTGTTATAGGAGTAAGTCCTGTACAGCTAATGCTACTTCACACAGTGTCAATGGAGTAAGTCCTGTACAGCTAATGCTACTCCACACAGTGTTATAGGAGTAAGTCCCATACAGCTAATGCTACTCCACACAGTGTTATAGGAGTAAGTCCCATACAGCTAATGCTACTTCACACAGTGTCACTGGAGTAAGTCCTGTACAGCTAATGCTACTCCACATAGTGTTATAGGAGTAAGTCCTGTACAGCTAATGCTACTTCACACAGTGTCAATGGAGTAAGTCCTGTACAGCTAATGCTACTCCACACAGTGTTATAGGAGTAAGTCCCATACAGCTAAAGCTACTCCACACAGTGTTATAGGAGTAAGTCCCATACAGCTAATGCTACTTCACACAGTGTCACTGGAGTAAGTCCTGTACAGCTAATGCTACTCCACACAGTGTTATAGGAGTAAGTGCTGTACAGCTAATGCTACTCCACACAGTGTTATAGGAGTAAGTCCTGTACAGCTAATGCTACTTCACACAGTGTTATAGGAGTAATTCCCATACAGCTAATGCTACTCCACACTGTGTTATAGGAGTAAGTCCTGTACAGCTAATGCTACTTCACACAGTGTCACTGGAGTAAGTCCTGTACAGCTAATGCTACTTCACACAGTATCACTGAAGTAAGTCCTGTACAGCTAATGCTACACCACACAGTGTCACTGGAGTAAGTCCTGCATAGCTATTGCTGCTCAACACTGTGATACAGCAGTACGTCCTGCACAGCTAATGCTACTCCACACAGTGTTATAGGAGTAAGCCCTGTACAGCTAATGCTACTCCATACAGTGTCACTGGAGTAAGTCCTGTACAGCTAATGCTACTTCACACAGTGTCACTGGAGTAAGTCCTGCATAGCTATTGCTGCTCAACACTGTGATACAGCAATAAGTCCTGCACAGCTAATGCTACTCAGACAGTGTTATAGGAGTAAGTCCAGTACAGCTAATGCTACTTCACACAGTGTTATAGGAGTGAGCCCTGTGCAGCTAATGTTACTCCACACAGTGTTATAGGAGTAAGTCCCTTACAGTTAATGCTACTTCACACAGTGTCACTGGAGTAAGTCCTGTACAGCTAATGCTACTCCACAAAGTGTTATAGGAGTACGTCCCATACAGCTAATGCTACTCCACACAGTGTTATAGGAGTAAGTCCTGCACAGCTAATGCTACTCCACACAGTGTTATAGGAGTAAGTCCTGCACAGCTATTGCTGCTCAACACTGTGATACAGCAGTAAGTCCTGCACAGCTAATGCTACTCCACACAGTGTTATAGGAGTAAGTCCAGTACAGCTAATGCTACTTCACACAGTGTTACAGGAGTAAGTCCTGCACAGCTAATGCTACTTCACACAATGTCACTGGATTAAATCCTACACAGCTAGTGCTATTTCACACTGTGATACAGCAGTAAGTCCTGCACAGCTAATGCTACTCCACACAGTGTTGTAGAAGTAAGTCTTGCACAGCTAATGCTCCTCCAGACAGTGTCACTGGATTAAATCCTACAAAGCTAGCACTATTTCACACAATGATACAACAGTAACTTCTGCACAGCTAATGGTACTCCACACAGAGCTACAGGAGTAAATCCTGCACAGCTAATGTTGCTCAACATAGTGCCACAGAATTGAGTCCTGCAGAGCTAGTGCTACTCCACACAGTGTCACAGAAGTAAGGCCTTCACAGGAAAAGCTGTGCCAAAAATCATTTGGTACAGTTCAGTGAAATAACGGTGTTATAGCTTCATATGAAGAGTTTTACAACAGATGCCATTCTGCACATCCCACTACCTATCCATGAACCAGACCAATCTGTGCACTTTGACAGAAAGTGGGATTCAGCAGGTGTTGCAGTGCAGAAAACCAGTGAACCAAAGGCCTGCATTATGCAAACTCAACTGGGTACTGTAGGTTGACAAAACTGGGTGAATATTTGAGAAGTTACCAATAAGTCATAGTATGAAAGCAGGGTTGCAGAGAACCAAACAGAGAATCTACCAAATAAGATTAACTTGAGAATAACCAGTCCCATATCATACAATACTCTTCTGTGTTTTCAAATGTACTTCCCCAGTAGAATATTTGAGACAAAGGTGGAAGTTACAAACTAGCTAAGTACAATGATTGACTGTGAAACATTTATCAAAAAAAATTGACTGTGACTGTTCTTGTTTCTTTTAACTCTGAAAGCCTACTGACTGTAGAAGTAGTAAAGCCAGTCATAATAGCGTGTCTCAAAAATCTTCCATCCATGGCTTCCAGTTTTGTTTGCATCACTAATTTTTGTGCTACATGTGTAACCCATAGTGGGTGTAAAGTCAGAGTACTGAATTGGTTTCAAAATTAGAACAGAGTAATATGGACAGATAAGTATGCGCCCAACTGTTGAACATATATTGTTTATGATGTTTTTTTCAAGTTGCTGTTCTGTGAATAACATTATTAATCATACATGTAAATGTTAACAATATCCACTGACAGGATCAGTCTAGAGTGTTGAATGCAAGGTGCATCAATCATGCACTTCCAAACTCTGCAGTTTCAAAACAGGTGCCACCCACCTCTCTCTTTGGGTGGGGGGATGATAAGTAAAGTGAAACTGCTAGAATGTGTATATATAATTAATATGGACTATAGCCATTGCCAGATTAAGATTATTGTACAGCATTGACATTTTAAGAGTGTATGTATTCCACACTAAAGTGGTCTTTAAGTCTTGTGCAGTGTATTGCAGGTTCCATAAATGTATCATTTGTACAAGGTTGCCATTTTATATAAAATAAAAGTTACCTGTTTGACTAAAATATCGATGTATCTTAACATTATTAAAGCTGCCATTCATGATTTTTAGTTAACTAGAGGTGAAGATCCTCTCAGTATGAATACCGCCTCAGGTCTCCTCTGTGAAGAGACCACTGGCACAATAACACTAACCCAGTCAACGAAGCATTGACTAAAAAAAGTAGACTTTAGAGGAAATGGTGTGGTCTTCATCCTGTGCCTTCACCCATCAATTGGGGACATCAGTTGGGGTTATAAATCCATGCTATCACAAGGGCAAACAGGGCAGCAGAGCAGCAAAGAATTTTGGATGTAGTTAACGTAACAATTTATCAAGACAGCTGACTTTGAAGTACACAATAGGTTAGTGAGCAAATTATAAAGACTAAAGTGGATTCTCCCGGATATATATATATATATATATATATATATATATATATATGTATGTAACTTGTTCATAATGTCTGTATATTTGTATATATGCTTATATTATATATCTGTGTATATGGGTTTACATACGTTTGTGCGAATGACATTCTGTCAGCTACAATGTGCCGAACATCAAAATGTCAAGCACATAAACATTTGTGAACCAGATAGTCGACTACACTTATGCAAATGCACTAGTGCATTTACGTAAGTGTAAGTTGAATAACTGCACGGGGATTGCGGTACAGTGGGGAGTGGAAATTCATCCACATCCCCAGTGTAGTGTGATCTCGGAGTTAGAATATATAAGTACGGGGGGTTTGGGGGGTGCAGCCTCCCACATGAGGGGTGCAGGGGGGCTTGACCCCTGCAAAAATGTGATTTGTCATATAGGAGTCTGATTTACATCAGCTCCTATACGGCTATCACGTGGTGGTTTTGACAACAATGTGGAGTCAAATGCGTCGAGCATTTGGTTCAACATTGTCACCGTTTGTCATTTTTCATTTCAGTATTACTATTTGTTTTTCTGAACGGAAAATGTTTTTCTGTTTGAAGAAACAATAGTAAACAGTGCATATGTTGTTGTTGTTGGTCTTTTTGGCTTTTACCAGTTAGGAGTCGTCACAGCGGAACTCCTGTCCGTTAATGATTGGCAGTCAATTTTTATGGTTCTGAGTTGCCAGCCCAACACCCAACCTTCAGCGAAGGCACGCCCATTCACGCATGTCTTTCGGAGGCCACTTGACCACGGGGAGAGCATGCAGACCACACAGAAGGCACTCCAGCTGAGAATCGAACAGGTGAACCTCTTGCTGTGAGGTAACAATGCAACCGCTGTACCACTGCGGATTCAGTAAATAGTGTATATGTACTATTTGATTATACATGGCTACTGCTCATATGGGCCTGGTTCATAGTTGAAAAGGATCTTCAGACCAATCTACCTATTCGGTTAATGAACAGAAAATAAATAGAATAAATAAATAAGTAAAGTCCAAGTCCATGTCATTAGCTTTGTGCAATTTAACTGTATTTTTTTTAAAAACAAGTTTAATTAAGTTTTAACAAAATTAAATTCAAACACAGAAATATATTGAAAAATTACATGGTATACTTATAAAGTAACTGTATACATTAAGATCTGTTATAGTGTCGGGCTAATGTAAATAGTGTACATAGTTATTTAAGATGTTATGTATAAATACTATGGAATTCATTCAAATGTATTTGAAAAATAAAAAAATAAAATTGCATGGTAAACAAAAAGATAAATATGCAGTCTTATAAATAACAATAACAACTAAAGTATTTACAATGATGTCTAGTTAAATTAACATGTTACTAATAGGAAATTAATTGACAAAACTCTTATGAATTGTTTGAATTGTTTTCAAGTAAAATTTTTAAATTCAACCACAGGTTATAAGAATAGGATGTTCTAATAGTTCTGGATAGTCATCAGTTCTAATTGACATAGTTCAGCAAGAGAGTTTTTGAAATCTGTAAATGAAGGCTGAGATTCAGATTTCCAATTTCTGGTTATGATTTTTCTAACTACTGTCGATATAGACCATAATAAAAGGTATTTAATTATTCTGACACATTTAGGAATCTAGGTGTTAAACAAAATCAAAGATTTAGTTAAAACTAAATTATCAGAGAATAGAGCTTGAAGGAAATTATTACTGTTGTTCCAATATTGTTTCAGAGCTATACAGTCATTGCAGTCATAAAACATATGTGACAAGTCTGTCTTGGCTCTAATTTACATTTCCAACACAATGTCTTTTTACTGATCAATTCTAGTTTATGGGTTGTGTTGCAGGGGGTGTTTTAGGGGGTGGGAGGTTGGTCTAATGGTTAAGGTGTTTGAGGGGGTGGGAGGTTGGTCTAATGGTTAAGGTGTTTGCTTTACAGACACAAGGTGCAGGGTTTGATTCTCACAAGAGATACTTGGCTAGGCTTAAAATTGCCCACACAGGCAGATAGCCTAGTACTAATCTATTAGGGAGGGAGTTTGGTATAATGGTTAAAGTGTTTACCTTACAAACACAAGGTGCAGGGTTTGATTCTCACATGGGGTAATTGGCTAGGTTAAAAATGGCCTAGAAGAGCAGTTAGCCTAGTACTACTCTATGAACTTATGAAAACTCTATTAAAGAATTTCCATGAGTATAACCTCCACCTAAGTGAGGATGTCATCTGTCTGGATAATTCCAGAATTATTTTCTTATCATCATCAGATGTTCTGTGTTGTTAATTAAGGTAAAGTAATTCCAATAATTATCAGATAATTTTCTTGTTTCCTTACCGATTATTTTATCATTTTTTAAAGTTATCGTATTCTTGATGCTGATGATGTAGATGTCACCAGATGATCCCGTTCACAAATTTTTATTTATTTTTTTATTTTATTTTACATTTGTTGACCGGGAGGATCCGACTGGATGCATGTCCATTTTCAAATATAAATAAATACCTCTCTGTAACATGACTTTAAACTTCCCTGGAACTGACTTTGCTAAAATAAAACAAAGAAATCTGTAGTCACAGTATATGTTACCCGCAAGAGGCTCTCCTTGTCACACAGGAAAGATATCTCAAACTAATATGTAAATTACTGTACTGCCATCCACTGCAAAGCCTGAGGTATATGAAGTGTTTATAACTTGTACAAACTTTCTGTGGTCAGCAGTAGTAACAGTAGACCATGTTGACTGCAGATAAATATTTTAATTTGGTCCTGCAATACAGAGCCTGTATTCTGAGCAATTCAGCCTTGCCCACTAGGGGATCAGGTTGGGTAGGTGAGGTGGAGTCCACTTTTGACACACCAAGTAAAACTACCATTTCCTTTCTTCTTCTTCTTCTTCTTCTTCTTCTTCTTCTTTCGGCTTTTCCCGATTATAGGCCGCCACAGTGGATCAACTGTCCGCTCATGATTGGCAGTGGAGTTTTACAGTGTCGAGTTGCCAGCCTGGCGCCCAACCTTCCACAGAAGGCACACACATACTCACACCTAGGGCCAATTTAGAGTGTCCAATCCACCTAAAGCATGTCTTTGGGATGTGGGAGGAAACCGGAGCACTCGGAGGAAACCCACGTGACGACAGGGAGGACATGCAGACTCCCCACAGAAGGCACCCCAGCCAAGAATTTAACCTAATGCTATGAATAGCCCAAAAAGGAGAATATAAAGAGATTAGGGTGGTAAGAGGCCCACACTTTATGTTCCTCAAATGTTTGCTAACAGCTCATAAGTAACACTTCTATCTCAGATGGTGGATATAAAAGAAACAGTAAGAAAAGAAAATATATAGTTTACATACACAGAAAACAAATATGTAAAATGCCTTTGGAATTTGTTTTAACTATCTGTAGAGGATCAAATACTTTCAGCAAAGGGTTTGCTGCAAACTTTGCCACCATCAAAAAAGCTTCTTTCTTAGTGTTTTCTGTTTAAAATCTCCAGTCTAATGTCTTGTCTGATTCAATGTTCTTATAAATAACAAATCAATGGAATAATCAGTATGCTATGAGGCATCTTTTAAGGCAAGCAAAGGGAGAGAGGTTAGTTTGAGGGCAAACACAAACCACTCTGCGCGAGTGAGGAGAAGGCAGGACCTTCATTAAGTACAGTAAACATGACTTCCTCGAGTTACACACATGCAGATTATATTCAGGGCAGTAAACATGACTTCCTCGAGTTACACACATGCAGATTATATTCAGGGCGGTAAACATGACTTCCTCGAGTTACACACATGCAGATTATATTCAGGGCAGTAAACATGACTTCCTCGAGTTACACACATACAGATTATATTCAAGGCGGTAAACAGGACTTCCTCGAGTTACACACGTGCAGATTATATTCAGGGCAGTAAACATGACTTCCTCGAGTTACACACATGCAGATTATATTCAGGGCAGTAAACATGACTTCCTCGAGTTACACACATGTAGATTATATTCAGGGCAGTAAACATGACTTGCTCTAGTTACACACATGCAGATTATATTCAGGGCAGTAAACATGACTTCCTCGAGTTACACACATGCAGATTATATTCAGGTTAAGCAGGAGCAGGGAATGAACGATGCTAAAAGCACAAAAGAAATGGAGGGAAACATGGCAGCTTTTAACTGCAGAATGGGAATTGCAGTTGAATAAGTAACAGTGTATCATAAAACAGTAGATATTAGGAAGGACTTTAACGCATCTACAAGCAGCACTTAATGAAGTTATAACACCAAAGTACATAAGCAGTTAAGACAGTCAGTAATCACACCCCTTACCCTGTGCCTAAGAACTACACTGCACACAATCCAAAACAAGAAGTGGAAGAAAATTAGGTACCGGCCCAACTATAACACACATACTACTGAAGAACAGAACCTAATACCACACCTCAGACTGCAGTCACTACAGGTTAATAATTAACTGGTTCTGTTTTTTTTTTCATTAAACAAAACAGAAGAGTACAGATGAAGCAATGTACTGACAATCAGCAATGTACTGAGAAAGTGCTCCGAAGTCACTCATGAAGTCGAGATGCGTGCTGTACTGGGCTTAATAATTAACACACAAGCAATGCTATGGTATCATAACTGCAGTCTGATGCAAAGCTCAAGTTTAAATGCAAAACCTTTCTAAATGATGTTAGACTCCTTTCACTATAATGTCTTATACACTGACTATAATAAGACAGAAAGGCAAACCACTGCCATGTAAGTCAGACATGCATCACAAGGCTAAAGACACATAAATAGATAAGAAGAAAACTGACTGCATCTGGATGTCGTATAGGTTGGCTCAATGGTTAAAGTATTTACCTTACAGAAACAAGGTGCAGAGTTTGATTCTCACATGGGGTAATTGAGTAGAATTAAATGGCCCACAAGGGCAGTTAGCCTAGTAGTAATTGACGAACCAATCCCTATGAACTGATGGCAAAAGTAACACAGTAAGGACAGGGACATAGGCAAGGTATTATGTCTGCAAGCCATGAGGATGAAAAGAAGATAATCAAATAATTTAGGTATCAAGGATCAGAGGGTAGTGATGAGAACCAATGACATATGGAAGCAAGGCTTTAGAACATTAAGGAAATAATCAATGAACTAAAGTAGCAAGGCATGTGGGAGGGTAGAGATATGGCCAATGAAGTAACAGGATGAAAGAAGGTTACATAGGTTCATAGGTTGGTACTTGGCTATCGGCCCTAGGGCCTATACAAGCCTAGCCATAATAATTCCCTGGCTAATTCTTCCCAGAATATTTATTTCCCTAGTCCCCTGTCTAGCAGGGCAACTGATGTGATCCCTGGGGTGAATTTCCTATCTCCCACCCAGTCATCAAGGTTCTTTTTGAAAAGGGCCAAAGAGTCTCTCAGCTTGACATGTATGGACAGTCTATTCCAGAGTATGGGGAGTCTCTGGGTCAGGAACCTATCTCTCCAGCATGTTTTGTTCACTGTGAAGACCAGGTTTAGATCCCTGGAGTGTGTGGCTTTGTGGGATTGGGATTTCTTTAAATGTAGCATGTCCAACAGACCTGGGTTTGAAATGGCCTTGTATGTTAAGCAGAGATTGCCTCTGAGTAGGCAATATGTGGCAGAGTATAGCTGGAGTTTTTTTAGATGGTCAGCATAGGACATCTGCCTTAGGCCTGTGATTCTTTAGTGAGGTATTTCTGTGGCCTTTCCAGTTGTTGCAGATATCTTGTGAGGTACATACCTAATGAGGCATTTTACTCTATAATGGGTCTAATGTTCCATTCCATTCCATTCCCCTCTTACAGTTATAACCAGTTCCAACTTCCTTTATCTGTAAACTCCTTCAGAAACTCAAACCTTGTACTCCCTCTGCAGATAACCTCCCAGCAGAATACCTTCAAGTAGCTGCCAAACCCTTAGCTTATCCAATATCCATCCTTATAAACAGAACAATCACAGAAGGTACCATCCCTTCCATATGGAAAGTATCCCATATAATCCCTTTGCATAAAGGAGGTAAATCCACTGACATCTCCAACTACCGTCCAATTGCTCTACTCTCTCCATTAGCCAAAATAATGGAAAGATGTATCCCCCATCAACTACCCCAACACCTGCCCCATAACAACTTACTTGCTAACTGTCAGCATGGCTTTAGACCCTTTCATAGCACCACTACTGCCCTACTAAGCTTTACAGACTGTATTAACAGAAATCGAAACAACAACTCTCTTTCATCTGCTCTGTTTATAGACCTATCAAAAGCTTTTGATATGGTCAACCATAGCTTACTTATCAGTACTCTAAAAGCCCAATCTCTTGACCCTCAAGCTATTCTTTGGTTTAAATCCTATCTAGATAACAGACATCAAGCAGTTCTTTGGGACAACAATCTTTCCACACCCCTCCCTGTGAACACTGGGGTCCCTCAAGGCTCTATCCTAGGCCCTCTTCTTTTTTCTATCTTTATTAACAATCTCTACACTATTGTTCCACAAGCCACTTGCATACAATACGCTGATGACTCTACTCTAATCTGTACTGCCAAGTCCTCATCCTCTCTCCAAACCCTTACTCAAATGGTATTTAATTCTGCAGAAAAATGGTTCACTGATCATTGTCTCCTCCTCAACCCCAAGAAAACCAAACTATTACTCTTCACCCCCACTCAAAAATCACCACAGATCCACTTCACTATTAACTCCTATAATGGAACTTGTATCTCCCCTGATCCTACTGCACGCCTACTGGGTATTACCATTGATCACAACCTCAGCTTTGATGCCCAGATCAATAATACTATTCAAACTATCAATAAAAAACTAGGCTCTCTGTATAGAATCAAACCCTTCCTTACACAACTTGCTAGAACTTCCACTGCCCAGGCTCATCTTACTTCCACCCTATTCTATGCTTCTGCCATTTATACCAATCTATCTAAGCACAACCTTACCAAGCTTGAATCTAGCTATAATAATATAGTTAGATTTGCTACTGGCTCTCCCTATAGAACCCACCACTGTCTCAACCTCAAACAACTTAAATGGTTAGAACTACATAACCAACTACAATATAATCAACTTGTAATCACACAAAAAATTCTGTACCACCCTACTAACACGCCTATCCTCTCTAACCTGATCTCCCCATATAAAAATCTTACAACGCTACACTCAGCTAGCAAGTTACTAATTGCCAACATTAAATCTAATAACAAAGCTGGGGACTCACTCTTTACCAATGTGGTGGGCAAAATCTGGAACAACCTTCCTACAACACTGACCTCTCTTTCATCTACTCCACTCTTTAAGAAACACCTCAAAGATCACCTAAAAATACATTGGCTATGTCCCTGCTCAATGCCTGACTAAATATTCTTATTCTCCTTTCTCTGCCCCTTTTTCCCCTACCTCCTGGGCTACTGCCCCTCCACAGTTCTAACTATTACAAGCTAACTCTTCTCTATTTATATCTTCCAGCCTACTTCTCTTCTCCCTCTTTGACTAAGTGATTGTCAATTTGCTTTTCATGCTAATTTGCTTTTCTTGTCAAAAATTGTATGAACTTGTGCTGATTGTACCTTATAACTCATTGCTTAATTGCTGGTTAAACCTATACCAAGACTTTGTAACTTTGATTCACTCAAATTGCTTGTACTCTCCTTACAACCATTTTGTGCTTCAAAATGTATTTTTTAGCTTGTTTTTTTTTTTTATTCTAACTATTGTATGTAGTAATCTTATCATAATTGGAGCTTTTCTCCCCGGGCCTCTACTGAAAAAGGATATGTATCCAGCTAGACTAGCCCGGTCAACAAATATAAAATAAATAAAATAAATAAATAAATAAATAATGAGGGATGAGTACAGTGGGACAATGACCTCCTTTTTTCTGGATAAAAAGCCCTTAGTGATGAGGTGTGCCACATAGAAGGATTTCCAGACTGTTGTGGTGATGTGGCTATTGAAGGTGAGACCCCTGTCCACCTGTGTCCCTAAGTCCCTTATCACATTTCTGGTGTTTAGTGTACTGCTACTTATGTGGTAATTCATGGGTACATGGTTTTTCCCAAAGGGGATAATTATACATTTCTTGGCATTTAGCTTGATCCCATGACTCTGACACCAAGCATCTGTTTCTGTAAGGCCATTTTGTAGAATATCCACATCATTTGGGGATTCAATAATGGCTCCCAGTTTGCAGTCATCTGCAAACTTTGTTAGCCAGAGTCCCTTAGTGTTGGCCTGTACTTCAGAGAAGTAGATGCCAAACAAGAGTGGTCCCAGGACTGAACCCTGAGGTACTCCACTTGTCACTTGCCTGGAGCTGGATTTTGAGTCGGCTACTTTTACAGTGTGGGTTCTGTCAGTAAGCCAGTTGGCAACCCATTGAGTGATGTAGAGATTAATGCCCAGCTTAGTAAGTTTATCTATGATTCCAAAGTGGGGGATGGTGTCAAAGGCCTTGGTGAGTTCCAGGTAGGCTGTGTGGACCTCCTTACCCTCATCCACAGCTCTGGAGACTGATTCAAAGAAGTCAATCAGGTTGAGGAGACAAGACTGGCCCTTTACAAAACCAAACTGGGTGGGGTCCAGTATTTGAAGGTTGCCAGTGTCTTTGTTCCATGATAATGCGTTCCATGGGTTTGCAGATCAGGCTCGTCAGACTGATGGATGATAGTTCCCAGGATCCAAGGTGGATCACCCCTTGTGGAGTGGGATAACTGTAGCTGTGCGCCACTCATTGGGCACGAAGCCTGAAGTGAGGCTATGATTAAACATGACACTTGGGTGAGGTGTCAGTTCATTTTTTAGTGCATGTAGTACACAGCCCAGGATGCTGTCTGGCCCCATGGATGCTGTATTCTTAGCTTTGGAGAGTGAGTTTTTACCTGTGTGGCTGTGATTACCGGAATTTGGCAATCTTTTGTTATTGAGATAGGTCCTTTAGGGGGTGACAGGGGGGTGAAGTTGGCACTGAATTGATCTCCCAGGATATTGGCAATATCCTTGGAATCAGTATAGTTAATGCCATTCTGTTGTAGCTCAGAGCAGATCTGAGCATTGGCATCTAGATACTTGACATAACTATAGAATGCCTTGTGGTTGTCCTTGGAATCTTTGGCAATTTTATTTTTGTAACTAGCTTTAGAGGATTTTATGAGGGATCTCAGCTTCTTACTGAGGCTGGTAAGGGAGTATTTTGCATCCTGGGATTTTCCTCTTTTCTGCAACAGTTTCTTCCTTCTGTTGTATAGTTTTTTTTATGGCAGGGGACCACCAGATTGGCTTCCTTTTTTTGGAGGAGAGCATCTTGGTTCTATTTGGAATGGCACGATTCATGCACAAGTGGATGTGCTCGTATAGTGCCTTATTGTAGGATTCAGCAATCAAACTTTCTGTTCCCGTCTGCATGGGTGTCATGATGTTTGTCACTTCTGACTTGAGTAACATGAAGTTGGCTTTGGAGAAGTTTTTTATGGAGGTTTCCCTACTGGAGGGTGGGGGTGGGATGTGGACATCAAGGGTGATTATCTTATGGTCAGACCTGATCAATGAGGGGGTGGTGACTGGTGTGAAGCATTGATCTCCCATGTTGGTAATGACCAGGTCTAAGATATTTGAGCCCTTGGTGGGACTATGGATTAGTTGATCCAGGGCATTGGAATTTATGAATTCCAAGAACCATTGGGCAAAGGTGTTGGTACCCGAGTAGTTTTCCCAATTAATGGCAGGGTAGTTGAAATCACCCAGTATTAGGGTGTTTGGTTGTATCTTAATATTTTCCAGTATGTTTAGAAAGGTGTAGTGAGAATCTTGGGCCATGGTGGGGGATCTGCAGCAAGCTACAATTTGCATTGCAGTCTTACCTAGTGTTAGTTGCAGCTGTAGAATTTCAGATGCATTGTGTTGGGCAACTAGCCTGGAGGTGTGAATATCCTTGGTGAATGTGGACACTCCTCCACCTTTAATGCTTCGGTCCTGGTTTGGTGGCTGAAAAGTGTGGTAAGAGTTGTAGCCTGGTATTGCAGGGGTGCTCTCTGGACAGTTGAACCAGGTCTCAGTTACTGCACAGATATCGATGTTCTCCATTTTTAGGAGTGCCTCGAGAGAGTGCATTTTGAGGTTTAGACTTCGAACACTGAGTAGCATTACCTTCAGATTCTGCATGCTTATATCTGTTATGGTGGTGGTTTTGTCCTTTGAGCCTTGCCTAAAAAAGGCACTATAGGGGTGGCAAGAGTCTTGGCCAGTAACCTGAATCCCAGGGGTGACAGGTGCAGACCATCTCTGGCAAAGCATCGTGGTCTGTTGATCATGTTTTCCCAGGCAGACAGATACTGGATGCCCTTTGAATGATACCAGAAACTTAGCCAATTGTTAAAGTCAATAATTTTGTCCTTATACTGTGGTATAATTCTGGGCAGAGGCAGCATGCTACTCAGGGCTAGGGTCATATCTGCTTGGGCCACATGATCTGAGAGCTCTTCCATGTCTCTTTTCATGTAGCCCAGGGAGGTACGTCTCAAGTCATTAACTTCAACATGAACAACGACAGAGTTGTATTTGTACTTGTTGTGGAGTGACTTGAGTGCAAGCATTATGTGGTGGATCCTGGTACCCAACAGGCAGCTGGCAGTAATTTTCTCCTTGTTCAGCCTGGTGAGTGGTACATCAATGTGCCTAGAGTCACCTATGATTAACATGTTGGGTACATTGTCTTGCCTTAGGGGCTGCTGTTTGGTGGCACACTGGTGTTTTGAGCTATGTGTCACTTTGGTTGTGACTGGTGGTTTTTGCATTTCAGCTTCGGAGGTCCTTGTTGCTTGGGCAGGTTAATGTTAAGGGCCTCCGCATAAGTGGGTTTAGTGTTACTATGTGTGGATGTTGGTGGCGTGAGTTTTGAAGTGCTATGTGTTGCTTGAGGTGCAGTGCAAGTGTTAACCTTCTCTTGACTGTCTAGCACAATATTGGCTGGAGAGAGCTTTGCTTCCAGTTACAGACAGCCAATGAAGTAATTCCATACAACACCCATACAGCACAAGGATGGAAGGGAGGTAGCCAATGAAGTCACTGCATTTATTTACTGACATTTGATTACAAGGAAGGTCCGAATGAGTAGATAATTTCAGTGGAGGTCTGGGGAGAAAAGCTCCAATGTTTTATGAAAACAGTTTAAGAACAATAATTTTACAGTCATCAAAAATCATACAAAAACATCTACAATTTAAATAATTGAACTAAATTAGACACAATCTAACAATGTTGATTAAAATTTGTTACAATTTATAAAACAATGATTTATGATTTAAAGAAATATTAGCCAGTTTAGAGAAATTAAAGGTAAATTGGTTTAATGCAAACAGGTATTGCAATAGTAAGTCAGAGAAAAACAGGGTTATGGCATATTTAGAAAGAGAGTCAAATGAAAGAATTTGACTGAAGTAAGGAAGTGAGTGAAATAGGCAGAAAAGTACAAATAGTACTTGTTCACATTTACAGATACAGTTTATCCAGGGGTTGAGGAAGAAAGACTAATTTTGGCTAGGGCATCTTTCAGAATGGATTTAAAGGACTGGAGGGAGGGTATTGGCTTAATGTATACAGATAAGGAGTTTCAGGCTTTAGCAGCATGGTAGGAGTACAGACAATGCCTTGCAGATTTAATAGGTTCGTAGACAGAGGGAAGTTTTTAGTCACTGGATCATAGTGACTAAACAGAACATAGTTGTGTACAGTGGTATTTTGTGCTGTGCAAGCAGATGCATGTTGGATAATTTTATATGTGGTAATAAGCTGTGTGTATATTAGTTGATAGAACAGTTCTAACCAGTTTAGGCTTTTTAGTGCTATATAGTGGTAGATTCTAAAAGGGCTATTTACTGCATATTTTGTCACTTTATTTTAGCATTGCTCAGGTATTGATTTTTGTAATGCCTGGATGTTAGCAAGGACAGGAACACCATAAAGAAGTGTGCAGAAGAGAAAAGTAGTGGCAAATGTAGTTTTAGTTGCATTGTTGAGAACATTTTTGGCTCTGTAAAGCATTTCTCATTTTTTTGTGATTTTTTTTAATGCAATTCTGTATATACAGATCAAATTTTAGATTATCATCCACTATCACTCTTATGAATTTACTAAGAGACATGACTTCAATGGTTGTGATATTAAGAGAAAGAATTTTAAATTGTGATTGTTTGGATAGCAAGAAAAGATGAAGGCATGAAGTTAACCAGTAAAGTAAGGAAACAAGTTGTGAGAAGATTAAGAGAGAACCAATGGAGTAACTCCATAAGGCAAAAAGACAGAAGGGAAGAGGAGTCACCAGGGCAGTCAGGGTAGCAAGATATGAAGAAAGCATGACATTAGCCATTGAAGTAGGGTGGCAAAGCATGATGATGATGATGGCAATCCAGTAAGTAATAAAGAAAGAAAACAACATATCAGGAGGAGGGAAGAATGATAATATCTGATAAATAAGGTGACAAAGTGTAGGGAAGACAGGAAGAAGTAAGACAGTAAGGCATGAGGAAGGCTGCGGTTGACAACCAATGAAGTCAGGTGACAAGATGAGAGAAGACAGACAAATAAGGACATAGAAAGCCCTGAGCAGAGCAGAAAGATAATCAATGAAGTAATTCAGTAAGGCACATGGAGGGGAAAGAAAACAAACAGTGAAGAAGAGCAAACACTTTACCGTTCTTCACTGCTTGAATGCAACAAGGCAGATAAATAAAAATTGAGAAGAAAACCTACTTAGTATCAGAGAATCAGTGATGTGAGGAGGAGATCTAGTAATTGATCCTTCACATTGTTTGTTTAAAGCTTACTATTACTTTGAGACCTCTTACAGACACGTGCGCGCGTGCGCACACACACACACACACGCACACACGCACACACACACACACACACACACACACACACACACACACACACACAAGCATGGACATGCACACACACACACACGCATACACGCACACACACACACACGCACACACATGCACAGACACACACACACACACACACACACACACACGCACACACACGCACACACATGCGCATGCACAAGCATGCACACACACACACGCATACACGCACACACACACACACGCACACACATGCACAAACACGCACACACACACACACACACACACACACGCACACACACGCACACTCACTGATATAATTATCTTGGAAAACATAACTTGTCTTGCTGTTTTGTAGCACACTATTAAGGATAGATACTTACAGGTCAAAATGTCAGTCACTTTGTCATCAGGTGTATTGTCTATCTTTTTTTTTAAGTTGGAGCAAGACAATGCTAAGCGCATTTATTGTTAGACAAACTTTTCCAACCTGACTTGTACAGATATCCAGTGAGGCATGAGGGGTTGGAGGGTAGTCCAAGGTAGCAGGTTTGGCTCATACTGAGGGTGCACATTAGTGTAGCCAAAGACAGCTTAAGCACACAGATTCAAGTATTCATGTCAGAATACAAAAGTGTAGCCAGACTGCTAGAGTTTAAGCAACCTAAACTGCATGTTGTAAAATCTCACACAGAAATGTTTACATAACTTAATATTATTTAATTTCCTGTTCAAACCAAACACATGAAATTTTGGTACCACAGCCTAGAAACCGCAAGGAGTGGAAAAAAGGTAGAGCGAAAGAAAGAAGGATAGGTTGGGAGCATGTGTGTGTGTGTGTGTGTGTGTGTGTGTGTGTGTGTGTGTGTGTGTGTGTGTGTGTGTGCACTCGTGTGTGCATATTTGTCTTTTTGTGTGCATTTGTGTCCGTGTGTCCGTGTGTGTGTGTGTGTATGTGTGTCTGTGTGCTCGTTACTGTCCATGTGTGTGTGTGTGTGTGTGTGTGTGTGTGTGTGTGTGTGTGTGTGTGTGTGTGTGTGTGTGCACTTGCGTGCGTGTTTGTGCATGGGTATGTTTATCTTTGTGTGGACATTTGCGTCTATGTGCATGCGTGTATGTGTGTGTGTGTGTGTGTGTGTGTGTGTGTGTGTGTGTGTGTATGTGCTTGTGTGTTGTACTTATGCTTTGTAGCATGCATCTGAGTTATATGGATGCGATTGACAGTGGGGGGCTGGTTTGTTGAAAGTTATGTGTGTGTGCATGAGTGTGTGTGTACATGGGTGCATGAATGTATGTGTGTGTTTGTGTGTGCTTGTGTGTTGTATGAATTTTTGAAGTAAGCATCTGTCTTCTATGGATGTGATCAACAGAAGGGGGCCTGTTTGTTGAAATCTGTTAGTGCATATGTGTGTACATTTGTGTGTGTGTGTGTGTGTGTGTGTGTGTGTGTGTGTGTGTGTGTGTGTGTGTGTGTGTGTGTGCGTGCGTGCATGTGCGTGCGTGCGCGTGTGTGTCTGTGTGTGCGCGTGTGTGTCTGTGTGTGCGCTTGTATGTGTGTGTGGGCGTGTGTGTGTGTGTGTGTCTGTGTGTGTATTTGAGGTGTTTTACCAATATGATGCTTGGGCTTCCAGGAAGAACATTACCATTATTGGGTCTGACATCACTAGTGGTAGCTAGAATGTGATTCAGAGACGCACCAATGAGCTGATAATAATGTTTTTTTCACTGTGGCTACCTTGGCAGCAATTGACTTACTTGCAGTGCCAAGAATAGTTAACCTTTTCCTGGATCCTAGTTTCCATAATCAACACAGACCTTAAGAGATGAAGATTAGCACTGGATATGGATTAGTTCTGCTGTTAATTAATTGTAATTATCCTGCTGTACCTTTCTAAGTCATGGTGGATGGGTGGTAAGATTCCTGCTGCACAGACTCCAGAGTCAGTTTATTCTTATCTTTTGCTCACTGTTAGGAATTATGCATGCCTACACAGGTACTCAGGTCATTGCACCACAGTTACCAATATGAGTCAGTCATAGTATATGTGGAAGTAAATGATGTGAGATGTACCTTCCTAGATAATATGAAGAGAGACATGATGGAACTCTCAGAATATGTCTCAGGCTGGTATGAGCCTAGCATTGAGCAGCATTTTAACTTCTCCAAGGATGTTGCCACAATAAAAAAAAAAAAAAAGATTATCGACATTAATAATTGGCTTAGTTTCTAATGGGTGCAATATTTGTCAGCATGGAAGGAGATGGTCAAAAGACCACATTGCTTTGCCAGGGATGGTCTCCACCTCTCCCCTCTATGCTTCCAAATATTAGCTAAAGCATTGTCTTCCCTCATAGTGCCTTTTTTAGGCAACACCAAACTAAAAGTACTTCCAACATAGCAAATCAAAACCCAGAAAATCTGAAGGTATTACTGCTCAATGCTAGGAGTCTAAACAAAAAACTCAACTCCCTAGAAGCTCTTTTTACCCTAAATAATGCTGACATCTATGCGATCACTGAGACATGGTTTAAAGCCACAGAACACAACAACAGTATTAGGTTATAATGCCTTCCACACATTTAGGCCAGTTACTACACAGACAGGGACTAAAGGTGGATGTGTCTCTATTTACATCAAAGATAAATATACTTCAAGGCTGGTCAAACAGGACAATGCACTTGAGCTTCTCCATGTTCAAATCACCATAGACAAAATCCAGTACCACTTCCATGCAAGCTATATGTCCCTCTCTATGACCCAGGAAACCCATACCATGTATTTAAACTTATTAGAAACAGTAACCATCCAACACAATACCATATTCATGGGTGACTTTAATTACTCCACTATTAACTGGGAATACTATACAACACCAAATGTACATGCACAGAGATTCCTAGACTTTGCAAACACAAACTCCCTAGACCATATAGTTAATACATCAACCACGGGTGCAATCATACTGGATGTGGCCCTTACTAATATGGCAGACTGCTGCACACCCCCTATTGTAATGCCTTCCCTGGCAGACCACAAAATGGTCTCCACTGAATGAAAAATAAAACCTGGACCAGCAGCTAAACCTGGAATATTCAGGAACTATTCTAAGGCTAACCTCCTGCTATTAAGTGAGAACCTGGCAAACTTTCAAGCCCCCGTAATCCCTGAGATCATTTCTGCCTATGTAGAACTGTTCACAGAATCCCTGTACCTGTACAACCATGTTAATAGATGCATAGAGGCAGCTGTATCCACCAGGAAGAAGTAAAGAACTAACTCAAAAAAGAAGCCACCCTGGTGAAATCATTAAATCAACAGGCTGTATAACAGGAGGAAGAACATCATGGCTAAAATTAGGAGGTGCAGCCCTCAGCAGGATAAAAGCACTCTCATCAAACTGAACAAACAACTCAGATGACAAATTAAGTTTATCAAAGCCAAATTTGAGGTAAGTTTGGCCTCCCAGGCCAAGGACAACCACAAAGCATTTTTTAGCTATGTCCACAACCTCAAAGGCAATACACAATTGTATGCAGAGCTCATTGTAAATGGAGCCACCTGTACTGAGCCAGAATATATAGCAAACCTCCCGGCTGATAAATTCAGCTCCAGCTTTACCCTCTCTTCCCCTCGACATTCCCTGAGGAAATATAATCAAATATAACTCCACCTACTCATACTAGGGAACAGATCCTTAATGCTCTCTCTAAGACCAAGAGCACTGCATCAATGGGCCCAGACAATATCCCATGATCCATTCTAAATTACTTATTTATTTATTTATTTAAATTTGTTGACCGGGAGTGTCCGACTGGACGTAGGTCCATTTTCAGCAAAGGCCTGGGGAGAAAAGCTCCACACTTAAAATATGCAGACAGTAGTTACATTGGATTTACATAGCAATTAATTTGATTAACATAGCAATTAACAATTACAAACATTTTTACAGATGTAGAACATAGTACATCAGTAGACAACTAGAATCTTTATCTGCGAAG
The DNA here is from genome assembly GCF_019279795.1 of Protopterus annectens. Taxonomy (NCBI): domain Eukaryota; kingdom Metazoa; phylum Chordata; order Ceratodontiformes; family Protopteridae; genus Protopterus; species Protopterus annectens. The sequence continues at coordinate 1,514,965,430 of NC_056726.1, read as the reverse complement.
TACATGACAGACATTAACAATTGTTACAATAAGAAGTTCCTGCTGTATAATAAGTAGTATGCTTATGAGCATCCGAGCTTGCTATAGTTAGTGGGATGGAAAGAAAGGTAGTGGTTGGATGGGGTGGGTGATATTAGGGTGGGAGTTGCAAGGGCATAGCCAGCATGTTTTTAGGTGCACTTTTAGTAAAGCTTTGAAGTGGGTGCATGATGGTACGGAGGTAATTGTGGGTGGGAGGGAGTTCCATAATTTGGCTATGGTGCAAGAGAATAGTGCTTCGCCAGCAGAGTTATTGGCTTTAGTGATCTGCAAGTGATTTTTGTTGCTGGATCTTAGTGGTCTGGTGGTGTGATACGGTTGGGGTAGATTCTGGAGGGATGGGACATTTAGTGGATGGTTTACTAGTTTGTGGGCGAATGTGAGTTGATACCATTGAAGGAGGTGAGGGAGTTCAAGCCAGCCCAGTTCAGCAAGTGAGAGACAGTGGTGGCTACCGTAGGATGCCCCTGTGGCGAATTTGGCAATTTTGTTGAGGCAGGTCTCTAGCTTGTTTAGATTGCATTGCCTTAGGTTGGTATATATTGGAGAGGCATAGAGTAGGGGGGAGATAAGGTGGGAATTTGCTACTGAAATCTTTGCTGCTTTGGTGAGAAGTTGCTTATTTCTGTATAATGCTCCTAGTTTTTTGTTGCCTTTTTTATGGTCATGGATATGTGAATGTCAAATTTTAGTTTATTGTCTATTTCCACTCCTAGCAATTTGGTGTGTTCTGTTGGGTGTATAATGGTGTTGTCTTTTGCTGTGATGTTAAAGTGAGAGTTGTTTTGAGTATGTTTGGTGGGTTGGAAAATAAGTAGCTTAGTTTTGTTTGGGTTGAGTATTAATTGGGCATTGGATAACCAAGTTTCAACAGAGGAAAAGGCTTCCTGTGTGACTTTTTACAGTTTGGGTAGGGACTGGGTTGAGCAGATGATGGTTGAGTCATCTGCATATTGTATGAGTGTGCCATGTTTGGTGGCAGAGGCTGGATTACTGGTGAAAATAGAGAAGAGTAGGGTCCAAGGATGGACCCTTGGGGAACCCCTACAGAGACAGGTAGTTGGGGAGATATGTAATTCTGCCATACAATGAATTGTTGGCAGTCAGACAGGTAACTCTGAAACCAGTTGGTGACTGACTGAGAGAAGGATAGGTTATTGAGGACAGAGATGAGTTGTTTGTGTGGGAACATACCAAATGCTTTAGATAGGTCTTGGAAAGTAGCAGAGGAGAGATAGCCATTGTTTTTATGCTGAAGGATAGTGTTAGTAAAGGAGAGTAAGGCAGTGGTGGTGCTATGGTTTGGTCAGAAACCATGCTGAGTACTGGAAAGGAGATTGTTAGTAAGGAGGTAGTCTGAGACCTGAGAGTGAATGCATCTCTCTAGTATTTTGGAGAGTGGAGAGAGAATAGTTATGGGGCAGTAAATGGTTAGTTCTGTGGAGGGGCTGCCTTTGTGGAGGGGAATTATATGAGATACTTTCCATAGTGTGGAAACGTAACTTTCTGACAGAGATCGGTTAATCAAGACGGATACTGGGTAGGCCAGATTATCAGCTGCGATTTGTAGGTATTCACTTGGGAGGTTGTCTGCTGCTAATTTGGTGGGCTTACATTTAGTTAAGAGGTTTTTTTTGTTGGCGGTAGGTACAGGAGAAAAAGAGAAGGCAGTGGGGAGATTACTAGTTGAAGGTGTGGGTTGGAGGGGAGGGGGTTGTGTTGTTGAGCTAGTGATAGTATGGTCTGTGTGAAGTGTGTGTTGAATGAGGTAGCAATATTTTCGGAGGAGTGAGGGATATTAGGAGGAGGGGTACTGACTTTACCTGGGTGGAGGATGGAGTTTATGGAGGACCATAATTATTTGGGGCAGTGTTGGGAGTAGTCTAGGGCAGACTGGTAGTATTGGAATTTGTCCTGTTTTATTAGCTTTTTGACTCTATTGTGTAGTTCTAGGAATTTCTGTCTAGTTGAGGGGGTTTTGGTTTTGCGCCAGTGCTTCCAGGCTTTATCTCTGTTTTTCATTTCTGACAGTGGTTTTCTGTAGCCATGGGGAGGGTTGTGCTTTGGTTCTGGAAAGTCTTATGGGGGCATGGTAATTAAGGATGTTCAGGAAGGTAGTATTAAAAAATGCAACTGCGTCATCAAGACTAAGGTGCTTTAGAGGATGCCAGTTACATTCTTTGAGGGATGAGATGAATGTGAGTGGGTTAAAGTTCAGTTTTTTTACATATTTGACAGTAGATGACAGGTTTATCTTGGTATAGGTATTTTTTGAGCAGGAATGTTGGGGAGTGATCACTGAGGCTATCTGATAAGCAGTCTCCTATATATGACCGGGGGCTCTTAATGACTAGTATCCAATCCAGGGTAGTGTGCTTGTTGGAGTTTTTATTTATCCTGAATGGCGACTGGACTAGTTGGGTGAAGCAATGAAGGTTTACATGATGGCTTGGATGGTTGCCAGAACAGGATTGCCAGTCAATATTGAAATCAGCTAAAATTATAGTTTCTTGGGGGAGAAGGTGGGTAGTCCAGCTGAGGAGGTTTTCTAGTGGAGGGATGTTCTGGCCAGGTGGGAAGTAGCATCCAATTATGTTGATGGTTTTGTTTTGGTTTATTTTAAGGTTGGTATACATTATTTCTTCATTATGGCATGAAATGCCATAAATTCTTCATAAATGGCATGAAACATGGAGAGATCTGCTCCATGATGATTACGTGACCCCTGTTTGTCATTTTAAGCTTTGTAAAGCCTGTCACCCATGTTTTTGGCTGGTAGTTGGGTGTTATTAATGTTAATTTACCTTTAACATATCTTGAAACATTTGAAATAAAGCGGCTACAAGTACACTCTGGCTCAGGAAGTATATATGTCTTAACTGGAGAAGGAGCGTTCACACATGAACAAAAATAATCCCTCACACAGGGAACCATCTATGAAATGGTTGCATCCTCTGGAAGGGGAAGTGAGGACTGAAATAATGTGCCCTTGTGTTCTGCGTCAGTGAAAAAAACGAACCTGCAAAGTGATGTGTCAAGTGCCAGGCTTCCAGATGTGCATTAACCCTTGATGAAGCCCCCAGAACAATTATGAAGTGACTCTTCTATCTTATTGACAGCATAATGCAGTGTTTCAGGTCTTTGGTTGGAATTATGGAGACCCTGGATGCAATCCCACTCCCCACTTGCGTGCTGTGAGCCCGAAAACAAATGACATTCACTTTCACTGTGTTTTCTTGCTGCAACGGATTGACTACTTCAGCTTAATATAACACTGTAACATACATGTACTGTTTTTCAGTAGCATCTCTTACTTACAGCCTCTCAGCAGACAGCTTTAAAACTGAACTGCAATTTGTGGGATTAAAACATTTCTTAAGTAATAACTTCCTTTAAAATAAGGTGTTATGGTAATTTCCCTAGGCTTCATATTAAATACTACTGCCAGTTCATGTTCATGGGAATAAAGCCCAGATTTGTACCTGATATTTTAGCACACTACAGGGAAGCTGGAACATGATGCACATATACAGCTACTCTGTAATTATAGGTAAATATTGTGAAGTTAGGAAATCAGTAAGGTGCTGAAAATGGTGGTTCAGTGTACGAAGCAGCAAATATCTACCTGAAAAACATTCACTCCATATGGAGATGCCAATCACACTGCAAACAAGGGCACTGCTTTAATACACAGTATTTCCAAATTCTGGATACAACACAGAAACATTAAAACAGCTGTAATCTAATTTGTGCCAACACATGTTCAACAGAGATTTTCCAGAATTAGGACAGCTGCTACTTACAAATGAGACTAAAGAGGAAAATCCGATATTTTCAGAGAAACTGTGAGTTTCTGTTACAGACTGAAAAGGGAAAACAAGAGTAATTTGTAATGTAAGTCATCCAGCGACTAAAAAATGAAATGATCAAAAGCTAGACGAACATTGCATAAGGAAAAACATGTTATAATAAAAAGAGACAGAAAATTATTCTTATTATAAGTCAAGCCAGCAGGAGAAAAGCAGGCGGCCTGAAAATCCTTGTAATGTAACAGTGTGGATGCATACTACAAGCATACAAAAGCCCAGGAATTTAAGTAATCATCTCTGCAAAGTATCCCAAACACATGCAACAGGTGGACTGGACACTCTAAACTGGCCATTAGTGTGAATGTGCATGTATATGTGTGGTATGGAAGAACTACTGCAGCAGGGCTAGCCACCCAGTGTTGAAGTGGCACCCCGACCCCATGTGCAAAAATGGGAAAAGGGGGTTGTGGCACAGTATAACATAACTAAAACTAAGAAGGGGAAGAAACATCTACTACACAAATAGAGAGAAGAATGTAATTAAATAAAATAAAGTCAATATAAGAGAGGAATTGTCCAAGCAGTAACTGTAAAGTTGCAGCATTAATAACATCTCTACATCAATATCCCAGGAGGAGGAGGACTATATTATGTAACTGTGACATACCCTTCGTTGTTTGCTCTATGTTTCAGTTTGTTTGCAGAAAGTAAAACTGTACCACCAAAGTTAAACACTTTTTATAACAGCAAGGACATCCTGTATAACAGCAACAAAAGCACATATACATGACGAGATAATGGTGCAGAATAGCAATGCAATAAATGAGCACATTATGCAGTCACTGATGCACTGCTGTTCTGCATAGCATAAACAACATACTGAGGTTCATAGGTAGGTTCATAGGTAGGTACTAGGCTATTGGTCCTAGGACCTATATAAGCCTAGCCAAATGGTATCCTGGCTTTCGCCACCCAAGAAATTTATTTTCCTGTGCCCCTGTCGAGCAGAGCCACAGAAGTGATCCCAGGATGAATTTCCTATCTCCCATCCAATCATATAGGTTTATAGGTAGGTACTAGGCTATTGGCCCTAGGGCCTATATAAGCCTAGCCAAACGGATGCAAAGGCAAATCCAGCCCATTGCCTATAAACAGGAATGAAACAATCTCATCACCATCACCATCATCACCATCATCATCACCATCATCATCATCATCACCATCATCATCATCACCATCACTGTCATCACCACCATCATCATCGCCATCACCATCATCACCATCATCATCACCATCATCATAATCACCATCATCACCATCATTGTCATCACCACCATCATCGTCATCACCATCATCATCACCATCATCATCATCACCATCATCATCACCACCATCATCATTGTCATCACCATCATCATCATCATCATCATCACCATCATCATCATCATCATCACCATCATCATCACCACCACCACCATCATCAATCATCATCATCATCACCGCCATCACCACCATCATCATCATCACCATCACCATCATCATCATCATCATCGTCCTCATCATCAGCATCAGCATCATCACCATCATCATCATCAATCCACTTCTTCTCATTTTTAACATGGGGTCGTGGCGTCATGTTAGCTGTTGCCATCTCTCTCGATTCAGTGCCGCACTCCTGCCTTCTTCGACACTCATGCCTAACTGTTGCAGATCTCGTACACAATCCATCTGCCTCTTTGCTGGATTCCCTCAGTTACTGTAACCTTCTTCTTGTCTGTTCCAAATCTTCTTCACCAGATTGTTTTCTGCTTTTCTGCACATGTGCCTGAACCACTGTAATCTGTTCCATTTGATCTTTTCTGCCATTGGAACTACATTTGCTTCTGCTCTAGTATCCTCATTTCTTCATCTGTCCCACAATGTGTATACAGCCACCCTTCTCTGGCAATCCATTTCCATCACCTCTAGATTTCTCATCTGCTCTGCGTTAACTGCCCAGGTTTCAGTACTATACGGTAGTATGGGAGCACTTTATAATCTCGAAATACTGAAATGTCAAATTTCAGTATCTTGAGACTATAAAACCGAATGTTTACAATAGCAAAAGTTCATAATCGCGAATTCGAATATCTCGAATTTGCGGTTATGACCTTACGCTACGTAATATCTGGGATTGTGTGTTGATGGTGCGCGGTGCCGTGTGTGGATCTAGGTGTTATGTCAGGTAAGTGAGTGTTTTGTAAGGGTTTTGAGTGAGAGTTAGAGTGTATGTGAGTGTGCTGATATGTTTGATGTGTGTGTGAGGGACTGAAGAATGTGTGTGTGTGAGTTTGCTTTTGTTTCATGTTTATGTGATCCCGGAGTTAGTATATATAAGTAAGGGGGTGAGGGGGCACAGCCCCCCATATGGGGGGGGGTGCAGGGGAGCTTGCCCCCTGTTTATGTATGTATGAATTGTGTATGTGTGTAGTTTTGCTTGTTTATGTTGTGATGTGGATGTTGTGGTGTATCTATGGTGTAGTGTGTGTGGTTTGTTCTGTGTTTTGAATTTCACAGTTTTGGGTTTGGGGTTTTGTTGTTTCAGTGTTTTGTGGATTTGGTTTCATGGTCTCAAGATACTGAAATTCAATATTTCAGTATTTCGAGATTATGAAGTGAATCCAGTAGTACTGGTTACACTACTGTTTTGTACACCTTACTTTTCAGCTTCTATGGCATTCTTCTGTCAAACACCACACCTGACACTCTATGCCAGTTAGCTGCAGCCCCTCTGATTCTTGTTTAGACCTCTTCATTAAGACTTCCCTTCTCCTCAACCCAACCACTCTTCCCAGATACATGAAGCTGTTAACTTGTTCCAGTATCTTCTCTTCTATGTCATTTCTCAGCTTCTTCTTATTTCTCCAATTTGCTGCCGTTACTTTGTCCTATCCGTGCTTAGTTTCATCCTATGCACCATCAGTTTTGCATTCTATTCCCCTATCCTTTGCTGAAGTTCTTGTTCAGAGTCTGCTTGTAATGCCACACTATCTGCATGCAGCAACTTTAACTTATTTGCTAATGTACTCCATCACCAGTAGGAACAGCAGTGGGCTCAGAGCAGAACCCTGGTGCACACCCAGTCCCACTGGGAGTTCTTCTGTAAGACTGAACACTGTCTGTACTTGAGTCATTAGGTCCTTGTACATAGCCTGCACTAATTCTACAAATGGTTCTGGGACTTTAAACCATCACAGTACTGCCCAAATCAGCTTTCTTGTGACCTTGTCAGATGCTTTATCCAAGTCTAAGAAAGCCCAGTTGGACTCTTTCCACATCCCTAGATTTTCTCAACTATATATCTCACTGCAAACATCAGGTCAGTTGTGCTGCATCCTTGATCTGAATCTGAACTGCTCATTTCCCATCTTACTTTCTACTACTCTGCATCTCCAGTTATCAATTACCATCTACAGAACTTTCTTGCAGTGTGACAGAAGTTTAATACTTCTGTTCTGCCCAGAGTTGTGGATGTCCCCTTTGTTCTTGTATACTGGCACAAGTATGTTTATTCTCCAGTCATCTGGGATACACCTTTCTCTTCACACTGCTATAAGTACCCCTAGGAGCCATTTCTCCCCTATCTCACCCAGCATCCTTATCATATCTGCTGTGACCTCATTTGAGTCTGCTACTTACCCTGACTTCATCTTCCTTAGTGCTGTTCTTACTTCTTCTAGGATGGGCTCCTCTTCTTCTCTCAGTGTAGGCTGTGTCTAGGGTAGTACAGCTTCTGTGGGGTTTTCTTTACTCAGAAGCTACTGGAAATACTCCTTCCATCTGCCTTTGATGTCATGTGAACTGGTCAGCAGGTTGTTGCTGACATCCATTACAAAGGGTGCCTGTCTGTCTTCTTTATCTTTCTGTCTTTGTCTTGCAAACTGATGCAATTTCTTTCTCACCTAATGAGTCACTTTCCAGAAGCTGGTAGAGTGCCTCTGATGCCCTGGTCTCTGCTATTGCTTCATTGCTAGCCAACCAGTATTCTTTCCTAGCCTGAGCCGTCTTTTCTCTCTCCCACTTTTTCCTGCACTCCTTCTTTCTTTTGATGACTTCCTGGACTTCTGTATTCCACCACCAGCTTTCCTTGTGTACCTTATTTCCATACCTGCCTCAGCCACATAACCGCTCTGCAGTCACTGCCATTCTTCTACAACTCCATTTACTTCCTCTTCTTCTTGTGGTGCTAGAGGCCTGAGTAATTTGTTGAACTGTTGTGCTTTCTCTCCAGTCAACTTCCAGCTCTTCAGCCTGCTCTCTGTTGACCTTAGAGCTTTCTCTGACCACTGCTTGCACCTGATTGTGGCAACCAGTCATTTATGCTGTGGGCTGACTGTTTCACCAGAAATGACTTTGTAATGAGTGTTTCTAAGCCAGTGCCCTTTCCTTACTAGGAGGAAGTCTACCTGAGTTGCATGTTGGCCACTATTGTATGTGAATTTGTGACTGTCTCTCTTTCTGAACAATATGTTAGCTACTATCAAGCCATTTGCCAGACAGAAGTCTAAAATGGCTTCTACTTCTTTATTCCTGTTGTCCAACCCATTTGGATCCACACAGTACTCATAATCTGTTCTGTCTGTTCCAATATATGCATTTGAAGTAATCCATTATCAACACCAGTTCATGTTGTCCTGCTTTCCCTAGTAGGTCCTGAAACTGCTGTATGAATGCACTCTTTTCCCCACTATTACAATGCTGTGGGGCATAGGCTGAGATTATGAATACTGCCATATCATTAGACTGGAGTTTGACTGGCATGAGTCTGTCACTAATTCCCATGATATCCATCCCTACCTTCTGAAGCCTCTCTCTCACCAAATTCTCACACCATTTCTAGCCTGTCCTACTCCTGAGTAGCAGAATCTGAATCCCAAGCAAAGTCTCTTTGCTGCACTGCCCTTCCATCTTGTCTTGGATACATACGATGCCCAGCCTCCTCCATAACATCATGTCATCCACTTCCAATTCCATCATGTCAATGAACCTATATGGAGTGCAACAATTCTTACCTCATGTTTGGCAGGTTGATTGGTTTTATGCCCAGCTTTCGCTTAACAGAGCTATGCCAGGTAACCCAGGCTGGGCAACTGAACACCAGCCAGCTAGTAGCTTATTGACCCAGGGCTGTTGGGCTTTATGATGGGTACACACTGGTCAGTAGGGGCACATACATCCCTCCCACCCTATCAGTGTCATAAAATTTTACCATGATTTCTGTTTTACTGACTTCACCTAATACTTACAAGCAAGTTGCCAGTGACAGTCAATCAGCAGGTAGTAAACTCTTCTTTGTTATTGTAAGATCAGCATGCTGTGGCTTCTACTTCCATCACAGGAAATTAGTTTAATGTTGGGGCTTGGCATAATGGTTCAGGTATTTACCTCCCAGACACAAAATCTAGGGTTTGAGTCTCATGATTGTTCAAAGTTGGCTTATTTGATAAGCTTGTAATAATCTGCAGCCTAATTGCCTAATATTTAACTATGAACCTAAAGGAATTGCAGCTTGAGTATTGTGTTGAAGTGTCTGTTATTACTGTCAGATATTATTAAATTTCAGTTCAGTTTTGAGGCATTGCTGCCACATTTCCATACAGTTGTGTGGAGATCGGTTAGACAAAAGCCATGCATTAGTCACAGAAAAAGGTTTGCTTCTAAATGTTTGCCAGCATTTCAGAAAATTATTTTATAATATGTTCAATGTGCTTTAACATATTTTATTAACTTTCAAAAAAAAAAAAACATGTTTACCTCTATAATTAAATTGGCAAAATAAAATCTGTACAGCTGAACCAGATATTAGCATGCCCTTTGCTGCAGCACACAGCAAGTATAACTTTTGAAATATTATGCTACCGCTCTTTGGAACTGGCTATGAGACTTTGTTACTGCTTCAGTCTTGATCAAAATCATTAAAACGTGTCAAGATCCTTTGGAACGAGTCCCTTTGCCTTTGGGAGTTCACATTGCCATCTGCTCTAAATTGTTTTGAATGCCCTGCTTTGAACTACCTTGGATGAGAGAAGTGATAACCGTCTCTTGAGAGCAAAGAATGGCACAAGTGTTACAGATAGTTTGCTGTATTTAACATTGTATCAGGCAGTGTAAGTAATGGGAAAAGTATGCCAGGATAGCAAATTTCCTAACTTCTAAAATGAAGCATGCAGTAATGACAGAGAAATTAGAAAATAGTAGAGCAGATGTGCCCAAGTATTATTCTACACAAGATTTCATATTTGAAATATTATAAACATGATCCTGTATTGGAATGGAATGCCATTGTATGCAGTAAAGTACTTCTGACATTAATAAGGTACCTATGGTTCCACAATTCCCAAAGGAGTCACAAGGAAAAGCAGCTACATTTGGGAACACTATGACATGACTTTTTTGAAGCTGGATTTATCTAGGAGCTGTCAGCGGTAACATGATCCTTGTTTTGATGTTGAACTGAATGTGATGGTATACAAGGCTCCTGTAGATGGTAACTACATGATTCTCGTTTTGATGTTCATAGGTTCATAGGTAGGTACTAGGCTATCGGCCCAAGGGCCTAGGTAAGCCTAGCTAACAAGGTTCCCTGGCGTTTGCCACCCAAGAAGATTATTTTCCTGTGCCCCTGTCAAGCAGAGTCACAGAGGTGATCCCCAGGGTGAATTTCCTATTTCCCATCCACTCATCAAGATTTTTCTTGAAGAGTGCTAATGAGGAACTCTGCTTGACATGGATAGGTAGTTTGTTCCAGAGTATGGGAAGTCTCTGGGACAGGAATCTATCCCTCCAGCATGTTCTGTTTATTGTGTCGACAAGGTTTAGGTCCCTAGAGTGTGTAGCTGAGAGGGATTGGGTCTTCTTTAAGTGGATCATGTCCAACAGCTCTGAGTTTAACATAGCTTTTTATGTTAGGCAGAGATCACCTCAGAGTAGGCGATATGCTACAGAGTAAAGCTGGAGTTTTTTGAGACGGTCTGCATAGGGCATCTGTTTGAGGCCCGTAATCCTCTTTGTGAGGTATTTTTGTGGCCTTTCCAGCTATTGCAGATGTCTTGTGAGGTACATTCCAAAAAGAGTGTTGTACTCAATAATGGGTCTAATGAGAGCCAAGTAGAGGGGAACAATGACCTCTTTTTTCCTGGATGAGAACCCTTTCATGATGAGGTGTGCCACACAGAAGGATTTCCTGACTACTGTGGTGATGTGATTATCAAAGGAGAGAGTACTGTCCACCTGAGTCCCAAGATCTCTTATCACACCTTTGGTGTTAAGTGGACTGCCGCCTATGTGGTAGTTCATGGGTACCAAGTTTTTACCAAAGGGGATGACAGTGCACTTTTTGGCGTTGAACTTGAGGCCGTGGCTCTGACACCAGGCATCAGTCTCAGTGAGGCCCTTCTGTAGGATGCCCACATCATTCGGGGACTTGATTATGGCACCTAATTTGCAGTTATCTGTGAACTTCATCAGCCAGAGGCCCTCTGTGTTAGCCTGTACTTCAGAGCAGTAGATACCAAACAGGAGAGGACCCAAGACTTAACCCTGTGGTACTCCACTTGTCACAGGTTTGATGTCAGATGTGGAGTCTGCAACGTTTACAGTGTGGGTTCTGTCAGTGAGCCAGTTGGCAACCCATCTTATGATGTATGGATTTATACCCAGTTTAGTGAGTTTATCTATGATACCAGAATGGGGAATGGTGTCGAAAGCCTTGGCGAGGTCAAGATAGGTTGTGTGAACTGCCTTACCCTTGTCTATGGCTTTTGTGACTGTTTCAAAGAAGTCGATCAGGTTCAGGAGGCATGATCTGCCCTTCACAAACCCAAACTGGGTGGGATCCAGAATTTGGAGGTTACCAATGTCTTTGTTTATGAGTTCCATGGCTTTGCAAACTAGGCTTGTCAGGCTAATAAGGCAATAGTTCCCAGGGTCCATGGTGGCTCCCCCTTTGTGGAGTGGTATAACTGTTGCTGTTCACCATTCAGTGGATACAAAGCCTGACGTAAGGTTGTGATTGAACATGGTGCTTAGGTGGGGGGCCAGTTCATTCTGTAGTTCATGTAGAATGCAGCCTGGGATGTTGTCCGGTCCCATGGATGCTGTGTTCTTGGTTTTGGAGAGCGCAATTCTTCCCTGCACAGTTGTGATTGCAGGGGCACTGCATTCTTCCAGTATGGATATGGGCCCTTTAGGGGTTGAGGGAGGGGTAAAGTTGGCACTTAATCTATCAGCTAGGATGTTGGCGATATCAGTTAGTTTTGTAATTTTTATGCCACTGTGCTGTAACTCAGAGCAGATCTGGGTGTTGCCACTGAGATTTTTGACATAGCTATAGAATGCTTTGTGGTTGCCCTTAGAGGCAGTGGCAATCTTGTTTGCATAGCTGGCTTTGGAGGATTTTATGAGGGATCTCAGCTTCTTACTGAGGCTGACTAGGGAGCTCCTCCATTTATGGGATTTTACTCTCTTTTGCAACAGTTTCTTCCTTCTGTTGTAGAGTTTGTTTATAGCAGGGGACCAGCAGATTGTTGAATTGAAAGGGATTGTATACAAGGCTCCTATACATGGTAACTTTGATACATGATCCACAGCTGACCGTAAGTGGTGACACAATAGAACTGTGACACCATCCATGATTACCTTAATTTAACTATGACACCATCCACGATTACCTCAGTTTAACTATGACACCATCCATGATTACCTCAGTTTAACTATGACACCATCCATGATTGCCTCAATTTAACTATGACACCATCCATGATTACCTCAATTTAACTATGACACCATCCATGATTACCTTAATTTAACTATGACACCATCCGTGATTACCTCAATTTAACTATGACACCATCCATGATTACTTCAATTTAACTATGATACCATCCATGATTACTTCAATTTAGCTATGACACCATCCATGATTACCTCAATTTAACTATGACACCATCCATGATTACCTTAATTAGTTACTAACTAATTACCTTAGTTTCATTGGGAGGGTGGCCTAATGGCTAAGGTGTTTGCCTTACAAACACAAGGTGCAGGGTTTGAGTCTCACAAGGGATAATTGCCTAGGTTTAAAATGGCTCACAAGGGCAGTTAGCTTAGTACTAATCTATGAAGCTTTGAACCTATGAACCTAATTTAACTATGACACCATCCGTGATTACCTTAATTTAACTATGACACCATCCATGATTACCTCAATTTAACTATGACACCATCCATGAATACCTTCATTTCTTTCTGTTGGCTTTGTCTTAACTTATAGTACACCCTGATTCACATATGATGGCAGACATTTTGGTACCCATTTTGAATATGTCTTCAGATGGATTGTCTTACAGTTCAAAAAACATTATTTCAGCAATGTTAACAAAGAAAGATCTGGGGGATGTAACACATTTCTTATATAATTACAGAATTAAGTTATTTTCCTTTTCACATGGCAGATGCCAACATTATAGTGTCAGTTTTAATGTGTTTTTTAACAGAGTCTAAACATCTCCCTTTTTGCCATATGAACTGTCTGCCTCTAATAATGTACCATGGTTTCTGGCTAAATGGCCAGAGCTCCTTTCTCACAGGTAAGGCTTAAAAGTGAACTTTAAACTTCAACTTGAAAACTGAAAAAAAGTTTTCAATCATACATTGTATTTCTGATACTAATTAATCTACATTCACTATTAAATTATTATTATTATCATCATCACCATCATAATCATCATATCTGGTAGATCACAAAATTACCTGGAAGGAGCTGCCATATTGATGACATTTCACATCCATGCTTATCCCAGAGTGCATTGCAACCACCACTTATATCACACAACCAGGTAACAATTATCATTTTTCTGCACTGACTTACAAAGAACTTACTCAGAATTTTTCCTTCTGCATGTCATTAATCAAGGATTTTTTCATCAGTGTTATAGTGTCCTGCTCAAAAGAACTTCTAAACAACTTGCTTTTACTAAAAACCTTATTTTATGCCAAGATATCACCCAACACATCACTTAATGCTTTTATTATCAGAGTGATATTTCTTCCTTGAATATTTAGCAATATATTCTGTAACTACTAGCACTACTTTTAAAAGCTGTAACCTATTTAATTTCTTGAGATTGTATGTGTTAGATATACTTTCTCTTCCGTGTCTCCGGAATAAACACAGCACGTGACAGATGATGGGACACAGGTATTAAAAGAGAATAGCATAAGATTTCACAGAAAGACTACAAACTCAGGAATCATAGGGATACATGTTTACAAAATGTCTCATCCTACTAAAGAGGGAAGATTCCTGACTTGTTCCTGTGAGAAAAATAACCTTGATTACAAATACATTACATCTGGGAACAGTACAGTGTTGAAATCTGTAGTCTTGAAGGAAAAATAATTTAAGCAACAGAATATTGACTGGGAGGATTCAAAAGATGAACCTCCAAAAGAGGGAGAATCTGATTCTTCAAGGGCAGCCCATCAAAAGTCTGTCATCCTGAATGACATGAAGTATGACTACCTTCCTAAATGCCATGCTACCTTTCTTTGAGCCATTTGTGAAAATAGCAGAATGTAACATGTAGAACGTGCGGACAGTTCAAGCATTAAATCAGAAATAATTGTACGTAATTTATTTAGTCATCCCACTGTTTCACTAGCCACATTGTTACCTTGTGGGCCACAGCAGGCCTCACTTTTTGAGTTTCTGCATATTCATATTTCATAAACTAGATTCAAAAAGAATTTATGCCAAGAGCTTGTTCAATGGAAACATGGTTAAAAAATGTCCTCATTTCAAACATATAAATGATGAATCATATCAACCATAATAGGTAGTATTATGGCCTCACATATTTCTATAAATAAATAAATAATGAAGTGTTACCTTTCATTGCAGGTGAAGGACAAATTAGCAGAGTGAATCTGTAATGTCAGGTGTGCCACACTTTAAGACAGCACTGTAATCCACTGACCTGGTACTGACCATGTCAGAAGGGTACCCCAAGTATTAGAGGCCACATTTAGTCACACTTAGTAAAAAGCCATACTGTTAAGAACAGCACTAAACAGTTGGGACCACTGGATAGTCCAGTTAGATTAACAGTCCCTGATCTGCCTTAGCCCTGCTTTGAAATAACAAAATACTCTTTCTTGCATTCCATTTTGTTTATCTTTCTTGCATTCCACTTTGTTTATCTTTCTTGCATTCCACTTTGTTTATCTTCTTCTTTTTGCCCCCTAACCAATTGCTCCACTTCCTGGAGACTGATGGGCATCTCACATGCTTTTCCACCCACCCATAAGTTTCCATCTCCATATACTGCTCATTTTATTGGCTTTATGCTTATTCACATTTGTGGACCCCCTCCCTCCAACATGCTCAGTCTCTCCACTTCACTGTATGAACTTTGTTTCTATAAGGCTCCTTCTCAATCTATGAAGGTTCCCTAAACCACCACATCATGTTCTGCCAGGTTAAAAAGTGCATTAATAAGAAGGTTCATTAATATGTGTTATGAAAAAACACTGTAAGTGACATTTGTACCTCAGTGTCTCGGAGCAGTGGTTGATAATCACTCCTATTTTATTTTGTGTTATAGTAGACTCTCCTATATTAGTCCCTTGACATATTCATTCTTGTCTATGCAGTTCATTAGGGGTGTATTAGATATGGCAGTATTGGCAGAGTATCATCTTCCAGGCGGAAGCCCTATTGCAATGCTGGCCTGTCTTTTCCAGTCAATTCCTGTGTTATGTTGTGCATTCTAATGCATGGTTGAATATTTGAATTGTTGCTGTTGTATATCTATCAAGTAATGCTGGAGCTGTATTTGTGGTGTTGCAACTGAAAATGGGCATATGGCCCATTCAGACATCCTGACTAATGAATTATAAATGTATACCTCAAGAAGGGACTGTAATATATAGCTGATATTTTTCAGACTGTTGAGATCAGAAGAACATGTTTATTCCTTGGACTAGCATTATTTGGAGCTACCCTACAGAATTACATGACCTTGGTATAACACGATGCTCTCACATGGATATAAAAACAGAATAATGTGAAGATGCACTGTAACATAGATGTAGGTCAGACTGACTATCTTGCAGTTAAAATTCAAGCCTCATACATTAGGTGAGGCTATACATGTCACAGCATTAAGTGTCTTGTATGTTATGTCTTGAAATAAGTGTGCTAGAAAAGAACATTTTGAAAAGATGTGTAGAAACAAAGCAAGTTCACTGTGTAAAATGAAAGAGATTATGTGTACAAAATCAATCACACAGTCACTGAGACAATGTGGATATTGCAGAGCCACAACAGTGATATCCTGCATGACAGCTGTAGTAATTTATTGATGGGCTTAGGAAGATTTTCAGGAGACAAATTTACATAAAAATAAAATATAATGAATGCCAGTGATTCATGCAAGTAAAGCACCAGTATCACCATTTGAAATGAACATAATGTTTCCTCCCTACTTCCCTGCAGCTGACCCAGAGCTGCTACCCCCTCCTCTCCTCATTCACTGGATCTACTGAGCCCACCTTAGCTTTCCCTGTGCTCATCCAATCTACCTCTGGGACAAGTGAGGAGATCAAATGACAGTGATGTGGAATAATACCTCTGCCACAGAATACCTCCTGACCCCAACAGTACTGCATCAGCCTGACAATCTTAGCAATGGCTGCCTTCAGGGGGTATATGCATGCTTCAGTGCATGTGTAACTGACAGACCAGGTGGTATATCATTTTCAGTGCAGAGTTCGTACGGCTGTTAATGTTTCTACAGCAGTAACCTAAGCAGTCCGAGGATGGCAATGCCAATGTCTGCACCTTATTCACATTTCCCCCACCCAGTCCCTGCAGCACCTGTGCTATTACTTGAATATGGGTCATGGACGGGTAGTCAGTGCTTTAATACTCTCCACCACATAGTCAGGTAAATTGAATATAAGACCTGGGTGTCCTCAAGGAGTTAAAGTCAACAGACTGAGTAAAAAAAGTGTCTCTTTTGTAAAGAAAGACTGGCCTCACATGTGTGTTCATTTACAATACTAAAAAAGGTACTAAAAACAGAGCATTCTGTCTGCCTGCAGTTGAAGGAGTAGTCTCAAAAATGTTAAATGCAAATTTATTTTCAGTGCTACACACAAATTAGGATTTCTACTAGTAAGACTGGATATAACAGCTCCAAAATAATTTTCTTGGGTGGCGAAAGCCAGGGTTCCTTTTTGGCTAGGCTTATATAGGCCCTAGGGCCAATACCCTAGTACCTACCTAGACCCTATTTAATACAACATTAGTATGCTACAGATTTCCTAGACAAAGAATCAGCTACAGTGAACAGAACAGATTATAGCACGGTCACTACTTTTAAGAAAGACATGATTTATGTTTGTGTTTATCCACAGGATCAGAATAAAGTAAATAGAACAGAAAATCAGTCATACTTGCTCAAAAATGTCATATACTAAGCTGGTTTCTGCAGTTCATATGTTGATAGGTTATTACTAGGCTAACAACCACTATGACCCGTACAACCCTAGTCACACACCCCAAACCATTTGGGTCTCAAGTATCATACAGGGGGCATGTTAGTCGGCAGGCCACTACGGATTTCTAGGGTGATGTTAGTTAGGATAATACTTTACTTATTGCTGGCCTTTGTCCATAAGGGACATGGGGGAGAGAAATGGGGTCATTTTACAATTTCCCATCCAACTGTCAAGGTTTCATTTTAATAAGGGAAGGAATGAACTCTGCTTTACATAGGTGAGTATCCTATTTAATTTTAACTAATTAGCCTGTTTAGTAGAAGCAAAACAAGCTGTCTTGCAAATTAGGAAAGATGAAGAGAATGTTATAAATTATTTACATTTAATACAGCATTAGAAACGCACAGACGCCTTATACTTCTGCTGTTATACAAGCAATTGGAGGGATGCAGGGTATTATAAACATAATCGATGACCTAATAATGTGGAACCAACAAAAAACCATGACAAGAGACAAGTGCACTTTAAAAAGAACATCTTTTTAAGATAAATAGATAAATCAGAGCAAATATAAAAAGAGTGACACGTCTGATATACAGAAGTCCTATACTACTGTCAGAGGGGCTGGCAATTGTTTAGATGCCAAAACCAGAAGAGAAGCAGGCATTGCAGAGTTTTTTGATAGTGATGCAATATCTTGCAGAGTTAGTACCTAACGTATGAGAAAACCATTCTTTCAAAACAGCTGTTAGAGCAATATGTTTCCTGAAAATGGAGATTTGAACATAATATGAGCTTTAAAATCTTATTGAAACTAGTTATGAATAGACAAACATTAACATGCAATGATATTGCTAAGTCAGTTGTGTTGTATGTTGAGTCCAGTCACAATGGTATAGGAATTGTATAAGAGAGCAGACTACTGCCTATTGGTTGGACATGCAAATCATATTCAAAACATTTTGTAGATGGGACCACGGAGATGGTAGATCATATTACTTATCTATAGAAGTATAATCTGAACACGAAATGCAGGCCATGGAAGGAAGTACACACAGCAGACATTTTGAACAGTGTAATATTTACCAGTTAATGAAAAAAAATGTTTGAAGAAGGGCAATACATTTTTTTGGATAATGATGGAGTTACCAATGAGAAAAGAACAAGAAATAACATTTCAAAGGGTACCGACACTGAGTTAGAAATGTCGCTACTGGCAGACTTTCCTTTCAAGGAAGAACTACATTGTTCCCAAAGCTTAATGTTTGAAGCTTACAAAATAATAATTCTGCTTGACTGAATGCTTATGGCACACTTGGGAAAAGTAAAAACTAAGGATAGAGCAAGAAATGAGATATATTGGCCAGGGACGTCAACTCAGATACAAGTATAGCAGAGTTGTGCCATTTGCAATTTATGCCATAACAACAGTCGAAACAATAGATAATAGCAAAAAAAAAAAAAGTGGGTAAAGAATTGTACCACTTCAAGGTTGTCCTGTATCTGATAGCTGTAGTCAGGTATTCAATGTTCCCTAATGCAATCAAACTGTAAACACAAGTGCACATTTAGTTAATGCACTGAAGTCAAATTTCTTGAGACAGGAAATACAAAGTCTGTCATAGTTTAAAAGAAAACTATGTTGCAAGAGACTTTTAATTTAAGCACATAATGTCTAGTCTATCCTACCTAGAGTCCACTGAACAAGGGAAAAATAGAATCCAAACCATAAAATGTCTCATGAGAAAGTGCTACAGAAAAAGTTATAATGATTGTTGTCACAATTTTGAAATATTATAATAATTCCAAAACAGAGACACATTCTCTCATCAGCTCAAACTGCTCATTTGTATCATATTGAGGAACAAATAATTTAAATTGGCTATATTGCTGATGCATGTAAATCAATACATAGAACAGGCAATGCTGGAAAGAATTCGGCAGAAAATAGAAATACCATTCTGACAAAAGATATAGAAGAATACAAGAGCAATAGGCCAGAGGCAGAGAAGGAATACAAGAGCCCTTGGAAAGTCTGAAGCATAAATCTGAAGTAATCGGTAAGGAAGTTACATCAAGAGCCCTGATTGTTTGTGGGAAAAATGGAAAGCTCTGCTAAAGAACCTGCAGACATTTCTAGAAGATACAACTCTGAAACAGAGTCATGGCAGACTGTTTGTTGCCATTGGCAGTTCTATTATTTTAGACTCTCATCCATAGGTTCATAGGTGTTTACTAGGCTAATGACCATAGGGCTCTTTTAAGCCTAGCCATGCATCCTAAATCTCAGACAAGTTTTGGTACCCTTGATAAGTGCAAGCAGGGACTTGGGAGATGAACCATTTACAGCTTGCCTCTATCCATTAGAAACATAGGTACCAAAGCAGGGATGAATTTCCTGTTCCTGAAAATTGTCCAAGTTAGACTTAAACTGGGTTAGGGAGGTAGTCTGTCTCTCCAGCAAGTCCTATTTATATCACAGACAAGGTTTATGTCTTTAGAATGAGTAATGAGGAACCTCTGTGGACTTTCCAATTGTTTGATATGCCTAGTTAGGTACATACCAAAGGGGGCACTGTACTCAATGACAGGTCTGATAAATGCAGAATACAGTGGAACAATGACTTCCTTGGACATAGATGCCATACCTTTGTTTATAAGTTGTGCAACATAGAATGATCTCCTCACTACTGTAGACATGTGATGGTCAAAGGTTAAATTACTGTCTATGTATATCCCTAAGTCCTTGACTACGGGGTCAACTCTAAGTGTTTTGTTGTCAATATGATAGTTACCGGGGGTGGAAGACTTCCCAATCAATACTATTATGCATTTGTGTAAACTAGTAAGTAGTAAACCAACCCAGCTCCAAGACAAACAAAGATTTTATTGGACAGAACACTTGAGTCAACTTAAACGAAAGTATAGACACAAGTTCACTTAGCGCTTTCACCCGTCATAACAATTGGGCATCATCAGAGTGAAAAAAACAGTTTGTAGTTTCAGTTCTTAAATACACTCAAAAGCACACGCCCCCTAAATGAAATCAATCACAAATCTAAAACAGTTAAGCAGGCACTATTCAAATAATAAAATTAAATAAATATACTTAAAATATGTATATAAATATAAATAAATAAATATAGAAAACATAAATGTTTGCTGTGAATAGCAACAAATACTTAATGCCTTCAACAATAATCTAAACTGTATCACTTTGTGTGTTAAAAACAATTAAAACTAACATTCAATATAATATAAAATCCAACAACATAAACCCCTTGCATCTAAATAAATTTCAATTAAAGTTGAACATATCTTTTTAAAAATATCTTTTTAAAAAACAATTTGTGCAATTTCTAGGTAGTGTTGTAATAATTTAGAAAAATACTTGCTAATCATAAAAATTAATACATCGCTGTTCAAGCTATTATGTAAAATGATTGTGAATAAATTGTAGCTATCATATTAAACACAGTGAGACCTGTGCTTTAAAATGCTGGACAGTGAAATATGTTCATTAATCCCTGGTGACTTGGATGCATCTAATCTAAGCTACCATAAGCACTCATTGACTTCCAGTAAAGTCTTGGCGTCACCACCTCTATCACTGTGTGGAATTCTGTCCACCACAAAAAATATAAATTTTTTTAAATTTATGCAATTCTGACTGTGTGTAAAAAGAGCATTAGATGTTCTATTGTTCCTAATGTCTCTTACATGCTCCAAAATTCTGAGTCTTAATTTTCTAATAGTTTTTCCTACATAAAAAGTAGGACAGCTCAGACAAGTAGCAATGTACACCACCATTTTTGTGTTGCAATTGCAGTAACCCGGACATCGAATGGTCCTGCTGAAGTTGTGTACTAATAAATAAGGACCATTGTTGATGTATTTGCAGGTATTGCACAAGCCACATTTGCTCATTCTAGAGTCCATGTATGTATCTGAGTTGGTTTCCATCTCCATCAATTCCTTCAGGTTCTTACCTCTACTGTAAGTAAAAACCGGTGCTTTACCCACAATAGTTGTGATGTCATTGTTAAAAACACTTTGCCATGTGTCAAATATGTCTTAATATGTCCAGCAACTTCATTGCATGGTAAAATCATAGCCCGTCTCTTCTTGTTTCCTTCAGGATCATCATTTATTTTGTCAATGTTGGCAGTGTTTTCCCTAGTGTCTTTAACTAAACCTCCATTTAATATTGGTTTAAAGACTGTATGTCTTTTCACCTCTATCTCGGATTGTATTTTCATCAATGTGTCATACGGATAACCCCTCTCAGTCAACATGTCCACTAATTTTGATAATTCAATTTCAAAATGGTTGTTCTCACTAATAAGTCTCGAGAACATAACCATTTGTCCTTTCATAATGTTCTTTTTTTGAAAAAAAGGATGAGAACTCTGAAAATGCAGAAACGAGTTGGAGTATGTCTTTTTTCGATATATACTAGATCTTAAAGATGCTTCATCATTTTCTTTATACAACAGTATGTCAAGAAAAATCGCAACTTTCACCATGTATCCTGTGAGTAAATTTTAAAAAAGATGCAGTTGTACCTAAATAGGTAATGAAATCCTGCATTTCATCCACTGTCCCCCTCCAAAAAATCAATATATCGTCAAGGTAACACAGGTATAATATTACCTTGTGCATATAATCAGAGGTGAACACCCATTGAGTCTCCCAATCTGCCAACACAAGGCTGGCATAAACTGCTGCACACCTGGCACCCATGGCTACACCAGTAACCTGCTTGTAGAGTTCACCTTCAAACATGACAAATTTGTTAGACAAAATCATTTCTGTTAGATCCACAATTAGACTATGTTTAACCGTATGGAAACCACTGTATTTTTTAAGGCAATTGTTGAACATATCAAGCCCCAATTGCTGGGGTATGATGGAAAATAAGTTAATTACATCAATAGTGACCATCAAGAATTGTTCATCTAGCTGTGTGTTCCTGATCACATCTAAGCAATGCCATGAATCCATCAGGATGTGTGGCAGTTGTTTTAAAATATTCTTACAGTGAAAGTCTACTTAAGAAGCCATGGTTTCTGTTTTTGAGCCCTTATCTGAAACTATCGGGCGGAATGGTGGCTTGTTTATATTTTTGTAATCCCAAAAATGGAGGGAGTAACTGGTGAATCAACAAAAAGATAGTCATATTCATTCTTGTCAATGACCCCCTCCATAGGCCACTCATATAACCGCCAATCAATCTTGATGTAGGCTCTATTCATTTCATTTCTCGAAACTCTAGTGTAAGTAGTGGTGTCATTCAAAAGATTTAACATCTTATTAGAGACGGGCTATGATTTTACCATACAATGAAGTTGCTGGACATATTAAGACTATTATATTTGACACGTGGCGAAGTGTCCTTAACAATGACATCACAACTATTGTGGGTAAAATGCCAGTTTTTACTTAAAAGTAGAGGTAAGAATCTAAGGGAATTGATGGAGATGGAAACCAACTCGGATACATACACGGACTCTAGAATGAGCAAATGTGGCTTGTGCAATACCTGCAAATACATCAACAATGGTCCTTATGTATTAGTTCACAACTTCAGCAGGAACATTCGATGTCCGGGTTACTGCAATTGCAACACAAATGGTGGTGTACATTGCTACTTGTCTGAGCTGTCCTACTTTTTATGTATGAAAAACTATTAGAAAATTAAGACTCAGAATTTTGTAGCATGCAAGAGACATTAGGAACAAAGGCACATCTAACTCTCTTTTTACACACAGTCAGAATTGCATCAATTTCAAAAAATTTATATTTTTTGTGGTGGACAGAATTCCACACAATGACAGAGGCGGTGATGCCAAGACTTTACTGGAAGTCAATGAGTGCTTATGGCAGCTTAGATTAGATGCATCCAAGTCACTAGGGACTAATGAACATATTTCACTGTCCAGCATTTTAAAGCACAGGTCTCACTGTGTTTAATATGATAGCTACAATTTATTCACAATCATTTTACATAATAGTTTGAACAGCGATGTATTAATTCTTATGATTAGCAAGTATTTTAAATTATTAGAACACTACCTAGAAATTGCACAAATTTAAAAAGATATTTTTAAAAAGATATGTTCAATTTCAATTGCAATTTATCTGGATGCAAGGGGTTTAGCTTGTTGGATTTTATATTATATTTAATGTTAGTTTTAATTGTTTTTAACACACAAAGTGATACGGTTTAGATTATTGTTGAAGGCATTAAGTATTTGTTGCTATTCACAGCAAACATTTATGTTTTCTGTATTTATTTATATTTATATACATATTTTTAATTATATTTATTTAATTTTATTATTTGAATAGTGCCTGCTTAACTGTTTTAGATTTGTGATTGATTTCATTTAGGGGGCGTGTGCTTTTGAGTGTATTTAAGAACTGAAACTACAAACTGTTTTTTTCACTCTGATGATGCCCAATTGTTATGACGGGTGAAAGCGCTAAGTGAACTTGTGTCTATACTTTCGTTTAAGTTGACTCAAGTGTTCTGTCCAATAAAGTCTTTGTTTGTCTTGGAGCTGGGTTGGTTTACTACTTACTATTATGCATTTCGTTGCATTTAGTTTTAGTCCATCGCTCTGACACCAGATGTTTGTCTGTGTCAGTGTCGGATTCAATGTCAGCTCCTAATTTGCTCTCATCTGCAGATTTAGTCAGCCAGAGACCATCATAAGTCAATAAGAGCATCAGATTTGAAAAAAAAAGAAGTAAAATATTCTAAAGTCCTCATTTCAAGTTGTAGAGAAAAAAAATCCTCAGGATGAACAAACAGTTTTAATCTACAAGCCAGAGCATCTCCTTGTCAAAAAAAGCAACTGTAGTCTATGCAGATACAGAGTAGCTGCCTGCTGCAGCTAGTCTAACACACAGCTGCCTGTCGCTGTTAAATGTATCAATCAACTGCATCAACTTGACTAGGCCACAGTAAATTGTGATTACATGGATACATAGTAGCTGCTTGCTGAAGCCACAGTAAATTGTGATTACATGGATACATAGTAGCTGCTTGCTGAAGCCACAGTAAATTGTGATTACATGGATACATAGTAGCTGCTTGCTGAAGCCACAGTAAATTGTGATTACATGGATACATAGTAGCTGTTTGCTGAAGCCACAGTAAATTGTGATTACATGGATACATAGTAGCTGCTTGCTGAAGCCACAGTAAATTGTGATTACATGGATACATAGTAGCTGCTTGCTGAAGCCACAGTAAATTGTGATTACATGGATACATAGTAGCTGCCTGCTGCAGACACTATAACATGGGCCTGGCTGTCATTTACAACACTGTGTTTTTAGCAGTCATGATCAAATACTAAGAACACTTTCAGGTCAAAGAAATAATTGCACCCGATTAACGTACTAATCTTGCCCCAGAATAATATTTGGCTGGGGCACTCACCTTCTTTACCCTACACTGCAATGGCTTTGAACTGATGTTCCATGAATAAGAGCAACCAGATCAGTCATAAGACATGTTGCATGAAAACTGAATTAGACATGTGATAGTCAATAAGGGCAGCCAGATGAGTCACATGATATGCTGAAATGAACTGAGTTAGAAATGTGGTAGCCAATAAAAGCAGCCAGCTCGGTCACGAGATATGTTGAAATAAACTGAGTTAGGACTGTGATAGCGAATAAGAGCAGACAGATCAGTCGCATGATACACTGGAAGAAAACTAAGTTAGAAATGTGATAGCCAACAGAAGCTCTCCTCAAGCTATGACTCCAGGAAAATCTGTGGTGTAGCAGGAACTGCAACAAAGCCAAGGCCACATGGCCATTATAAACAGACCAGTTAAATAATTGAGATATGATAGACCTTACAGACATTTGAAGAAACCAGGTATATGAATGGTTCAAGGGTTAAAAATGATTCTAAGAATGAAAAACGTATTTAAATATCTTTAAATAAGTTCAAAAGTTCATTGTTTATGTACACTGTGAATGACAAGATACGTATTGAGATAAGGTAAACTTTAATTTTAAACAGTGTAATGTATTAGGTAATGTAAGTTAATGCAATGCATACTAGCTCAGAAATTATTTTGTATATCTGTATCTATATCTATATATATAATATATATATATAT